>NC_079149.1:125918748-126260813 GCF_945859685.1 Eupeodes corollae
TATGTTTATAAACACAGTTATTATTCAAACAAAGTGAATTTCAAAATTAAAAAATTATCAACAAGTGTCAAATGTAGTAAATTCAATTGGTCTGTTAAATGGCGCCCGGGAGATAATGAACATATCAAATGGAAAATAGATATTTCCTTTGAGATTTGTTATTCTTTTTATATGTTTTCTTACTTGAAATATGTATTATATAAAATATCAAAGAAAGCAATATTAAAAGTGTCCTCAATTCAAAAATTAAACAAATGGCGCCCAGGAGAAAAAGTAAAGATTTTTTTAAATTTTCAAAAATTCCTTTCAAATTTAAACCTAATTGTCACTCATTCACAAGTATTCCTTGAAATTTTCACTTACCAATTGTTAAAATTGTTATAATCCAATAGAATAATATTTTTTGAGGTAAATTATTTAATTTATTAAAAAATAAACGTTTTGATTCTTTTAAATTATTTTGTTTGTATTCAATTAGGTATATTTGTAAAATATTTTCAAATTCCACTTAGTTTTTATTGAAAAGCTCGAATTCAACAAGTTGTTTTATTCTCTTTCATTTATTGGAAGAATTTTTTTTGTTTAGATTGATTAATAGTAAACGCACTTTTTCACCACAAATTACTAAATTTAAAGAACTTTTGTCTTAACTTTACGAATTAAGAAAAGGAACAAAAATGAAAGGAATAAAAATGTATTTCCCGTCAGAATTGTCTACATATCACGTCACTCTTTAAGAACTCAACATAGAAAATTAGGTATTTCCGTCTTATCTTGTTTTGAAGAAGAAATACTTAAAAAATCCATAAGAATTCAATTTTTAGGTTTAAAATGTTTAAATAATCCAAGAACATGAAATTTTGTTGATGATTATCAGTTGGATAGTTGGATTTGGAAGACTTTTTCAAGTGCAAACATGTGAAATGCACTAGGTTGGTATTTTAGGGTGAGGTTACACTTTACACTGATAAGAAGAGAGAAAAAAAAATTTGACACAATAATTTCACAGCATTTCCATTTCCACTTGCAAATGACAATGACAAGAAGCTAAAACGCCAAAGATGATGACAAATTGTCAAACACACCACTTCTCTTATTTTTGTATTTATTTATTATTTTTTGTTTGCTTTCTCTCTTTCTGGGTTCAATTATTTTCAAATTAATTAAAACAATTTTTTTTACACAAATTTTCTTTCACATTTCCAAATTAGGTGACGAAAAGGAGGCGGAAAAAATACCAAGCAGCGAAGAAAAAAAAAATAAAACACAAGGAAACACTTTGAAAACAAAAAAAAATAATTAATGAACGATGGTTCTTCAACGTGCGAACGCACTCTTTCTCTCTTTGTTTTTTTGTTTTTCTTCGTTTTTGTCTCGTCTATTTATAAAATATTCATAGAAAATAAATAAATTCAACAACACTTTGTTTTGCCGACGAAAAACCTCTTTTTTTTCTAATATAACGAGCAGAGCAACTCTCTCAGTCATGTGGTCTTTTATTTTTGTTTTTGTTCAAGTTTAACACTTCTTTGCGAAAAAAGCTTTTATTTTGTTTGACAGTTAAATGTCTACACTGCACACCACACTCGTCGGCGATTCTCAGACGACTGAAAATGAAAAATTTAGCATTTAGCAGCCAGCACCGCGATGGCCCGAAGAATATTCCATTTGCACCAGCACAGCACCAGCAGCGCCAGGCCAACCAGCAACAGCAGAACCGAAGCAGAAGCAGAGCCAGCCGAAGCAAAAGCAAATTCAAAAGCAACCACCAATTGAATCAAACCACAACCACACAACAACACCAACCATCAGTTCAGTTTTTGAGTTTCAGTTCGGCTTCAGATTCAGATCCAGAACAGCAACAGAGTCAGAATGACGAAGTGTGGACAACAGACACAAAAAAGAAGAAAAACAAAACGTCGAAGAAGAGGAATAGCGCGGTTCTTGGATGACGTTCCGGGATGAGGTGGTGGTGAAGAAAATAAGAAATTCACCACACCGAGCAACCAACAGAACAGAAATACCATTCGACAAAGGAAAGGAATTCACGACGTAATCCTAATACCAGCCGCAGCCCCAGCATAACACCGCACTAGCAGAACAGCAAAGCGGCAAAGCAGCACCAACCAAACCTGCACGGCACCATTCGGCAACAACAGCGGGCCAGCGGTCTCTGTTGAAGACAAAACAGAAAAAAGCACAAACGTAATGCTAAAGAAAATGGAAAAACAGCCCAAAAGAAGAGCAAACAAAAAATAAACTTGAATTCACCACACTTAATAGAAAAGTCCAACTAAATTAGGGGTTGATCAGTGTGATGGAGATGGAGATGGAGACGCCGACGACGCGACGCGCGATGAACGCGACGAATATTTTATCTAATGCACAGGCCAGGCAAAGGCATAAGCACACCA
Organism: Eupeodes corollae; assembly: GCF_945859685.1. NCBI lineage: Eukaryota > Metazoa > Arthropoda > Insecta > Diptera > Syrphidae > Eupeodes > Eupeodes corollae. Next base: position 125,921,163 of record NC_079149.1, read on the forward strand.
GTCAGAGAGCAGAAATAGTGCTAACAGAGAAACAGAAAATACCTACCTTATGGTACTCGCATAGAAAAGCAAAACAAAAATAAACACCGAAAATAACAAGAAAAGCAAGCCATCCGTCAAACGCGTCATTTTCGTTGTAATCGCATTCGAATAGCATTTTGCTTATTTTTTTTGTTTTTGCTCTTCTTCGTATTCGTAATTTGTACGGCGTACGTTTTCTACTTTGAAATGAATTCGATAGTTTTGATATTCATTGTGTTGGTTTTGTTTTGTTTAGGTTTATTTTTTGTTCACCTTTTTTTTAATTAGAAATGGAGGAGCCTTGGAGCTTGACTGGAGGCAAACTTGGGCACTTGTGTTTTTGAAATTGAAAAGTTATAAAAGCGTACGGGGTGGCCGATGCGGCTGTGGGTGTAAGGTGTGGAAATAGATATCTATTCAAAATTTGCAATTCACCACAGAGTGTGGTGAATTCGGTTACCCTTATTCCTTATCTTTTGAGAAAAGTGCATCACCAGATGCAGAATTGGGTAGTTTTTTTGGATGAATGATGCGTTCTATTTAAGTATTTAAATAAAAATTTGACATTGTGATTAGTTTTTCATCTTACCATATAAATACATACATATAAAGATAAGTTTTTGACAGTTAAATCAAAATGCATAAGTACACAAGTTTTATGGTAAGGAATGCCTAGGAAATTTGTTTTTGTAAGCTCCGCCCCTTAAATCATGAGTACAAACATATGTATATCAAAGTTAATCACTGGGTTTTCAAAAGGGTAGGCACCCACCTAGCTTTCAAAAAATAAGGTTCCTTTAAATGACATTTGGAAACATTTTTTGGATACAAAGTTGATGGTACCTGTATTCTTATATTTGACATTCATCGCATTGAAATCTAATGTTCGACTTAATCTGAAAATTCAGCTAGCTTCAGTTGTAAAAAATTTGAATGACTTTTAAGTGACATTTTATTAGCTACACCCTTCTACACAATATTTTCTGATAGGTTTGGCATTTTTCAACCAGGATTTTTATTCTTTTGTGTCATTAATTATGTATTTGTATTGTCAATGTGCTGAACTACGTTTGCACGGGCCTAATATCAATATAAATATATCTAGAAACTGTAATACGCAAGCAAATGTCATGGGGGTGTTGGTTTTCTATTGGCAAAATAAATCAATTTATTCTTAATCTAGATATGTCAAAACACGATGTCTTCTGTTTTTGTATATCATGTGGCAAAATAAATTGATTTATTTTTGATTGAAAATCAATTGTGCCAATCTTGATTTTTCGGGAGATTAACTAACCCCCTCCCCCTTGGTACCTATAGTTATAAAATTTAAAAAAATGTTTAGCATGGCAGCCATTAACATGTACGAAGTTACACTAATACAATGGCAAATAAAAACCATTGCAATCGTGTTCCATGCACCACGAAAAAAAAAATCAATTTTTGAAGGAAATTTGAATTTACCAATCTAAGACCGCATTAGAATTGATGAATACAAAAATTAATACGAAGATTGAATACCTCCTAAATGTAAATACAATTGCATTCATATGATTACTTGTGATATGGACCCTGCTATCATTAGTTGCCATGACATTGGATGTCATCCAATTTTAAATGACAGCTAATCATTAATAGGTTCAAAAAGTAAGAGAATATTCAGAACATGAATTTAATGCTTGATACGTTAAATTCAAAATTTCATGACTAAATTAACAAAGATTTTTGACACTAACGACAACTAATTAAATCTATATGCTGGAACGTCAGAATTTCATCTCGATTATATAATACAGACCAAGCACTTTGTCTGGGAAAAATAAATAAAATTTCTCACAAACATGTATCAACTATAAAAATAATATTTAAACACATGTGATTACCACGTCACATGTGATTCATTCGATTTAATTACAATAAAATAAGAAATTCAATACTGAAGTAAATTAAACTATCATAAAATAATTAATATATAATCCATATTTTTTATTCTATACTTGCAATATGAAAGAAAAATTATGCATCACGATCACGATTATTTTGTCCAACATTCGTTTTTGTAAGCCATAAAATTATTGTTTAACATACATACTACTTTTTTTCAAAATGTTTATTTTTTTTTTTTTTTAATTCTTCTAACGACTTAATAATTATTCACCTTCAACTTGATGAAAATCGTTTTGTTTCAATGTCATATCGTATATGTTATATTCGTTTGTTTGTTATTGTCGTTGAAATGACTATTAAGAGGATCATCTGTCAAATTTGTCACCTGTCATTTGTTTACATTTCTTTTTTGTTTTTTTTTTCCTGCGACCAGAATTATATGCACGTTTTTGACACATTTTACAAATTGTGACATTTTATGCATCAGGTATAGGTATAAGCTTCACTGTCCAGTCCACATGATGGCATTGTATGTCGCCCACCACCATCACTCACCGCATTGTATAGCATAACATATATCATCATCACCACAAATGGAATCAAAATCGAGCTTAATTCAATCTATATATGAGTCTCCAATTTCCCATCGTGGCTTACTTCATCATCTAATTACTTCCTCCCTGATGCAAGTTTTTGAAAAAAAAAAGAGAAAAATAATGGATGACAATGTAGCTAAACACAATTTAATTGCATAGTTTGACCGCTAGAGTTGCTTCAGTTGACTTAAATAAGTGGAATGACAAAAGGAGTCATGAGTCATGCATGACCTATAGTGATTTTAAATAAAAGATATGAGGCTCAAGAATATTCAACACACCTAGCTAAACTCCTAATGTTTAGATTTTTAAATGATAATATCAAAGAATCCAACCGTAAAGCTAAAATTGTACTTAGCACCTGTCAAAATTGTCAGGCTCAATAATACTTTAAATGGCCGACTAATTTAGGCTTTCCTGATTTCCTAAATCCTATAGGTTTTTAAATGACATAAAATCAAAGAGTCCATCCATAAGGCTGAGCATACACTTAGCAACTGTCAAAATAAACTTGAGAGACTCAAGAATATTTAAAATGGTCAAAATTGTGTACATCTTCCTGAACACTTAATGGCTTGGTTTTAAATGACATATAAATCAAAGAGCCCGTGCATAAGACTCAGCTTGCACTTATAAACTGGCAAAATCAAATTGTGAGACACAAGAATATTAAAATGGTCGATATTTTGTACAACTTCCTGAACTCCAAACTCCCAGGTTTTTAAATGACATAAAATCAAAGAGCCCATCCATAAAGCTCAGCTTGCACTTAGCACCTGTCAAAATCAACTTATGAGACCCAAAAAAAAAGTTTAAAATGATCGAAATTTTGTACACCTTCCTGATCACTTGATTGCTGTTTTTAAAAGCAATAAAATCAAGGCTAAGTTTGCACTAAGCAACTGTCAAACCTAGACTACTTTATTGTAACTTAAAAATTCCATTGTCTTGTAATCGGTTCACATTGGTGTCTCCATCTATGTATATAATGCTATAAGAGTTTTAAGAGTTTGTAAAATTAATTCTAAAGGGTGCTGCTGTTCTGTTGTAGTAGTAATGGTGGTTGAGACTTGCGAGATTCCCACCAAACAAACCATCAAATCAATCCTTGCCATAGAGAACACACAAATTGTCGGAGGTGGTGATGGAAAATGATTTGCTTCGATGAATCGTTAATTAAAACCACACGATATGCAAAAACAAAGCAATCCACACTTTTCAGGGCAGCAGCAGCAGCAGTGGCAAAACAAGCAAGCGGTGGTGTTAGGTACTATAGATATGTCAGTAGGTTTATATACCTAACATACAACTCTATAGCTTGAAGCTTTGGAAGGGTTGCCTGCAACTGATTCTACACTATAATACAACCTCTGTTGCTGTAATGATGGTAATTATAGATTCATGTCTAAATTGCCATGCTCTTTCTCCCTCTCTCTCTCCACCTCACACTCTTTCTTCTCTGTTTCCCTGGATCGCATTCAATATTCAAGGTCACCGCAGTATGACGATGATGAATATCAATCTCCCTCGAATGCAAATGCGAAAATATATAATATAAGATATGGAAACTCAATTAGATGCACTTGCATATATTTTAAACGATAAGACATCGCTGGACCATGAGACTCATTACCGAGAAATTAAGGGTGATTCAGAGTGTGTGGACTGTGGACATGTGTTTTTGTTTAACGAGTAGTAGAATGTAGGTAAGGTAGCATACTTGGTTGAATTCAACCATTGGGTAGGTGGAACCATACAGCTCAGCACTAGATTAGTTTAGATGATCTTATAGGAAAACTCACCACTGCCGCGCGCCGCCACCGGTGAGTCGGTGAGATGGTTCTAATTCTGATTTCAATTCTGATTCTGACTTCTGAGTCATTGTGGTATTATACAGAATCAGATTATATAAAAGAAATTGTTTTCGACGGAACTGGGAATCGACTTGAAGTCAAAATATATCGGACTCAACCTCGGCCTTGGCGAATGTCATAGTCATGCACGTTAATCGCATGCAACAATGAGTTTCATAATCTTTCTTCATACCTACAAATTAAAAATATAAGCATTTACAAAAACAACAAACGTTCTATGGATGTTTGATAATGATGATGGTTGTTATTTCATTGTTGTTGTTAGGTTTTCGATTTAGAAAACAATTAACCATTTCACATAAAATATTCAATTGGTATCGAAATGATTTATTGTGTGAAGAGAAAACGAATATTGAAATGACGAAGAAATTCATTGATAATGAATTTTTGAATACATGTTGTTTTTCAGGATGCGGGTTGATGTTGAATTTTAGGTTATGTAGATTGTACAGTGTACAAAAATGTTGTATACCATATGTGACACAAGCGGGAGTGCATGCAGGTATATTTTTGATATTTGAACCTTTAGGAAAAATATCCTTCACTATTTTTGTGTTATGTTATTTGAATAAGGGTTCTGTGTTGTTTTTATATTGTATATAATTTGTACTTGAATGATGCTGCTACATGTTGTCATTGCTTGATAAATGTATAAATAAGGGAGTCACGTGTTTATTTGACATCGAAAGATAATAAAAGATGAAACACATTTGATTTGAGAGCGGGATTTAATTATTGGTGATTATAGACACAACCGCATTTCAATATATTACCCGTGTTTTTTGGCATTCTATAAATGGTATAGTAGAAAATTCCCAAGAAAACGCATCGGCAGTAGCTAGATTTTTGTATTTTAAAACTGACACAACTTAAAAAAGATCTGTCAGAATAATAATTTAAAAAACCACACAAATGGAAGCAAGTTTTGTGAAAATCAAAACTTAAAAAATGGACAATTTTCAAAAGGAAATGGTAAGAAAACATCTGGAAATTGAGATTTTATAACAATAGTTCATTTAACAATTATTGCTGCTTTGACATAAAATAAAAACTTCAAGAAGGAGGTTTGTTCGTAGAGTTGAAATGAGCTTGATTTGACTCGATTCCGGTTGGGGATCGAAGTAGATTCAAAATTTGTGAAAAAAAAACCTTTGTGGAGGAGTTGGTTTTAGAGATAATGCGTTATGGTCTGTTTATTTGCATGTTTGTGAACAAAAATATAGTTTTGTTTTAATCAATTTAAAAAAATGCGTATTCTTATATGTTGCTGAGATATTCAGTTCTTCATTGTTTAACAAGAATCAAATTATCTCACTTGAACTTCATAAGAAACATCGAACACCATTTGCGTTTTAGAAAGTGCTGTCAAACTAAGTCATTTTTAAATCTTCTTATGCGGTGGAAGAACCAACAAGATTTATTCAATCTAAACTGAGATAAACCTTTAATTATCATTTCTATTTTTGCAAAATAAGCCCAGTTAGTACAACAAAACTAAATAATATCAACAGTAACAGATTGATTTTTTTTTTCGTCAATGGAAAACACATGATTCCATATGCACAACTACTCAACGAACACTACCATCGAGATACGAATGCAATATCAATTGTACCAATATTTGAGAACGAAATCACATAACATCCATTTGAGACTCTTATAAATGTCAAAAACCCATCCGTAGTTAGATTCTACTTTAACTTTTATGGGTAGTATTCATACTATGTATATTGTTTTTGTTATATTCGTGTAAAATTCTACTATACTATTGATAGATTTTTTAACAAAACACAGGTATTTACAATTGGTTTAAGGCCTTTTTTAAACGAAGCCGTTTTTATGGTATCATTATTATTATTAAAAGATTAGACATTTTATAATTTTTACACAGATATGAGCCAAAAGTACAGAAAAACTAATAGTTTGAAGAAATTTACAATATTCCAAAATATCTTGTGATGATAATTATTATTTATAGTCTTTTCACACCAGACCCACAACCAGGTTTTCGCAAAATGTTTTCAAAGACTGAAAATCGTTCACACCGAAAATTTACACGTTTTCATTTGACAGGATTTGTTACGAAGTTTGTCCAATGTATTGAGGATCTTCTTGATGTTGGCAGGCTGTTCATCAAGTTGCGATAGCTCACTGTTGTGGTTTTATTCACTGGAACAACGATTGCCACATTGTGGAATGTTTTGGCGCAAATTTTCCTAGCCCGCTGTGAGTTAGTCTCCACCAGAAATTTTCTTTTATACCTATTCTCCTGCACAAATGAACTTATCGCCTTTCTCATATCTCCCAAATTGTTGTGATTGAACGGAGTTATCGGAAAGTCTTTCTCCAGGTAGTAAGCGAAAGCGTCGAAAATATTTGTGGCGACGAGTTGGAAGACGCATCCCTTGGAAACGTCATTACGAACTATGAGCAAGTCTTGGGGTCATCACGCCAGTAGCCATAGTGAATTCCGGTTTCTCGCTTATCAAAAAGCGTTCGAAACTCTTTAAGTTCATAAAAGAACCACCAGTGCCGCAAATAGTCACCAGGGCTTTTATTCTCGACGTTGGCAAATTTTCCATAAGTTTTTTTCTGTTGCCACGCAGCTCCACTAAATTTTTCTTTTTTCTGTTTTTTTGTTCTCTTCCATGTTCTGTAACTAAAAACCAAAAAGAAATAATTCTTATTTTGTAAGAAAATTGTATAAATAATATTACTTACCACGACCAAATTTATTTCAAAATGAAATATTTGTTTTGACAGCAGACAACAGCTGTTTTGTTTACATTAATTTGAGCGCTGAATGTTTCGAGAGATTTGATTGTTCAGTTGAACTTTGAATTGCTACTACTTTTTGAGAGGTTTTATATAAAACTTGTGGTTTACGAGCACTTGTGGCTTACCAAAAATGTATGGGAAAATTTGAGTTTTCGATGTAGGTTTTTGGCGAAAACCTGGTTTTAGATTTGGTGTGAAAAGCCTATTAGCTCATATAGGGTATTTTTTTATTTGAATGAGAAATTTATATGGTTGTAGACAGTTTATAATTTCAAGGTTAGTTTAGGTTAAAGTGTCTGTCCGTGATGGAGTAGGACAGGCCAGTTTAATAGCCAACTGTGATACCACATAAATCTTGAGGCTTTCTTCTAAACTCAATGAAACAAGTTTGAGTCCCTTGATAGACTGATTGGATTGGATATAGTTTAGACCGATATAGAAGGATTACTCTATGCAGTTCTTGGTTTTTTGAGCTAAGGCATGTCATTTATACAGTTTCACCAAAAGTCATTTGAGAAAACGCCTAGCCGCGTAGCGTGAGAGACTTAATTTAAGTCGTTCAGAGTATACGCACCTTCTCCAACTCCTATATTTGTTTTTGATTCATCCGATATAGAAGAATTACTCTAGGCAATTCTTGGTTTTTTGATTGATGTTAGAGCAAATGTGTCCAAGTTATTGAAAGGGCCTTCGATTTCAAGGAAAGCAGTCATAGTGAACTCTCTATGATGGAGAGAGTATTCGATGTTGTTTACTAATGCTGTGTAACGCCATTACCACCAATTTGACATACGGTAGGCATGTTGAGATATAGCCAGAAGAATTATATCAATAATTGCCCTTAAAATGATATCAATCAATCTTTCGGAGGTCTTAAAAAGGAATGATGATAGACTTATAGGTCGACTTGCGGCTATTTTCCTGATTTTGGTATAAAAACATCTTTCACTGCTCTCCATGCCGATGGATTATGGACCAGATATATATACAGCTGTTAAAAATTGCCTTTAAGATTGGTGTAATTATGTATGAGGCTTTTTATAGTTCAGCCGGTACTATGCCATTGTTCAAAGCTGTTGAGAGCCCATTGTAGCTTGTCCTTGTGTTCAGACCTTGTGGATGTGTTACATTGGAACTTGAATGATCTTGATTGTTGTAATTTGCGGTTAGAGAGCTACGGGAAAGTGAGTATCCGATTAGTAAGTTCAGCGATTCTTTACTTCAAATTTTCCAGGTGCCATCTGCATTTTTCAGACAACTTCGCAGTGCTTGATTAGTTGAAAAAATCTGTTCGTAACCTGGAGGTCTTGGAAGTTTCTTCTATCGTGCCACACAAAGACTACCATGCCTTTGTTAAAACTTATTGCGAAACTAGTCTTGTGGTTTTGGCTCATTCAAAGAGTTTTCTACATTCTCTTCTGAACGAGTCTAGCTCAAATTATGTTGACATTTCAGTTCAGTTAGGTTTTACAAATTCATATTGTATAGAGATTTCAAGGGATGTCTTGAGGACAAGGCAGGACTGTAGATTTCAAAGAAGGTCACAAAATATGAAGGGAAAATTTAAAAATATTAAGAGAGGTCTTGTAATCCAAGGTAGTTCTTGAAATATCAAGGGGGTATTGAAATATCTTCGCAGACGAGCTTTACTTAATACCTCTCGCTTAAATTTACCAAATAAACAAATCTACCTACAGTAGTCTTTCGTGCCACAAAGCCATAAACGCAAATTTCTTCCATTTTCACATCATTATCGCCATCAAATTTAATAAACTTCCATTTAGCAAAATTATTATAAATTAAACATTTTGCAAAACTTAAATTTACATAACAAGTTAAGTTAAAGTTTGGTATGGGTACTTTACTTCTGGTTTTTTTTTTATGAAGCTTTTTCATCCACGCTTAACTTGAACATAATAATCAGCATAATGATCTCTACTTCACGGTTTAAGAGATTCAAATTTTTCACGACGAATTGTTAGTTAGAATTGCATCCATCGTAAGTTCCAAATAAAAGCCTTTAGGAAACCACCGGCACCAACCGTCATTGGTAAGTACACCATTGCTGTCATCGCCACCGCCACCACCACCATTATACCGACCCGGCTAAAAACAACACAATTATTCCACGAATAAGAGGAAGTCCAAGCTTTTTATTCTTAGTACCTATCTACGAACCTAACAATAATCACCCAACCATCCAATCTTTCGCGTTGTGCATTACAATTTGTTTTTTTATTGTATACTCGTAGTTCTCCAAGCTTTTCCAATGTCATATTACCAAGAGAAGTCAGGTATATGACAGCAGCAGTAAGCTGTGGAGTGGAGTGCTTGATGCCTGGTTAGCGTCCGTCGTTTTCAACTTGGAACTTGGTCTTGACTCTTGAGAATCTCAACATGGGAAACTCCAACAAAAATCTACATAAGCAAGCAATGAAAAAAAAAGAAAAAATAAGTTAGTGTTGCTGGAGACCTTGAATAGTATTTTTATAAATCTTATTGCAAGTAATTCGCGTCTTTTTCAACCTCTTCAACCCAACCTTTCGGTCGAGTTGAATATAAATTGAATTTTTATGAGCGCAGATTTCTTAAATTGGAGGATTGAGGAGTTTTTTATTTTTCATTCTGAGTTCAAACCAGAAAATTATAATCTTTGGTTATTTTTTTAATCGAGGTGGAATTTTATAGTTTCTTTTTTATATGTTTTTATTTTCCTATAACTTGGATATTATTACTTGTTTGACTGCAGGTATGTTCAGAGATGATGGAATTTGAAATTCAGTGATGACACTATCAAGATGCAATAAATGAGTAAAAAATAAAAGGAGATATAACTGTCTTGCCGCCATAAGCCACCATCACCACACCGCACAAAGGCATAAGAACACAAACCACCATCATTAGTGTTGAGACTTGAGAAGTAAGATGCTTAGATGGTTCTTAATCTTGTTTACCTAATTTTTGAATTCTTTTTTTTTTCGTTTGTTGTATATTTTTGATTCTTGTTGTACGAGAATGTTAAACAACATCATCAAGACATAAAGACATATGCAACAACGCTATAATCCGACTTAATACCAAGGACATTTCAATCCTTAATCCTTCAGTTGAAATTCTCTTGGGCTTTGGACTTACAAAAAAAAGTCATATGTACGTTTGATTTAAGCATACTTGGTGAAATAAATGACATCTGTTTCCGTACTCTTCTACATTGCGATTTAGAACTGTCAGAAAGAGAGTGAACAAAAAACCACTACAGAGGGAGCCACTTGACTTTTTGACATGTGTTTTATACTCTTTTCTGTTGTAATTTAAAACTGTCAAAAAGAGAATGAATAAAAACTACTACAGGAGTACTGTTTTCTTTTAACTTTAGACGTTTTTGTAATCGGTCCGATGTGTTCAATTTAACAATGTTAACATTTATCAACGTTTCAGTTTTCCTAGAATCTTAATCCATGTTTTTTTTAGAGAAATGTCTGTGTACCGTTTTCCATATCACAAGAACCAGAAAAGATATTGACTTCAAATGACTTTTGCTAATAATATCAAAACCGGCAGAAAGAATTCTTACTCTTAAAAAAAGCTAAGCGGTTTTTCATAAAATCAATTTAAAGAAAAAAAGTGAAAAATGTGTCTACCTGCGGAAAAAATTTGAAAAAAACTGATTTTTTCTCAAATAACTTTAAAAAATATTTTTTTATTGACTTAAAACTCATTTAATTTTACACAAAATATGGTATTTAATATTTGTTGACATTTTTATAGTACTCCAATTGACAGTTCAGTCAATAATATATGATGAAAATATATTTTTCTTAAATGGTGTCGGTGTAGCTTTATGCACATCCATTTGTGGTTTTCAATCTGGCAATACTTTTTTCGGAGTTAGTCTTTTTAACAGCTGACACTTGTTTTATACTCAGTTTCATTTGTCATTTCATAATAAATTTGATATTTGCAAATCATACAAATATATTAACAAAATAATGGTTCGTTTTGCGCGATGCATTATTTAATTTAGGAAGAGAATATTCGGCGCGTTATTGCTGACATTTTGTACCCATTTCTGCAAAAAAGAGATAGAAAATTGGGACTTCGTTGGAGTTTATATGAGACAGTGACGGAAGTCACTTGCCCAAATTATTTGTAAAACACACAATCGAAAATCCTTATATTTATAATAAAACAAAATTCTTATATTAAATTATATGAGTTTTTCTTGAAAACCACACGTTTAAAAAAAAACAACCTTGACTACCAGCTGTCAAAAATAAAATTGCTTTATTTTACCAATGGAAAGAACTACGGATTGGGTCACCTTTTTCTCTTCATTTGCATTCTAGGTAAATCGTATGATGTTTTTGATCGGGAAATACGATTTTGGATTGATTTTTCATTGTCGTGCAGTTAAAATACAAAATAAACCAAGCTGACGTCTGTCAATTATTTTGAAGTATAATTCTTTCCGATCAAAAGAAAAAGAATTACCTTTTGCCTAAATATCTAAGCTTGTTAAATTCGAATTCAAATGAGTTAATTTTTTCAGAAGCAATTTCTTAAGATTTTCATTTCGATAAATCAAGATAAATTTAACCTTTTTCTTGTTCAAATTTAAGCCTATGTAATTAATAAACCAGCAATAAAGTTTAAAACACAAATCTTTGTTTTCTTCAACATTTTCAAGTTGAATATTTAATTAGGTTTCAAAATACTACATACAAACCAAAAATTCCAATAAAATTACTCATGTGTATATAGATTTTTAACTAATGTATTAGAAGCCTAAAACCTAAAGCCGAACACACATTCCATTGTTTTTTTTCATTTTTTTCTTAATTTTTAAAAAACCCAAAAAATTCCTTGGACGAGGTCAACATCTTCGGAGCAAAGTAACCAAACAACTTATAACAAGAGTAATATTGAATTCTCGTACCTGCCTTATGAATGGCACCACTAAATTGAGGACATTCATATCCATATCCACATATTGGCCTCTTATTGAAAAAGAAATAAACATTTGATGACATTTCTTTTTTGGTTTCTTATTTTTCAAAATCCCAAAATTGGCCATAAGGTTAGCGCCAATTACATCATCACCATGTATTCCCAGGACACTTTACCATTCTTTTAAAAGCATTTAACTCGCGATATATACCTACCTTACCTACATCATGTCTGTTTCTACTTTTAAACATATGAATCCATGTTTGATCAGTGAAAAAAAAAAAACATTTCAAGATTCATCCCAACCGACCAAATGGCGAGGCGATAACTAATGGATCTAACCAATAAGTCTCGTTTTAGTCATTCAAAATGAATAAATCAATTAATTTACCATTTTATGCCGAAGACATTTATTTTGAAACCTTGTACCCTCGTCGAAAAGCAATCGAAACCCCGATTTCTTTGGCATTTCCACCTTTGCTAAGCTAAAAATATAGGTACCTACATGAAACCTACCTTACCTACATTTATTATATATTTAAACTTTTCTGCAAACAAAATAACCAGTATAGGTTCAAGCTCATAATTCTTTAAGGAAGGTGCCTGTCACTATTCTTTATAACATTATTTTCGTATAGGGTGTCCTAAAGAAAAACCCGTTAGCTTTTTTTGAAAGAAAAATATAAATCTTTAACTTTAGACCCATACTCAAGTTTGGGTTGTTGCTTTTTTTACTATTTTTTATTTGGGCAGGGTTTTGAAATTATTTTGGGGCTTAACAAAATTTATTTGCTTGAAATAATAAGAATGACAAATAAATAACTACGGAAAATATTGAAATTGTCAGCCCAAGAAATGAGCACTCGAAAAAGCAGACGTCTGTCTTAATGGTCATAAAAACTTTCAGGTCCATTTGGGTCAAAGTATAATTTCTGAAGACTTTATTAAAAGCTATACTAACGGCTTACGTGTATAAAGAAGGATGTGTTTTTGTGTGTCAAACTGAATTCTTTATGTCTCGTAAGAACTAAAATAATCCCAAAAATGTATAGTGTAAGAACTGAACTTTAGGAAGACTTTTATGTTAAATGCAGGTAAAGCCTTAACCTTAACTAACGAAAAACACATTTTCTCCTACTTTTATAAAATCATAGTTTTGTTTCAATATTTAATTCGAGGTAAAACATTTTCCCTCGCCGATCTTTGTAAATGAGCTAAAGTTCAACCGAGCTTCGAGAATATAATTGACTTTTACGGACGTTAAACCCTCGTTGAACTTTAGTCTTTTTCAAACTCGGTGAATTAAAACAAATATTTTGAGCTTTTAACTGGCCGTAATAGTTTAACCTGGAGAAATATAACAAATTCTTATAGATGTCGCTTTTGCTGTCAGTATTCTTATCAAATGTCAGATTTAAAATTTTCGAAAATAGTAAATAAAACGCAACAATTTATTATAATGGCGACACCATAATCGGGCTTTTGAAAGGCTTCTTACCAACAAAACGAGCCAATTTGCACACGCAATGTATCTTTAAAGTTTACCTACATTTTTTGTATTTATTTCTTTTTTTTAGAAATTAAACAACAGATGGTTAGTGTTGTGATCAAGATAGTTATCATAAATCTAAACAGACCTATTGCACTGCCGGCCATTTTATATCATCATCTGTCATCTTCTTTTTGAATTCAGCTTTTCTGGAACCATCCGGCTGTAACTGAACACGTTTTTTATATTACCCTTTTTCTTAAATAAACTACTTTGTTACTTTTCCAAGTCTCTGCTTAATTTATTATTTAGTTTATAGACAGCATTTTGGCGACGAGGCTGAAAAGAATACCTACTATGGACGCTCAATTTAGTCAATTTCTCCAGGCAATGAGAGAACTGCTCCCCAACCTGCTGCTGCTGCTGCTCCCGCCACTACAACTACCATCATCGCTGCAAATTTTGAAGTTTTCAATGCCTTGCAAGAAAATGCATTAAAAAGCCGTAAATACAATCATACATCCTCCGAGTGTAAAATTGCTTCACAGAAACTAAAATGCTCGTCGTGTCAGAAACAAGGACATTTGTCAAAAGTTTGTATTTCGACTCTAGTAAAAAACAAGAATGCTTCGTCATCGTCAAGCCAGTCAATTCCCATAAACATTTCAAATGTGACAGATTTTCAAGTCAATGTCAACTTATGGTCAAAACGACCTCAACAAAGTAGAAATTATTGATTTGTTTGCCACCGACATGGCCACAAAGAAATACGAAATTGACATTTCGATCGGGAACAAAATTGTAAAATTTGAAGTAGACTCTGGATCCTTTGCTGCCTAACAGCGAGTTCAAACTCTTAAATTTGAAAGCTAAGCCACAAAAATATTTTCTTAAATTCAGAACCTATGATTCAGGAATCGAGTCACCTCAAGGAGTCGTCAATGTACCGGTGAGATACAACAATACAGAGTCCATTCAACAACTTTACATCGTGCCTGATTTATTTTCACCTTTGTTGGGCAGAACGTGGGTTCTTCATCTTAATATCAGCCTTCAAGAAATCGACAAAACCAGCCGGCCTATCAAAAGCACTACTCCAAATGTATTCCAGATAAAGTCAATCGACCAATTTGAGAAATTGTTTTCGAAAATATTCGAACAATCCGTAGGGAAAATTCCAGACGTCAAATGCTCGTTACAATTGAGAAGCAATTCCAGGGCAGTATTTGTCAAGGCACGTACGACCCCTTTCGCCATTAGAGATAAGGTCGAACATGAGCTGTCTATGCTTGAAAAAGATGGAATAATCACATCTATTGACAAAAGTGATTGGGGTTCACCGGTCGTAGCCATGCCCAAAGCTGATATGAATGTAAGGTTATTTTTCGACTACAAAGTTGCGGTCAACAAGCAACTAACAGACTCGCATTACCCTATTCCCCGGATCGACGAATTGGTGATCAATCTCCGAAACTCTAGGTACTTTTGTAAACTTGATCTATATAAGGCGGTCCTTCACATAGAAGTCAACGAAACGAGTGCCATTATACAGACAATTTCAACAGACAAGGGAACCTTCAAAATGAACCGTCTAAGTTTTGGCATTAAATCAGCCCCAGGTGAGTTCCACAGAATACTTGATCGAGTTCTAAACGGTTTGAAAGGAGTTGTGTCGTATTTTGACGATATTATCGTTCATGGAGAATCACTCATTGACTGTGAAGACAAAGGTGTCGAAGCGCGACAAAATATAACTTTTCTTGCGTTGAGTTCGAGCTTACGATATTTACGATCTAAAGCTAGCACAAAGGTTGAGGTAATATATAAGAGCCTATTGTTTGTATTGAGCTGTGGTTTAGCCATACAACTTACATGCATAACAAAAATTGAAAACTCTAAGCCCCCGTGCACACTTGTGATATTTTAACTCGCGTGACGTTTATGTGTCTTTCAGTACTCACAAATAAATTTTGTGGTGTAAACCACCTGCGTTGACACCCAATGCATTGTGTGTCGTTTATGAAAAACACTTGACACATGTGATAACTTCTTTCAGTACGTTATTTGAAGCTTATAACCTCGTTTATTTTTGAGAACATTGTTTTGATATACTAAGTACGCTAAAATAAGTTTATAAATTATTTTTACGAAAAACACACACACATGTTGCACCACGAGTTGAAATAAAGCAAGTGTTCACTGGGGCTAAAGCTGTCATACTAAAGGGCGTAAATAACTTTGAAATGGAATAAAACAAAATCTTGTTAAATTGACATGAAATTTAATTTATTGGTAAGATAATCTTCTGTGCGATAGTAATTCAAATGTCATTTTTAGCAAATGACAGCCACGGCTGGCTCGGACGTATTCTAACCTGTAGTTCCAGTTTTGGTATCGTAGTACGCTGTCCTCAATGTAGCCAATCGTTTCAGACTCATTCTCATTGATGGCGTATAGACTAGAGACTTCACATATCCCCACAGAAAATAGTTAAGCGGCGACTTTAAATCAAACGATTGTGAAGTCAATTACGTAACGTAATACCTTCAGGTTACCAAACGTTTCCTTTATCAAATCATCGCCCGCTATCTTGCTCCTTCAAATCGTACTTGTAATCTAAATAAGTCAGTAATATGTCTTAATAATAGACACCATTGATTGTAACGTCCAGGACAGCAACCAACCCATAAACCACACCATACATTTAATTTTTGTGGAAGAAATGGCGTCTTAAAATTTGTATCATAACTCCGAATGCGGCAGTTTTGGTTATTGACGTACATATATTAGTTCAACCTTAAATCAGCTTCATCGCTAAATCAAATTCGCTTATGAAAATTTCAAAAAGAACCATAAAGTTGGATAATTTGAAATTGTTGTTCAGGTGCTAGTCAAACTTAAGGGGGTCATCCCATGTGACGGCCTGAATTTTTAAGTTTAGGATTGTTTTTTACGACCAGTAAATAGATACAACTTTATTAAGTGTATTATCATTTATTAACATAGTTTGACAGTATAAATATAAAATTTGAATTAAAAATATTGTAAAGAATACGAGTTACACCGGAGTGCACAACTCCACCTCGAAAAAATGGGATGGGATCGCACTTCCTCCACGGTTCCTGCTGATTGGCTTATCTAGAACAAAAAAAAGTAACGGTGTTTTAATCTATGTACCTAAATGCATGGAATGATCCAGCATCAAATGTATATATCAAAAATTGGACTTTTGGGATACATTTGAAAAAAAAAAACCAAATTTTGAGTTTTTTGTTTTGTTTTTTTTGCTATAAAAAATCGACATTTTGGAATTTTTGCTTGTCGATAGTTCATTCCATACGTTTACATGTGCTGAATCCAACTCATCAAATTTCAAGTCATTCGGTCAACCGTTTTTGAGACACGATGAAGGAAAGTTTATAAAAAACACAGTTTTAAGAACAACTCGTTAAAAGTTTCAAGTCCTCTATGAAAATATCAACTTACCTTTCAATTCGTTCCTCTTCTTCTCAATACTCTGTCAAAGCAGATTGTTCAGCTCTTGAATCAATTCTAGCTTGTTTAACGGCATCACTTACACGCCGCTCAGAACGTCAGATTCACTTTTCATCACGTTTCTCAACATTAGTATGGGCTTCGCGGCCAATAGGGCATCCCATAACCGACACTACTTTCAAATTACCTTCAAAACCTTCATTAAAGATTTCTTGAATAACTTTATCAGTAAGTTAACCTGGTCCTTTTCCACCGATTCTTTTATTTGTTTTATCTTTTTTAACAGCCCGAAGTCGTATCTTTAAAACGACTTTGAATTTTGAAAAATCCTTTACTACCGTATTCTAGACATATTTAATTAGCAATTTAAATCAATTTTTTAACCCATCACATGAGATGACCCCCTTAACTAAAAATAGATTGCTTGACAGCTGACAAAATGGCCGCTAGTTGAAATAGTGTTGCCAATTTAAAGTTCTATACCCGTGGAAAAAAACATCGTTTACTAACATTGCACTTTTATAGCACTATTATAGGACAATTAAAACATTAAAACATTTATTGTATTTATTGCACTTTTATACCACTTTATAAAACTTCTAAGGAACTTATGTAGCCAAGCAATAGGTTCTACAATAAAGAAGGATTCTCTTTGTGCATCTTAAAATCTTCCCTCATGACTTATCCCAAAAAAAAAAACTTATCTTAAATTTACTTAACTCTAATTTGTATATCAAAGAAAAAAACTATATGTACCCTGGTCATCGGTTAAATAGAGTTTGATAATCAACCTTCAAATTGTTGTTAAACGATACAATGCTTTTGTAACTAAAGATACATCTGCCTATAGCTACATATATGTACTATATGCAATTAAACAACAAAAAAAGAACACTAAAAATAGTCAAAAGTATTTAAACAACCGACGAAAGAAAAAAATTAAAGTTTTTAACTATCACACAAGATTACAAATTACTTTAAAAGCACGTCTCTTGGACATGCAGCAGTAGTTTTTAAGTTTTTATTTTTTTTAGCAGATGTACTTACTTTGGCTAGGTAGAAAAATATGACGTCAATCCATCGAGCTTCATCGGAAGCATCAGCACATTGTTACAATAGGTCTGTACATCTAACCACAATAAAAAAAAGAGACGAATAGTTAGGTACGTTGACGACGACGCGACATCTAAACGCATTCAGCGGCCCGCTGGCGCTGGAGTCACCACAATCTTTTCACGTTCCATGATCCACCTACAAACATCCATCTATATATAGCTAAGCTATACCTTACCAACCTTAGAGGCAAACAAAGACTTTTCTATCTCTAAAAATCTATCTATCTATACCGATTGGCGGAGAGGTAGATGGCGGCGGTGAGGCGTTGTAGTGGGCAATTGTACAAAACACAAATCACTCGAGCAATGCATAGAGTGTCGCCAGGCAGCACATCGCATTCGCATCTCTAACATCCAACAAAGTCGTATAATTGTAATCTCCAGTCTTCTATATAGAAGCTCGCCACGATATCACAGTTTAGCTTCAATTTTATGACCAAAGCCGCGGGAAGGTTTATATACTTACATACCAAGTTTATTTTTCTCGCGCGAATCTTTTTTCCTTCAGCTTGCACTTTGTTTGGTTCTTTTTTCAGCTTTTTTTCAGCTTGAGAAGAACACAAACGACAATTTTACGAAGCTAAACCGAAAAAATGCATTAGAAGCAACACGAATAAGATGAAATTGAAAACCAAACAAAATGAAACGCAGAAAAGAAATCATCAGAAAAAAAAAAGTTAAGTGGACCTTCTCACGTTATCATCACATGGTTCGGAACGGTACGCCTGATTAATGCATGTTTTCGTGCTTTTTACATAAAAAAGTTGCTGTGGAGTAAAATAAAAAAGAAAATCAATTTACTTACCGCGAAAAAAAACTTCATTACTGCGCGAAGCGATGAGATGTACGTGTTGTAATTGCAATGAGCTACTCAAACGAGACGAACTAGCAGTAGTTTTGTCGAAATGAACATAATCGTAAAGATAAACCCTACCCTACTCAAACCTTCCTTACCTTATATTACATTACCGACCGACCGTTTTCCGCTTGCAGCCTCTACCCTACCGACTTTAACTTTTTGTACAGCTTTGAAAGTAAAATTGACTCTGCTCGGTCATCATATCGATTGAAAATTTGTGAGATGTGAGTCAACTGAATTTATTGTCCGTGATATTGATGGATTTTAGGTAAGCTTCGTCGTATGGTAGTTATTGAGCTGAAGGTTGAAGATAAAAATATCGAAACCTGGAGAATTTAGTCCGATTGTTATCGAGAGGTTTATACGCCATTTGGCATTGTAAGTTGTAAGCTGAGAGTGTAAAACTAGGTCATCAAAAAAAAGAATTAAGATATTAATCATTCGTATGACACTTTGTATGTAAAACAAAATTTAAAATTGTAGCAAGAACAATGTCAAAATTTGAATGTCTACAAAATTTTAATTAGAATTACAGTTTATTTTCAGCTTTAACATGTGATTCCTTACAACCGTGTGATCTTAGAATTGTGTGCGATTGGAGAAACGTCACTTGCAGGCATCTTCAGTTCACTGACAGATGTCGTTCTTGTAAAACATCTGACAATTGTTGATAATTTCTTTCTTTTCCTATTTATTTGCATGTCTATGCATAAATCTTCTGCTAGGACGCAGAATAAATCTACTTAATATAAAACACTTTCTTCCAAAAAAAAACAGCTTTAGTTTTTTTTTATGACAATAGATGATGCATTCATTAGAAGAGTGTTCTTTTTTTATCTATTGTTTAAAAAAGTTGACTGTCGTCCTTCGGGAGAGGAAGTGAAAGTAATGGTTGAAACACAAACACGCTTCAGCTTCGGCTTTGTCTGCGTTTCGCTTGGTCTGGTTCGAGATTGCTTTGAATGACACTTAAAATATGACATTTCTAAAATGGCACATCTGTCATTAGCAGCTGTTATTTTTTCTCAACATAAAAAAATATGAGCTTTTAAATCGAAAAAATTAAATTTACCGCGGAAGTAGATTACACAGCCTATAATAACCAATGGGAATCCCTCCAAAACAAATGTATTTTGTTTGTTGACTTTTTTACAACTGTGGAGCTGTCAGACAAAGCAAATGTTCAGCAAATTTGAACAAGAGCTTCTGTATGGAGTCACATTAAGTAATATTACGTTATTTCCTTGCGATTGTCAAATGAAATGAAACGTGAAATCGAAGCTTCATTGTGAAGCATAGAATTCCTATGGCTGAACTCGTAAACATCAGGCAAAGCTAAAGCTGATGCGTGTTTGTGCTTCAGCCATAAATGATTTGTGTACAAAACAAGTAATTTTTTTGGCCTGTAAGAAGTCCACCTAAATTGGACGACAAAAATTTCTCGAGCAGGCTAAGAGGAGCTTCAATTTATCTTGCGTGTTTCGTTTTCCAATTTTAAGCAATAAATACAAATATTTTTCATTTTTTCATTGGTAGTTTGACAGATCAACAATTTCTAATAGCCAATAATCTTTCCTAAATGGTTCTTATTATTGCTTACAATTCGTAGAAATGGCACTTGAAAAATGTTCGTTTTACTTAACAACAATAATTATAAAGCTACCGAACGAAATCTGTTTTGTCCAAAGCAATTACCTTAATACATTCCAATCCATATAACTTTATAGTAAAAGCTGAACGCGACCAATGCTTATACTCTGTTGACATACGGAGAATGACATTTATTGGGTTTTTCATGGATAAATTCAGATTTAAGTCAAAAACGCATGTTTTTTTGTGGGATGCATGGAATACGATTCGAGTGTTTTTTTTAATTTGCCATTGTATTAGTGAAACTTTATGTTGTGTTAACGAGTTCGTAGAGCTGTCAAATTTCATTATATAGACTTGACGAATAAAAATGAAACAAGTTTGTAAACTTTTCTTTATACAACCTTTACAAATATTTTAATTATTCTTATGTTTTGTTTATTTGTATTATACTATAATTTTTACCAAAAGAAATCTAAACACTGGGTTTCCACACTAACCAGCTCTTCCACATCAGATGTATGTAGGTCAAAAATAAATTGATTTATTTTCCCTATAGAAAACGCATTAGTTCTTTAAATTTAAATTACTGAAGCTTTAACCTATTCTTTTGAAGGAACATATTTTTGAATGCAATTTTTAAGTATTCGTGTATTGTTTTCATAAGAAAATTGATCAATCTTGTTTATTTTTGTGAATTACTTTAATACATTTTTTTAATTACCGTAATTGCTTTGAAAATAATAGGAAATGTCACTATTTGTGAGATATTACAATTTCGATAAACTACATAATTTACTTAATTTGACACGAGCGTCAATATGATGACATAAAATCAGCAAAAACTCTATTTTAGAACGTGATTTTCTGTCAACTTGTTAATTGAATTGGAAGACAAAATTAAGAAAACCACCGAAGTGACAACAAAAATCAAGGTCACAACTTCGATGACTAAAAAGCTTCACAGAGTGGGAATTTTGTTGATGATACGTGATAAAGCCTTAAATTTTATTTCAAAGACTCCTTTAAATCCATTTGAATGAGTTTTAACCTTGAAGTGATATATTTCATTCCTCTTGTAATCTGCAAACAATTTTATTTTTATATAATTTCTGAAGTGAAAAACAATGCATCATGGCGGCAGATTTGTTTCAACTCTTTTTCTGTCAAAATATTTTTTATCTCAACAATGGTCAACGATTTAAGTTTCCTTTATAATTTATGTATATCAAAATCAAAATATCAACAAAGAATAAAACAAGATCAAAAATATACAATATTACTCAGACATTCTGATTTTTTGAATCTAATAACCGAATCAAATATGTTTTTTGACCTCCATGAATACAAACAAAAAGAAAATATAATCATCTCATGATCACCTAATTATTCATTATGGTGGCATTTTGTCTTCTGCAGTTTTATTATTTTTTGAGCTACTGAAGTAGCTCACTTTTGACGTTTTTATCCAAATTGCATCATTTGCCCTGTTGAACTCGTGTTGGAGGTAAATTAACACTAAGTCTATAGCAACTTGTATAGCAACACGGAATTATAAGATTCACTTCCTTTAATGGCCATAATTTGACAGTTTTAATGGTTCTTTATTATGTTTAATTAGTCGTATATATTGTGCTTTTTAAAATGATTTAAACGTGCTCTTTTTGAATTGACACGATGCAATGACGGACGTATTAAAGTGTACTTATGTAGTTGGTATGTAGATGGTTTGTTTTTTGTTTTTATCTGTAAAAGTGCTTACCTCTCTTTTGTAGTACGTGATTAATTTTTTTGTTGTCTTTATTGTGACAATGCAATCGAATTTGTACTCAGTAATTATTAATAAAGGTAAGCTATCTGAACAAACGTCATGCATTGTTAAAAATAAAGACCCAAGACAAGCTTAATGTTGTGGAAAAATGTTCTTGTCTTTTTATTTTTCACTCACAAAATGATGATTTCCAGTGAATGAAGGCGGTATGATCTTTTGGAATTAAACTGTTAATTAGTTTGACATTTCTTTAAGTAGCGAATGGAAATTCAAATTTGAAGTAATATTTTGTTATATTGTGCACGCACTCAAGAGGTTAAAATTACCCTTATAATGAAGTTTGAGCAATTAGGAAATGGGATTGGACTATAAAGAAAAATGCCATATTGCAATTAATAGAAAATACTGAACCTGGTTACGCATCCCACATTGGTGTAATACGACTAAGAATAGATTATCTATTTCTAAAAATACACCCAAAGTTGAACTGAAGAGCAATTTTAGAAGTACAAGTATTACTGATGAATGTAATTGGCTATTTTGTTAGCAATTTCTGTCCAAGCGATCCATGTCTTCCTTCCAAAAACCAAAGTGAAATGAGAAGGAATACAAAAATCTTGCAATTGGGGGAGGAATCCTAAACACCTTGCAGCATTTTTGTCTACCTCAAATATAGGTTCAAAATATGGTTTGCAATAGAACATATCCAAGAAGAGTGTCGGAGACAAAGCGGAACCTTGGGGTACACCAGCGTTTATTCAAATGATATCGGATTTGAACCTATTCAATATTACTAATTCTGAACGTTTAAATGCATGCGCATTTTCGATAAAAGAGCTTCATAACAAATATTATCAAGTGCAATCATATGACTCCTACCATGTAGATAAACTACCACATTACCAATGGACATATTGCTATGAAAGCCATATTTAGGATCTTGTTTTTTAGCTTCTTATAATATAATAAAGATTTGTAAAAGCTTGAGATTGAGCATAAAAGAACAATCCAAATGGTTTGGAATTTCAGTTTTGAGGCTTTTGGGAGCTCCTTAATAACTAACTGAAAGCACCGAAAATATTGATCTTGTAATTTTTTTGTAACGTAAAAAGCATGAATTATAGTAATATTGTTAAAACTTGTTCACTTTTTTGTAATTATCCGAATATTTTTGTGAAATAGTCATCTTTGTTAAATTTAAAAAAAGAATTACTACAACATTAAAAAAATATTATTTTTGGAACCTATGATTTTGACTGGATCAGAACTCTTCATATTATATTAAAATTATAAAAAAAAACAATGTTTTCAAATTTTCTTTACATAATACAATAAATGTCTTGTACAGACAATTAAATTTTATATAGAATTTGAAAATGTATTATACTCGGTACACACTTTATAATGTAGTGAAGTTACAAATTAACAATTTCTTGCCATGTTCAATCAGAAAGAAGCTAATGTCGCTGTAGCCACTAGGCGCTACCCTCTTAAGAATCAAGAAAATAGTACTATATACAGTGGTGGACACGAATTTAGCACATAGAAAAGAGTACAAGTATTTTTCTACTTTCAATTCTTTATTACTTGCAAGTAACGGTTCATTTTTATGTTGTTACTATAACTACCTTATATGATAATAAAAATGTGTAAATGATTGAAAAGTAAAATACCGTTTTGCTAAAAATGAAGATTGTTTGTGATTTGCGTTGCTTTTAGCTGAACATAATTTTAGCCCGTTTTGCAATCAAAGAGTGTATTTTTAAATTTTGTGTTTTTTTAAAAAGAAAATAATAATAATAATATTTGAGGTAATTAAATATTCCTTTAATGATCTATATTAAAAAAAATTAATTAGTCATGGCAAAAAGAAAATGGTGCTCAAAGGAAAAAAGAAGTCTGATCTTAAAAATGAAGTCAAAATGGCGGACGGTAACAGACATTTCTAAGTGCGTTGCTTAGAAAAAACCGCTTGTATCAAAAAAAAATCTGAAATCTAGGTTACAGTTTGCCAAAGCTCACCTAGACAAACCAATTAGTTTCTTGGAAAAACGTGTTCTGAAACGATGAAACCAAATTCTGCCGGTTCGGATCGGATGGGAAAAAATATGTATGGCGTCGAAAAAACAGGAAATATGATCCAAGGTTCACCATTAAGACGGTGAAACACGGTCGAGGCAACGTTTTGGTCTGAGCTGCTTTTTCATGGCACGGCGTTGGCCCCAACGTAAAAATTGACACCAAAATAGACCATAACGTGTACAGAGATATCTTGTTGGATGATATGATACCCTACGCAAAAGACGATTTGTCGTTATTATTGCGCTTCATGCACGACAACGACCCTAAACACACTTGAAAGTTAGTGAAGTGTGCCTTAGAGGTGAATAAAAGTTTTGAAGTGGCCAGCACAATCACCCGATCTTAACAAGTTAGAAAATTTGTGGAATGATGTTAAACATCACATTAAGCAAAAAAAAAAACAACCAATTTAACACAAATGTGGCAGGAGATTCAAAATGCTTGATATGGAATTCCAAAGACACGATGTGAGGCTTGTGAGGTTGAAAGTTTGGCCAGAAGAATTTCTTCTGTACTGCAAAATATGCGGTTTTCTACCAAATACTAAAAAAAAACTTAGAATTGATAGCGGTAAGTAAAATTTTATTGAGAAACTCTGGAATGTGCTAAATTCGCGTCCAGGCGAAAAATTGATGTTTCTACATTCCATACTTTTTTCTTAGAGATGTTAAACATATTTGATGAAGTACTATGAAAACATAGTGCAATGTATATGTAATGTAAATAAAATATAATTAATTTCATAATAAGAAAACAAATTGAAAATTAAATGGTTTTTATTTTCTTTAACAAGGGTGCTTAATTCTTGTCCACCACTGTAAATCTCTTGTTTCTTAGTCCCAACAAGCATTTTTGTTTCAGAAAGAAGGTTATTTTACGCTAAAAATGTATTTTTTTTGAAAACGTATGGTAGCTGTTATTACCATTACATTAATTTCCTTTTCAAGTTTACTACCTACAAAAAACATATAATAAACAATATCACAAAATACAACACACTTTTCAGCACTTCCGATTTAATTTATAATCCCTATATTCTGCATTAGATTTAATAAATTTGTCCTTATCAACCAGTGTTGCAACAAAATTGTCAATTTTAGCTCAGATACTTACTATACAATTCGTTCTTCGTATTTTCTCATCAATTCGTGGTGAATTGACTTTAGCAGTGAGGAATTCATATTAGAATTGCTGTAGAAGGTTTAGTTTGTATAGGCAAACCAGAATGACAGATTGGTTTCCGGTCTTTATATAGAGTGAATTTGTTGATTGCTGTCATTTGGTAGGTATGCAATGTCAAGTGCTGCCAATTTATTGCTTTCAAGTAACAAAAATGTATGTATTTAAATTCTAATTAATGTTTATACTGAAAAATAAGTTTGTCTTCAAAAATTTAAATGCCATTTTATAAATCAAAAAACCCTTGATTTAAACATTTTTTTTGTTTGAAAATCATTAGAGCGGTTATTTTTTAAATTAATTTTATATAAATAAAACTTTTCAATTTAGTTCTAAAAATATTTTTGGTATGTAGTTGTTTAGTGATTATAAATATACGCTCAACATTTGAATTTCGTAAAAAAATGTTAAACCGTTTTTGAGATATAGAATTTTGAAAAAGAATATGTTTTTCTTATTAAAAGAAGCCAAGTTACAAAATAAAATTTTAAAGAAAATTTAAAAAAAAATCTATCGGTTTGTTTTTGAAGAAATTCGGAATATAGTTTTTTGACCAAAAAAATTGTGTGGGGCCACTGTTGGTTTTGATCTTAAGAAAAAAATTTAAAAAACGTCTAACGCGAATCTGCTCAAAATATTAACTTCCAATTTTGAACTCAATTTTCTTTTTAGGCTGTAGGAGCGTGGACAGACAGACAAAACAGACCGGATGGAATCGCGGGACCAACTTTTTTCGACATGTCTTACATCGTAATATCATGTTTGAATAAAACCTCGAGTTCGAAATTTTGACGAATGCAAAACTTGCCATATAGTTCCTATATGTCGCAAATAAACAGGGGCTGGGATGCGATACACACACATAACTTCCCATCCAGTCTGTCGATTGGTCTTGCTTAAAAGTTCGGTTTTCGTGTTGGGAAAGAAAAGAAAAACAAAATTTTTTCATACATATAAAGAAATAGTTTAGTTCGAAAATCTAGCTTTGTAAATAGATTTTTAGTCGACAAATTTTGTTTACCAATTTTAATAGCAGTTCCTAATTTTTTTACAAATTGGATGAATAAAATTAATTTGAGAGATATCGAGAACCGAACATCGATTTTTACCAAATTTGGGTACTATTTTTATGGATTTTTATAAGAAAAAAATTGCTGAGTATCGAAAACAATATTTTCTGTGAAGTAAAAAAGGTTTGAAGACAATATTTTTAGTTTTTGAAAAGCTTGTTTTTGTTTTTCGTATTGTTTTTTTACGGTTTCTGTTAAAAAAAAAACTTTCTATTATATTTTCTTCAAAATTTGACTGAGTGTTAACAACAATATGTTTTAAAAGATAAAAGTAGTTTAAAGCCAATATGCCAAAGTTTTGAAAAGATATTTGAGTCGAGAATCAATTTTTCTTTTAAGTTTTTATTTCTTGTAAACAAAACTGTCAGTTCGATTTTTCTCAAAATTTTACTAAATGTTGAAAACTAATTTTTTTAAAGATAAAAGTAGTTTAAAGCCAATATCTCAAAGTTTTGAAAAGATATTTGAGTCCAAAATCAATTTTTACCAACTTTTGTTAAATTTTCTTTTAAGTTTTTATTTTTTGTAAACATTTTTACCAACTTTGAATAATGTTTTTTTATGTTTTTATTTTTCATAAAAAAACTGTTAATTTGTTTTTTTCTCAAAATTTAACCAGATGTTAAGAACGACATTTTTCTTTGCACAAAATTGGTTTGGTGACACTTTTTTTATTCATTTTTTTTTTTTGATTTATAAAAAAACCGTTAATTGGATTTTTTTCAAAAAATATACTTGTTTGGTACCACGTTACAATATATTATATAATATTTAAATTAAGACTCTAGCGTTTTTGGTTCGTAAGATATTCAGAGTTAACCAAAATTTGTACCTTTTTTAAAATGGTATGGTAAAAAACCACCCACGCAATTTTCTTGAGAGCCCTTTCTGCATCTTTCTGCCTTTTCATCTGTATAACAAAATTTATTTGAAGTCGATCGCGAACGTACGCACGTACGAACGTACGTACACACGCACGCATAGACATCTTTATAAAAATCTTTTATTTCGACTCTAGGGACATTGAAACGTCGAGAAATGTCAAAATTTTCAATTTGACAAATCGGACCTATTACAATAACTTCCTATGGGAAGTAAAAACGCCAATAGAGTGTATTTGTTGATAGATGTCATTTGTATGCAATGTCAAGTGCTGCCAATTTATTGCTTTCAAGTAACAAAAATGCATGTATGCGTAGATTTTGTTTCATTTAGTTTGATATGTCAAACTAAATCCAAACTTTTACATACTTTATCGTCTGCATTTTACAATTTTGTCGTAGTCAGTCCTTGCAACGGATCTATTTGGTATCAGTGTTGGAGTATCATCAGCGAAGGTGGCCATGATAGCGTTGGTATATCCACTGAAATATACATGTTTAAGGTAGAAGCCATATTGGTCTGTAAGAGATTACTTCTGTGGGTGGCTAACCTTGTTTAGGTTTAACAAAGACTTTTGCATTGTCGTATTTTTATTATAAATTTGAGTTTTTTGAAGGCTTTCTAGATCATTTCTTTAAAAACTTGAGCAGTGATTGGATCGTGCTCTGGTGATTATGTTATGTTATGTAGACACATGCCTCTTATTTATTTGAGCATGCCAAAAGTAATTTTACGTTCGTCGTTCCTATCATTACAATGTAATTTAAAAAAGTAAGTATACGCCACAGTAGAACAAAGAATTAACATCTTTTATAATAAATTGTAATTCTATGAAGTGGGAACACTTATTTGTAAGCACTTTTTCCAGACAACTCCCTAATATTTTTGTATCCATAGCCCCATTTATTATCAACTTGACTATCATTTTTTCTTGTATTCTCAAAAACGACTCTATCAATTTTTTTAAATTCGTTACATTTTCACGGTGCATTTTTAAGTAGTAATGTTCGGGGATGTACGATAAAAAGTATTAAAAAAGTATAAAGGCGCGTGCATTACCACATAATACTTTATTTAATTTCTTCCATCTATCATCGGTTTGGCAGTGTCATAACAAAACTAATTATTTTTTACCACAAACATTTGTATATGTTTTTTAAAAATGGTTATAAATATATGAAGCTATACCTACCCCATCAGTGAGTCGAGGTTGGTATATTATTACCCTCTAAAGGGTATTTCAATCCTCCATCAACTAAGTAATGTGTCATTGAGTCATCATTTTGCATTATTTATATCGGTTGTCTTGAACAAAATACAAAAAGAAAAATAAATCAACAATTCTATAATAAAAAATAAAAGAAAACAGCTCCATAAACATTTTATTCCTCTCTTTTGTTTCGTTTAGTGATTTTATTTTGTTCATTTATACCTCAACTGATATGAGATGTAAAGAATTAGCTTTTGCATCAAAGTAGGTATAAGTTAGGTTAGGTAGGTCTCATGATCATGCCCAGAACAGGTAGAATTCTATATTCGATCATTAACGTGCATAATAGGCATATCTACCCTGAAACCCATATTGCTTATAGTTTTAAGCTATAGCTAGAACCGAGGCGAGGGACAACCACCATATAGCCAGGGACAGCTATAGAGATTCGCCAAGACCACTTGAGTGTCATTTACAAAAACGCAAACCCATAGAGAGACAATAAAGTGATGTGAGGGCCTCCTCCGATGATCAAGAGAGTCCATATTTGAAGCGATCAAGTGATTGAAAAACAACATTGTTGACGGATTTGGTTGCTATTTGTCTACGATACGTTTTGTGTTCAATTTTTTTTTCCACATTCACATCATCTAACTTGAATGCCTGGGCTTGACCAAAAATGTTAGGTGAGCACAACAAAAGTGCGATTGAATGCACTATAAGGCAATTAGAGTCACTTTAATTAGACACTTCATTCAGTCAGTCTGGTGGATGAGTTTAATAGTGCAGTAGATGAACAGGATAAAAATCAAACAAAAAACAATGCTTGCAAGCCTTTGTTTCGTGTTATACTAGTGTAGAGCTTGAAAGTGAGACTGCAAGAGGCAGAAACTTGAAGAATTCTATGATTTCATGTTTTGCACTATATATTCTTCCACTCCAACGTCAAACATAAAACTGGATGATTGTCAGTTTGTTAATGACAGCTGACAGCTAGAAATTGACAATTTGGTTGCGTTCAATCTGGTGTTGGATAGGGTATCTTGGATAGGTGGATTTTTAGATACCTTCTCGAACGAGTTGGATAACTGTATTAAAATCCTCAAATACAACTTCAACTAACACTTTGTATCTTTTTGTTTACCAACAAATACAAAAGGCTGAAATCAATTTTCAAGTTTGTTGAAATTCAACAATGTTTTGAATCAGCTGTTCTGTCAGATACATACATAAACCAGAAATTCTAGAAAACCTTTGGATTCCTTTTTTGACATCCCATCTTTTTTGATCAGTTGTTATTTTACACGTAAAACACTAACAACAAGGTATCTGGAAACCCTATCTGTCTGAGTTTGAACGCAACCATTTTCTTCAAAAACATAAAAATCATTTTGCCTATAGACATTTAATTATTTGCTTCCCATTTTGGCGTCTCTTCTATTGTGCTCCTCCATTAACTAATAAGTTTACCAGGAGAGTGTCAGGATTTGTATGTTTGACGTTTTATATTTGAAGTATTCAATGATTTCTTGTTATATTCTATTTTTTTAAACATCCAACATACAACTGAATGCAGCCAAACAGCTAGGAGCTGTCATTTTTACTTCGAGAATTAAATCAAAGAGTTTAAAGTTATAACCAAACTTTGCCTTGGCATTTAACTTCGTTTTCCTATATTGACGTTTGATCTATTGTCATCCTCTATCAACAAACAAGTCCTCCTCCATCAATGAATAAGTTTACCAGAAGAATGTCAGGTTGTTTGACATTTGACATTTGAAGTATTCTATGATTTCTTGTTAAATTCTATGTTTTTAAACGTCCAACATACAACTGAATGCAGCCAAACAGCTAGGAGCTGTCAATTTTTCTATGAGAATTAAATCAAAGAGTTTGAAGTAATAACCAAACTTTGCCTTGACATTTAACTTCGATTTCCTATATTGACGTTTCTTCTAATGTCATCCTCCATTTACATACGAACATAAAACTGCAACTTTGTTAATGACATGTAGAAACTGTCAATATTTCTTCAACAACAAAATTAAAAAATCTGCATGACAACCAAAATCACTTTGCCTTTACATTTAATTTTGTTTTTCTTTGTTGACGGTTCTTCTATTTTCATCCGTCGTTAATGAAAATTCGTATCATTGTTTTTGCGTTTGTCGAAACATGCATCACACACAAGAATTAAAAATTTGATTGCGTTCTTGTTGCGTTCGATGTTTTAAAACGTCCAACATTAAACTGAATGATTCTCCGTTTCTTAATGACAACTGATTCTCTAGAAACTCAAAATTTTCCTTCAAGAATTAAGTAAAAGAGTTTCCATGATAAAAGACCTGACGCTTTTTCTATTGTCATTCTTCATTAAATAATAACCAGAGAATCTCAATGTCTTAAGAATTTCTTAAAATACATAAGTATAACACACCAGAAATAGAAAATTTATAAATTCTATGATCCTATGTTTTATTTAAAGTCAAACATAAAACTGGAGGATTTTCAATCAAAGCTGACAACTTGCTTTAATTGATAGAAACTGTCAATCTTCCTTAAAAACTAAATTAAAGAGCTTGCATGTTAACAAAAGAAAGTCGCTTCGCCGTGACATTCAATTTTGTTGTAATATGTTGACGTGTCTTCTTTTTTTCATCCTACTACATCAAAGAACAAGTTTGACAGTGCAGTTTCGATATTTATTGGATTTATCAACACAGAATTTATAATATGCAAGGAATAGAAAGTTGAAAAATTCTATGATTTTATGTTGAATTCTTCTTAAACGTCACACCTAAGACTGGATGATTTTCCATTTGTTTATGACAGCTTTTAGTTAGCTAGAAACTGACAATTTTTTTTTCAAGATCTAATTAAAACAGTTTGCATGATATCCAAAGTCATTTTCCTTTGACGTTTAATTTTCTCATGTTGACGTTTTTATATCTTCCATTAACGAGACAACTTGACACAAGAGTCTCATTATTTTCGCGTTTGTCAGAATATATATCACACGTGTAAAATAGACACTTGATAAATTCTTTGACTCCATGTTATATTCTATGTTCTTAAACGTCAAACATAAAACTGGCGTTAATTCCAGACAGCTAGGAACTGCCAATCTTCAAGAACTGGATTTAAGATTTTGTATGGCAATGAAGGTCAGTTTACCTTCACCTTTAATTTGACGTTCCTTCTATTGTCATCATCTGCCAACAAGTTTAACAGAAGAGTTTGCGTTTGTCAATTCATCTGTCACACAAAAAAAAAAAACACTATGATCATTTTGAAACCTTGCAATTCTAATATGTAATCAAAAGCTAATTGATGGTGTCACTGCTGGCTGTCTAGCCAAATTAATAACCCACCGCCACAATCATCAGCAAAAACCTTTTCTTTAAAAAAACACAGCTTTATAACAAAGAACACCAAAGTATTCAATTACCTAAAAGTATTGTATGTACCTGCTGTGTCGTTTTGATTGCAAGCATGCATGACTAAAGCATTCGAACGGCTTTTGGCTAATGCCACTGTCATTTTCAAGCCACCACCATCCATAGCACAGGTCTTGATACCAAAAAAAAAAAAAAACAATTTGGCATTAAGCTGCTAAAAAAAGTCGGTAACTCGTTGTCGGTGGTTGTGGTGGTTGCGCAGGCCGAAATGGCCTTGAACCTTAACAACCCAGAACTTTAGAACCATAAGCTCGAAATGATGTCTCTTAAATACAAAATGATCACAATTCTTGCAAATACAAAATAAGGCAACGCATTTAAACTTTTTTTTGTATTTTTGGTTGCAAATTGCCACCTGTATTAGCTTTTTGAATCCATAAGATTCACTAGATTAAACAA
Organism: Eupeodes corollae; assembly: GCF_945859685.1. Taxonomy (NCBI): domain Eukaryota; kingdom Metazoa; phylum Arthropoda; class Insecta; order Diptera; family Syrphidae; genus Eupeodes; species Eupeodes corollae. Next base: position 125,953,865 of record NC_079149.1, read on the forward strand.
AGCCTTAGGTATTCGAATTGTCTTTGTCTGCTCCCGAATGAATATGAAGAATCAACATTCAGTAAAACATTTGGCAAGTAAATACCAAACATTTTTTGTCACCCGCCGACACCGTCATTTCGCTCGTCTTTTTATTCGCCGTGCATTACCAAAATTAACATTTACCTAACCCAAAAGTAAATTGAAGTTTTGTTTAGAGCTCCTGAACTGTCTTGAGCCATGTCGATGTCTGGCTTAAGAAGTCCAAAGTATAAGCGAGTAGCAATGCTTAACCACCAACATTTTAGGAGACACAAAAAAAAACTAATTAAGATCCATCAACAAAATTAAAAAAAACTCAGTGTTAAATGACTCGTTGCGATTTGTTTATTATTAACTTTTATGAAGTTCTTAAAATTGTGCACAGACACAAAAACAACACACAACTGCAAATAAAATTATAATTTTACGATCACAAAAGTCATATAAAGCACATGATTTAAGTTATAGTTGTTGTCATTGTTGGTGGTTTACTTTGCCATTGAATTGTTGCTTAAGTCATTCATTGACAGGTCCGTTGAATTGTTGTCATTATTTTTAAATTGATCTTAAATACAGAATAACACACTCTTCTTAATAATTATCGATCTATAGAACTTATAGAATGATACAATTTCATGCTCTATATCTTGAGCGTTTTCGAAATCTACGAAGTGTCAAATTTGACAAGTAAGTGTCATGGCTATTTTTGCTTAATAATTAGAGTGAAACAAAAGTCTGATCATTTATTCATTGGCCAAAAATTGTATGCCATTTTAAAAAATAATTTGTTCCTATATTGTTAAATTGATTTTTTTTAAAGCAATTAAACTGACAGAACTCGACACTAAAAAGGACACAAAAATAATGACATTTCCTATACAAATCTGGACCAGATCTATTAAATCGATCAGGTTTTAAAAGCAGGTCATGTTTTATACTACCTCAGTTTTGACGGAACAGAATGAAACATTTTATTTTTTAAAGTAATTATTGTCTACTGTCTCATTCTAAACGTCAACAAATATAAAACGTCATAATGGTTGTAGTAAAAATGAGGTAAATCTGTCAAAAATCTCAATCTTTTAAATTTATTTGTGACATCTTTTTGAAACCGTTTTCATGTTTCCAAATGAAAAAAGTAATGTCTTTCTTTCTAAACATCAAAATAAAAAAAACTTTAAAAGAAGGCACTTGATTTGAGGCTAAATTTTGAGAATCTTGTGACTGCGTATTGTTATCATTTACATTGGTTCGAGTGAAGAAGGAGATCTACATTAAATCGACATTTGTAAAATTGATCTGTTATTTAAACGTCAACTTTTTGACAGTAATTTTTTAGATCGGAATTTCTTACATCAAAATTAATGAAACGTCAAAACATAAATTACCTTACGTGAGGCTAAATTGTATCAATATGATAACTGACGTGTTTTTTTGTTTTCATTGCGAAAAATTTAAATCTGTTAAATTGATCTACTAACTTAAAGTCAGCTTTTTGACGCTGTTTTTGTACAATTCCTTACAATTTTTTCTTATTCGTAACACGTCTATCTCTTTTTAATCGCCTTTTTAAATACGAAATATAATTAAGAAACGTCAAAATAATACGTGTAGATAATCGAAATCTTATGCCTGAAACACAAACACGCTTCAGCTTCGGCTTCGACTGACGTTTACGAGTTCAGCCTTAGGAATTCAATGCATGCTATCACAATGAAGCTTTAACCTCACGTTTCGTTTGACAATCGTAAGGAAAATAACGTAATGTTACGTAATGTGGCTCCAAACGGAAGCTCTAGTTCAAATTAGTTGAATATTTGCTTTTTGTGACAGCTCCACAGCTGTAAAAAAAAGTCAAGAAACAAAATACATTTGCTTTTGCAAGGAATTCCCATTGGTTATTATAGAAATGTAATTCTTAGCAATCTCGAAGCAGGCCAATCGTAACGCAGACGAAACCTAAGCTGAATAGTGTTTGTGTTTCAGCTATTAAGAATTTGGGCTGTTTTGACTTGATCCGAAAGAAAAAATGCGACCCTTCATAAAATCATAAACGTCGAATTGTAGCGAGTTAAGGCTATGAGACGTCAAAATAAGAATCTTGAAGTGGGGTCAATCTGAATAACAAAAAGTTAAGATGGAGTTTTGCTTTCTAGACAACCTTTTTCTAGTGAACATTTTTGATCTTCATTTGTTTGGCTTATATTCTTCAAGGTAATCATAGCCTTAGTGAATAACTTTCTGTCAGTAATACTCCTTGTACTCTACACAATTTTGACATCTGCATCATCTGCCATTCAACCATATGCACATTTGTCATTGTTTAGAAAAGACATTGGCTTTAAATTTGAAAAATTATGAATGAATCATCTTTGAATTTGCAAACATTTTAAGCATCAACCCATCTTTTCTAATACCTATCTGAAGAAATATGCAAAACAAAATTGTTAAAAAGTTCATAAAATAAAACAAATAAGATACAAATGCTAAACCATGCATTCAAAAGCAACACAAATATATACAAGGAATGCTTTCATTGATTCATTAGCACCACAATGGCAATGGTTTATTTTTGAATCACCTTTAAAATTCAACAAAAAAAAAAGTTCAAAACGAAATAACGACTCTCACGACGACGTCGATGACGATGATGATGACGACAACGACGGACGGCGGCGAACGACCACACTAAGACCGATCAAAGACGAGAAACCAGTGAATCAAGAACTGCGCTGGCTCAAAATACCAATACCGCTCGCATACCCGACCTGAACAACTTCATTTATATTTTTTCAAAATGCCAAAATCTGAAGTTAATAGGTCTGCATTCCCATCTTCGTCTTCGCGTTGTACTTAAATCTCAAAGCCCACCAACAAAACTGTAATTGGCCAAAATCATAAACCAGACAACAATAATTACAAACGTTGTTTTTTTAATTTTTGTATTGTTGATTGTTGATTTTTGATTGTTTAATTTTATTTTGTATCGTCCCAAAATGTAGGATTTAAATAAATTACCATCAGATTCTTTATATATTTTTGTTTGGCCGTGTGTCTTTGGGATTCGGGAAATGTCCCGCAGAAGACGAGAAAAAGAAAGAGAGAGTATGTTAGTTTGGATGGACCAAAAAAGAAAGACAATTAACACAAAAAGTTGTATTTCTCTTCTTTTTTGTTTGTGGTTGAACTCCTGACCTTAAACTTTAAGTCACCAAATCGAACGCGGTCATGATGACAGGCATAGCACCACACAAACATGGAGGGAATTAGAAACAGTCCATCGTCGCCGCTGCGGCCATTGGCGCTGCTGTTGCTCTGATGATGGACTCACCACCACCGACGCACGCGACGGATACGCCATTGTCAATTTTTAAAGTGCTTGATTTTTTGAAGCTGATGCATATAAGCGAGGCACGCAAGGAGAAGATCACCTTCAGAAGAAACCCCCCAAAAAATATACATACTCTCCGAGGTATAAACTGAACGCCATTATATCAGCTTTTGATGATGGCGGACTTTCGGTTGGGGGCTCTTGACTTAAAATTGGAATTCTTAGTCGACCTTGAACAAGTAAATTGCTGCTGCTTTTGCTGTTTCTGGTGCTGCTGCTGTTGCTGCTGCTGACTGATTTTTAAGACAAATATTATGGCTTTCATTTGAGTATGCGATGATTTGACTTGTTGTGTATCGATTGACTATCGCAAGTATTACGCTAAAATGCTGATGATGTGAAGAGGTGCTAATTCTGTCGAGAGTCAAGGTTGAAGTTGATTCTTATTTTTATTTGTATTTATTTATTTGTTATGTACTTCTATATAAACTTAACTTAGTCTTCTCTTCTTCTATGTTTTTTTTTAATTTTTTTAAATAAGAATCAGTCTTGTTAATTGCGAGTTTTGAGTCTTGAAAATAAGACGATGAAGAAAATAAAAAAACAAGAACCAAAAACTTAAAACTTAAAACCGGCATTTTTGATGATGGGTGGATTTGGATTTTGGTAAGGTTAGGTATAGGAATATATATGGCGTGGGATGAAGATAAGCTGTGCTTAGCTTTAACAATTTATTGATTGTCTTCTTTCGGTTTTTTTTTGGCTTAGGTAGATAAGTATGTTAAAATGTATTTTTAAACATAATGATGGTGATGATGCGATATTTGTGTTTTTATATTTGAAAGATTAAAACAAAAGACAGAAGACTGACTGTAATAGTTGCATAACTAACTTATTACTAACTCATAACAAATTATGATCATACAAGCTTTTCCATGCAAGAAGTTTGCTCATCGTTCCAGAGGGTTACTTCTCATGAGAACAGAACGAAAAACATAGAAAACATAGAGCAACAAATTTGGACCTATTAATTATTTTTCACGACTTACTTGGTGCTAATTGTTGCGCCACAAGTTTTTCAAAGTGATAAAAAGTTGTATTTCACAAAAAAAGGTGTCAAGTACAAAGATTTTAAAAATGTAAAGAAACATAGAAAACATAGCACGACAGATTCCCAATCTTCAAATTTTATTTAACGACCTACTACCCAGTTTACTTCAACGTGAACTGGCCTTTTGAAGAAACTTCCTTATCTTTATCTTTCCATAGATTTTTTTGTAACAGAAGCAGAATAAAAATTAGAAAACATAGAATATAAAATTGTGAAACACCTAACGCCAATTATTAGACTAAAAACTAAATAAAAAAACATTGCACACCGTTTCAGAGTGTAGATTTAATAAGTTGGTAAAGATTCAGACAAGCAACAAACAAAACATGAATAAATTTTAACAGAACATAGAAAACATAGAAAATACAATTTGAAACTGTGAAGACCTTAACTAAAGAGAAATGTGTGAATCTGCAAATTATTCAATGTGAGAAGAATGAATTTGAAAAGTGATGCTTAATTTACTTACTTACCTACTTTAGTTGGCGCTACAGCGCATTGTGCTCCTGGGCCTCAAGTAATAACTTTCGCCAGCTTACTCGATCTCTAGCTTGCTTCCTCCACCTTCGAATACCAAGTTGACGTGCGTCGGCCTTCACTTTATCACTCCACCGGAGATGCGTCCTGCCACTGCTTCCTTTTCCCTCAGGCTTGGCGTTGAATACCTTACGGGCTGGAGCTTCGATGTTTATTCGCTCGACATGCCCTAGCCATCTTAAGCGTTGTACACGCAGTTCTTTGACCAGTGGCAAGTCGCTGTACAGCTCGTATAAGTCCTGATTAAATCTTCTCCGACAGATATTACTTTACTTGTTGATACAAACCGGACCATGGATCGTACGCAGAACCTTCCTTTCTAAGATACCAAGACTGGGATGATTCAAGTTTTGTACAGTGTCTCTTTGGTACTTCGCGATAGGGCCTTATTCCTCAACTGCTTACTTAGGGAAAGGAAACAGCGATTAGAAAGGGTAATTCCGCGTTTGATCTCTGCGCTGATGTCATTTGCAGAATTAACAGCAGTGCCCAGATAAACAATTGTCACATTTTGACCAAGTCTACGGTGTGAATCGACTCTATTTGATGACAGTGAATACTTCGTTTTGTCCTCGTTAATTTCAAGACCCATTTTCTTCGCCTCAGTCTCGACATTAGAGAAAGAACCCGTCACTGCTCGTTTGGTTCTTCCCATAATGTCGAGGTCATCTGCATATCCAAGATATTGTGTGGATTTTTTAAATATGGTGCTACTTGTATTGGCGTTGGTGTTGCGCGCCACTCTTTCAAGAACAATGTTGAAGCAGCTACATGACAGCGCATCGAAGTCCTCTGGTGTTTTGGAAGGCTTCGGTCGAGTCTCTTCCAATTTTGACACAGCAACGAGCATTTTCCAGCGTCATCCTGATAAGTCGTATCAGTTTGGTAGGGATACCAAAACTCAACATGGCACGGTATAGTTCGTTCCTGTCTAAACTGTTAAAGCTGCTTTAAAATCGATGAAAAGATGGTGTGTTTCGATGCTATCTTCTTAAGTCTTTTCCAGGATTTTGCGTAGAGTGAAAATTTGGTCGATGGTAGATTTTCCAGGCCTGAAGTCACACTGGTGCTTAAGTTTCACTCGTCGGGTATGCTTTCTTCCGACCAAATTTTAGTAACTAGCTGGTGCAAGTTCCTTACCACATCTGCATCCAGCGTACTTAAAAACCTCCGCCTGCAGACCGTCATCACTGTTTGATCTCACTCTGGTCGGATGGGTGGAACTCAAGGTCGTCAACCAAATGGATTTGACGTGGCTGTTCGCTGGCGGAATCGTTGACTTCATCACTATTAAGAAGCTGGTTGAAATGATTTCTCTAGATTTTTAGCATTGACTGCGTCTTGACTAAGGTATTCCCCTCCTTTTTTTTGCTCCAGGGCGGCTAGTGAATCCCGGTGTTTTCTTTTTGACTCTTCTTTAAAAGCTCCGCACCTGTTTCCTGTTAAAACATAACTGGATCTCCTCGACTTCACGCTGCTCATGGGTTTTTTCTTTCTTCTGAGCAAGCCGTTCTCATCGCTTCTCTTGTTGACGTAGAGCTGGCGGGAAGATCGTGTCGTCCTTTGCTGCTAAGATCTGATAGCACATTCAGAGTCAAACCAGGGGTTCCTTGTTGGTTGCTGCTTGAAACTCAGCACATCAGAGGCAGCTTCACTGCATCTTAGCAATGTTGCCAAGCACCTCCCTGTTTTGCCTTATGTCTGGAAACCTGAAGTGCCACCTTGGCTACAACGAGGCAGAAGTCCGATACGATGTTAGCTCCTCGGAAAGTTCAGACATCAGACATCAATGAAGCTGGAAGCGTGTCTGGCGTCGATAGCAATAAGGTCAATCTGGTTGACGGTAGATTGATCTGGAGAAGTACAAGTTCCTTTGTGGATGTTAAGGTGTGGAAAACGCGTACTGGCTGCCATGGCGTTTCGACCCGCAGCAAAATCTATGAGCCTGAATCAGTTGTCGGAAGTGTTGTTGTGCAGGCTGTTTTTCCCAAAAATTCCACCAAAAATGTCTTCCCATCCTAGCATTGCATTAAAATCGCCCAGGAAAATTTTAATATCGTAGCTAGGATACTGCTCATATGTTTTGTCTAAGAGCTCGAAGAACATATCTTTTGTGTTGTCATCTTTCTCTTCTGTGGGGACCGTGTGTTGCCGAATTGTGCCTTGAAGCGTATGGTCACGAGGCGCTCGTTGATGCTCAAGACTTCTTTCCCAAGTATGACTCCAATGACAAAGCCGCATATAAATAAGCGCTGCTGGTTTTCGCGGTAGCAGTCACCATGATAAATATCGCAGTTTTTCATCCTCTTTTTGCCCGGCCCATCCCATCGCATTTCCTGGACGGCGGTTTTTCTTCGGCCGCACGTGGTCTCTTAAGGGACCTAACATTCCACGTGCATATCCGAAGTTCGTTGTCCTTAAATCGTTTGCGTAGGTTGTCAACAGTGAATCCGTCCGTATCCGAGGCTTGTTGGTGCTTCGCAACTATGAGGTTTTTACGTGGCAAGGAAGTCACCCCAACGGCACAACCCCCAACCTGGAGGGCCAGATCCTTAGTACAACTCCAAGGACGGGGAGCCGGATAAACCGATCCTTATAGACCTGGGCTCCGAATAAGTCGTAGAAGCCCTATAAGGTGTTCACTAAGTAAGTACATAGAGCATAGCAAATATAAAAATCAACAATGTAATGATTTTTTTTTCGCCAGTTACTTACTTCAGAAGTTGCAAATCAGCAAAAAAGAACATAGAAAACATAGAACAACAGCTGTTCAATGACTTATAAAACTTGGCCGTATAAGTTTTTTCTATTCAAAATAAATACTAAAACAAATGGAATACAATTTTGGAAAAAAAATTATCTGAAGGTCTCTTAGAAGTCTGGAAGTCCAAGTCTATATCCGTTTTGTTTGAAATTTGGACTTATATTTACACCTCCAAAATGATCAAAACAGACATTGCTAATATTTCATATTTCTTTAGCTTGCTAAGTGATGATGCAACACCTTCCTTCATCTTCTGCAAAACTATTTTCCCAAGACTGTTCAAACCTATAAGCATCATCATCATCATCATCGCAACATACCAGACAAGACTCTATATCTGCATAATCATCTAACTGACTGCATTTGAATAGATAGCCATTTCCTCCCTCTTTATACTCGTGTGCTTCGCATAAACAACAAAGACAGCTGCAAGCGTTAGTCTTTTAATGGCCATATAGCCAAAGTGCATCATCCATGATGGATACGACCGACTATGATTTTATACTATTGAAGACAAAGAATCTTCTTCTTCTCTAGTAGATTAGATACACCACATCTTTACTAAAGTCTGTTGCAATATATTTTCAATTTCTATATTTTACTATGTGCATAAATGATAGAAAAAAGAAACAAAAAACAATTTCCACTTCACGAAGTAGGAAGTCATAGAAAACGAAACGTTTTGACGATCATTTCGCTGTCATATCATCAACATCTTTTCTTTGCCGTCATCCCAGAAACCAGAACCCACAGAACCAGCAGAAGCAACTGCTTAACCTGGTTCCACTAGAATTCAAAGTAAATATCTAGAGGTACATCCCATCTTAAAGAAGCACGCACAGAAGAGAAGGGGACTACAAAAATAAGTTATACATCCTCCCTCTGAAAGTGTGTCCCGGTTACAGTGCCAATTCTTATAAGTTTCATTTTCTTGTTTTAGCCATTTCTTCCACTCAGATACTCGTACGTAGATTTCAGCACTAAATTAAGTAATTGCAAGCCTCTTCCATGCCATGGCAGGTTTTTAATATACCTAGATGCATGCATATATCTACATATGCATGCATCATTTAGTTGCAGTGCAGTGGTCAAAGAATGAGATGCATTCATGGAATCTAGCACAAACTAGGGCTGTAGAACATTTTGCTATATACCATACTATATACATTGAAAACATTGTATTATATATATTCTTCAAGCATGCATATATATATGCATGCATATCTTTATACATAATACGACGACTTCATAAAAATATGCATGTAGATATGTCTAGAGAAGATCGTGCAGCAATATAGATGCGATGCAGCAAAACAGCATCAAGGCATCTGGCCTAGACTCAATGGTTATACAACAACTATAAAAATTCACTGGCACGTATTATGGATGAGAACAGAGAATATCGAAGCACCAGCACCAGCAGCTAACATCTAACAGCAGTGTTATAAGCTTCACGAGAAGTTTATACTTTTTTTTTCATTTCGTATATAAATATTTTTGTTTCGAAGCAAAAAGAAAAGAAAAATTACGAAAAGCATCTCATCGCGAAATCCAGAATGTGACTTAGCTAAATGAGGGCGTAACCACAGAGAATCTATATAATTTGGAGAGTATGATCTTATTTTCTTATAATTTGACAGTTCTTCAAAAAAAAAATTCTAAACTTTTTTGGAGACAACTTAAGTAGAAGCCTTATTAACTTTTCCCTAGAATTGACACTTGTTGACGAAAAGTAGCTTATATGCATATTATCACCAAGTTCATGAAGTTGTCATATTATGTAAAAAATACAAAGTGACAGCTAGAAGATCGAATTGGAATTTTTGTGTTATTATGTCAAAAATACTAAAGTGACAGCTAGAAGATCGAATTGGAATTTATATGAAGTAAAATGTATATCCCAAACATACGCACTGCCTTGTGTAAACGTCAAACTCAGAGCAAACAGACTTATGAGTAACTTAAGTGGAAGTAGTAATTATAAAGTGAAAGGACATATAGCCTTTCATCAAATGTCAGATTGACTTAGCTGAGGTTCTATATGTTGCGGTAAAATTTACCACAACAAGTTCCACTAGACTATCTCATATCCCTTTTTTAACCTTCTTTTCGTCGTTGCGGCTCCAAAATATTTTAAGAGTTCAGTAGAATCCTGCTTTTCATCACTTGAAACTTAGTGCCCTGTTCTTCTTGTATTTTGGAAAAGCAAACAAAACAGGTTTCAGTGGTAATGCAGAGTTGTGTGACAGAAGGTCCACATTGTCATTTACTTTTGAAATCAAAATGTATTATAAAATTAATAAAAGGTACTACACAGGGGTGTAGCAAAAAAATAAGTATTATGGTACTTACCATTACCAATCAATAAAAAAATATTAATAAAAAATAGAGTGGACATTTCATTTTATATTTTATATCTGGGAAACCTATGTATATACCTGTATATATGTAAATATAGGGATGAAACCCAGAATTTTTTCCAAAAAAAAAATTGAACAATTTAAATTGATACAATGAACAAAATAAAGAAAGAGAACAATTGGTTGTGCAACAAACGACACAAAGAGAAGTCACCTTGGGAAAGTTCCTGAAGAACAAAGAATTTTTTTTGGTCGCGAGTTCCGCAATCTCGGGAGAAAAAGGAACTACCGAAAGTTTATGGGTTAAATTTTGGCTCTTTATAGCCAACCACAAATTACAGGCAAAGATAAAAACCACAAAACTCAGAAAGAAAATGGATCATGCCCCTTCCTTATTAACAACGCCTTCCTCACAAATTTTGTTTGGATTTTTCCCGAAACGCAAAACTAACACCATTTTTCTTTTTTTTTATTTTCTTAAAAATTCTTCACCAATTTTACTTTGTTTTTCGACCTTACTCTTCTTAGCTTCTCCAAAAAAATTCATAGCGAACTTCCTTCATCCAAGAGGCCACAACAAGTATGCCGTTCTAATCTGACCTTTTGTTATGATCTGGTTTTATCTTTCGGTCTAACTGGGACACTCGGCTTTTTCGCTGGGGTGCATCAAATCAAATCAAATGGGGTGGCGCAACAGTCCGTTGTGAACCAGGGCCTAGTGACTTACAACTCTCAACCATTCCTGTGTGCGAGTACTGTTGTCAGGAATTTAAGGGACCTACAATTTAAGGCCGAATCCGAACGGCTAGTTTGAGAAAGCACTTTTTCATGATTTTTCATGACAAGAATTACTCTTGAAGGAATTGTCAATTCCTCGCAAGAGGCAGTACCCGCGAAAATTAATTTTTTAAATTAAGCTGGCACAGGCAGGGATTGAACCCAAGACCCCTTGCATGACAGCCCAACGCACTAACCATCATGCCACGGGTACTACTACGCTGGGGTGCATGCCGATGTCAAAAACCAGTCAAACCTTTGTGGTCTCTTTCACATTGGTGGTTTGAACAACAACCTTGGCTTAATGGACAAGTTCAGTTCTTCTCCGTCGAATCCAATTGGTTATAAAAGTAAACGAAATTTTTTTGAGAGTTCGCGAATAAAATCCCAGCCCAAACTGGCCCAGTTTAATAACTTGAGGAAAGCGTTCTGGTAATTATTACCTTGGCATTTTTCAACCAAGATTGAGAGGCAGAATCCAAAAGTTCGCAATTTAGACTGTAAGCCCTTAGACTTCTGTGCAGACAATTTATGGGGAAGGGAAAAACACATCGCAAGGTGACCATACTTAGTATTCCGACACTTTAGGCTGAGTGCTAAGCCATACTAATTTTAGGTTGGTGTGCAATTATAGAAAGGATGTACACTATCGTTTTCTACTTGTGTGGATCACCTGTCACACACTCAATAAAGCCGTCGTCGTGACTTACACGTCACAATCAAGTTCGATTAATAAAATTTACCTTTTACCAATTCCACCCCAAACTGAGCTACTGGGTGACAGCACTGTTTTTTATGTAGGTGGTTAAATTAACAAACCAACCTTTTTGAAATTTGACATTTGTTAATTGTTTTCAATTGTTTTGTTGAATTTTGCAGATCATTGTTCCGCCAAACTAAATCATAATTTGGTATAATATATATTTCGGCTTGTTAATTTTGCAACATATACAACAACATGGCAGTTATTTTTTTATTTAGTACACATAAATCGTACTACCGGAAGTTTAAATGTGACAGATGTAAATATACATACTATGGTGGAGTCAACTATGATTATAAGTGATTGTCAATTTGACTGTCACTAAGCTTTACGTCTGTGGAACTAAGAAAATGTTGCAGTCGTTTGTCGAATCGTCTGGTAGCTCTAGTAATATTTAAACATAAACGTCATATTTGTTGACTATTACATTTTTTTGATGAAAGTTAAAGCTCACTTCAATTTTTGTATGAATGTTTTCTTCAGAAAGTTTTAGAATGTAATTGTAAGAAATTTCAATTTTGGGATTTAAAAATATATAACTGAAATCGTTCCGGAAAATAGAACCTCAGCCATCTTAATTCCATTGAATGTTTTGAAGTGACTCATTTTGCGTTTTTATTTTACGGCTCAGAAAAGAGTTCGAGCATGCTCTTAACATCCTCTGAAAAAAGTGTGTTCTGAGCAGATTTTTTTTTTGAAACACACCTAAACACTTAGCTGTCACTATTTAATACATATTTGTCAATTTACTTGTCAGTTTCTTCTTTAGAAACAAGGTTCAAAACTTAATACAAATGGAAAAATCAATATAAATCAAACAAGCATTTCCAATTTTACCTGTCAAATTTTTGCGCGTTTATTATTTGACTTGGTCTGCTCAGTTTTTTTTATTCTGAGCTCATAGATTAAAAGCCCTGAACGTTCAAAGGTAAAAAAGAAAAACATATTTTTTGTATCATTGTTCAGGCTCTGCTCTAACCTAAAAAAAAAAAGGAAAATGCATTGGAAATGCAAATAAAGAACGTTTTGCTGTCAAAATTTGACTCAACTTTGGGAAATTATTGGAACTATTTAGAATTATTTATCTATTGTTAGAAATTGTTGATCTGTCAAACTACTAACATCAATGCTTTGAAAATCATTATTTTCTTCCAAGCCTATTTGTAAACAAATTATTAACTTTGACAGTTTAACACTTTTAACTCAGCTTCCAAGCTGTGGGTTGTTGTAAATTAGGAACGATGTGATGACATCATATTGGTACAAATTAGAACACACTACAATTCTTCACATCTGTCAAAATACAAACATAGACAATAACCTTCTAACTTCAATGTCATACTTCACTGTTTTATTCTGTGTACATTTTTAGACGACATAATGTTTTGACCAATTTTGACAAGCTGCGCAAGGTGTGTATACTTTCTTCTTATTAAAAACAAGTCTAGTTGCATATTATATATTAAATAAAACAACCTTCTTAATTGCAGAATTAGAGTTTATTGGTAATTTTTAATATCAGATTGAATTTTACGTTTCCAAATCTAGAAATTCAAAATTCATACTCGTGATAAGTGATATGACACCTGCTTCCTGATTGGTAGGTTGAGAGACCTTTTTTGAGAATTTGTAAAAACTATCAAGCTATCAAACGGCCCCAGCTCACAGTGCAAGAAAAACCTATGACGTATGCGTCAATTGAATCATTTCCTCTTCCGGTTTTAACAGCACATCATTTACACTCTATACAAATAATATAATTAGGTATAAATAATGTTAACACCTGGACCTAGGACATACTCGTACATCTTAAAGAAAATATTATTAGCTTCTTTAAAAATGAATTCTAAAAATTGCAGACAAAATAAAATTACTAGATCGCATTTTATTGAAAAGACGCACAAACCACACATACAAGTATCTTTCAATAGAGCAGCCAGAGCAATAACAGAGATAATAGAATCTTTTAACATGATCTAATTCCATGCAGTAAATTTAAACAAACATATTCGTCCATGATGATTATACATAGAATCGACTTAAGACTTCTATACTTCGAACAACGACGACGATGAACGACGGACGACGGATGCGACGGCGACGCACGGCAAGTAAAAGCAAATCGCCCTCTCCACGGACATGACTCGTTGATCTTCACAATCAGCCAACAACGTCAACTTACTTTACACAGTGTGAGATATTGCGTTCTTCAACTAAAATCGTTCTAATGGATGCGATATTTAAAGGGTGTTTTTTCAACGGTATACAACTTTGAAGTTAAATAAGACTTAGATGCCATGAAATTTACTCTAACCGAAAGATAATTCTCTGGCATTTGACCGCCGCGCCGTTTCACCACAATTTACAAGTAATTCAACCGTTTCACTTGACAGCTGTCAAAATGGCTACCAGTAAAAGTAGTGTTACCAGCTTAAAGTTATATACCTCTAAAAAAACACCCGTTTCATATTTTCCTTCGATCGGTTCTATCTATTTACATCGCACCAAATACCCCTCGATCGCCACCAACATCCAACCACCTCCCATTAGCATCATCCTATCGTCCCCTCTCCACAAGAAGACTAATCGTGCATCAAACGATCGTGCGTGCAACAAAGATCAACAAAAAAGCAGCGAGAACCGCCAACTAAATTTAAAATTGCTTTAGTGCTTTCAAGAATCTAGTAACCTAGTTTCTTAGATACTTTTTTTGTTCTTTTTGTTGTTGTTGTTGTTGTTGGACGTTTGGTGTTCCATGTGTGGATCTCTGCTCTGTAAACATGGTCATTCTATCCGACGTCTCCGTCGTTGGTTTGAAGTTGAAAGAGGCGGGTGTTGTAAAATAAGGAACGGACGGGGGTAAAGGCATTGGGGTAAGTGCACAGAAGGCTGACTGTAAGTTAAATTAATAAAAATCGCACGATGGAGATGATGATGATGATATTGCCACACGGTAACAAAACTACGACGATGGCTATGGCGATCATCCTACACTTGTGAAAAGTGTAAAGTGTAGTGGAAGATTTTTAGGTATATAACACTCGGTTATTCCCACCGACCGAACGTCCCCGTCATTGTTACCACCCATAATATGTATTCTAGAGAACAGCCCCGAAGTTACACAGCTTTTGGGTCAACCTATTCTATAGAACACACGTTTGGTTCTTATCTTCAGCGCAATTTGTCTCAATTGACTGGCGAGCCAACTAAACTAAACAACCATAAGCAACTGTGGTGTGATATGGGTGATGTTTCTGTTTGGGAAGTTTTATATGGTTTTCACCGAATAGCGTGAAATTCCGTGGAAAACAACAATCAATAATTATTACGTTGTGTAACAGCGTATCATTAGTTTTCAGATAATGGAAGGCAAAAGAAAGAAAACACATATTTATTTGATGACAAGTGAAGCACAAAAAAAAGGGAAGTAAAACAAAGCGAATGAGAAAACTGTGGTGTCTCAAGGTCTAAACTCCAAGTAAACCGTTATAAAAGGCTTTGATTTGGGACATTTGCTTAACGGGTGACAGTAGTATCACTAATATTGTTATGTTCTAAAAATAAAAGTCACAGCTCAAAGCTTGACTTAAGACATTGTACTACTTTGAGGTTTAGGATAAGGCTCCCGTGCAATATTGACTCGGAGTTTCTTCAAGTAAGCTGTCATGTTGGCCTGGTAGCATAGATTAATGATTCACAAAACTGCATTCCATTGATCGAGAGCAAATCAACTGAATTATATTTCGCTATGACACGTTCATGAAATTAAGTATTCTACTTTCATGTTCTGTTAATTCCACTCTTGATAGGCCCCGACGAAGCAAATTAATTAGGATTTCCACGGGTAAAATCAATCAATTTATTTTTGATCTAAATCTGTGAAAACACAAATTGCACTTCATGGGCCAAAATAAATTGATTTATTTTTGATTTTAGATTAAATTTCTGTATGTGTTTTTTTCTGCATATCAATCCCTCTCGGACACTCGTTAGCACGTACACGAAGTTACACTTATAAAAAGACAAAAAAAAATCACACTTGTTCTATGTGCCACGAAAAACAATCAATTTTTAAATTAAATCTGAATTTACCAATGGAAAACCCTAAGATTTAAAAAAAATATATTTCCCAAAACATTGAATTCGTGAGAAGTAGATACACTGGAACATACTCGAAAGCGGTGTCAGTATTTAAGTTACACTGTGACGTTTGTTATAGTGAACAAAAACAACCCAATGACACATTCACCGTCATTTAAACTACAAACTACAAATTGACAATTGAATTTAATCCTTTCTGCCAAAAATTTTGAAAGGAACAATGTAGGTAAACATTCTAATAATAACGACATTTTGTTAGGAAATTTGAATCCAATTGTGAACGCTCTTCGTAAATTTCAAATTGACAGTTGTTTTAAGGACACATTCAAAATAAAAGTTTTAGATATAATTTAAATAAATGTAACTGTGACGTATGTGAAGTTTCTTTTACTTAAACTTTCCTTTAAACTTTATTTACTATGACGTCAACATTTTCGTTCTGTCAGCTGTCAAAATAAAATGTTATAAATAGCATTGCCTTAATGCGTCATTATCAGAGATGGCAGATTAGATTACGTCAGGTAATCTACTCGCTAAACTACGTGTAGTTAATTGGATAAACTACACGTTTGATTTGTTTCATTTACTACCCTACTTTTGTTACGTGTGCTACCTCAAAAAAAACGTTAAATTTCGAAAAGAATTAAAAAAAAAAAAACAAGTGAATAAGTAACGACAAACGAGTGAAAAACACTACATAAGGAATTCGAAGTTTTATAAAAGAAAAATGCAAATTTAATAATCATCTGTTTTATTTTTGTCGTTCATTTAAAGAGTACGGTACTTTTTGATGCGATTTATCAATTTGGTGGTTGAATGGACATTTCAAACTACGTTTTGACGTCTACCGCTACATCTGCTACATTTAACTACGTTAACTACATTTAACTACATTAACTACCTCATTTATGTAGTAGACGTAACAAATGTAGTTAATCAAGAAAAATCGCATTTCTGCCATCTCTAGTCATTATTTATAAGTTTGCAATCTCTCTCCGATTCGAGATCTGAATAAGCTGTCATGTTGGCCTGGTAGCATAGTTTAATGATTTCACGAAACTGCATTCCATTGATCGAGAGCAAATGAACTAAATTATTTTTTGAAATGACGCTTTCGTTAGATTAGGTATTCAGCTTGTAGAAGTGCCTTTTTAGAACAATGTACTTTTAATTGGCCTTTTGACAGGCCACAACGAAGCAAATTTCCAGAGGTAAAACCAATCAATTTATTTTTGATCTAAATCTGTCAAAGCACAAATTGCAATTTTTTTGCATTTCATGGGCCAAAATAAATTGATTTATTTTTGATTTTGGATCTAAACAAAATATTTTGTCCAAAAAATCGAATTCGTGAAAACTAGATCCACTGGAACACACTCGAACGAGGTGTCAATATTTAAGTTACACTATTACTTTTGTCATAAATAACAAAAACAAGAGGTTTTCAATTGACAATTGAATTGAATCCTTTCTGCCAAAAATTTTGAATGAAAAAATGTAGGTAAACATTCTTAAAATTGGAATCACTGAGTCTGAATGTTGGTAGGAAATTTAAATTAATTTGTGAAAGCTCCTCGTAAAATTCAAATTGACAATTTGGGCAGTGGTTTAAGGACGCGTTCAAAATAAAAGTTTTACATATAATCTAAATAAAGGTAACTGTGACGTAAGTGTAGTTTCTTTTACTTAAACTTTCTTATAAACTTTATTTACCAGCTTTTGGGTGCGGTTCTATGACGTTAACAATTTCATTCTTTCAGCTGTCAAAATCATTAGACAGGTTCAGACAACATTAGGAGCTTCAATTGCAGTCAACTTCACTCTTTGAACTTAAATTTTGACCAAAGAAACAAGTTAGTTTTTTAAGTTTCATAAATTTCAAATTCAGAATATTACTTCAAGTTCATAGTAAAAAACTACCAAAATCATTATTGTCTACAGAACACTCCTCAGACTCGCTACAAGTTCATCACGATTTATATTTTGTATCGCTAAGCAATATTACTTATTTCTTTTCCAAATTTCCCAGGAAGCATTTTACACGAAGCATTAAATGAAGGTGTGCAGAAAATAAATAAATCATAGAGTAATAAAGTTAAGCTTTCGGTTGAATGAAAAAACATGGCCAATTGTCATTTTGACATGAATTGACTTGACTTGATAGTTAGGGAGATTTTTCTTGACTAACTTTCCAGTCAACTGTCCAATAAAGATGCCTTAATTGGAAGGCAATTTTTTGACAGCTGGCCAATCAGATGCTAGAAACTTTGCCTTACTTGCTGGCCAATCAGGTGCTAGAAACTTGCCTTACTTATATCGTGTTTCATTATTTGGAAGTTTGCAATCTCTTTCCGATTCGAGATCTGAATATATGAATGTCTTCAAAATGGAAAATAGTGTTTGTTAAAAGAAGATTACTTTGTACAATTAGTTTACAAAAATAATAACTACCCAGTTTGAAATTTTGGTAAAGGAATGTTTAAGAGCTTTCTGCTTCAATTCCAGATGCAAATTTATCTTTTTTCTAGAACCAGGAATTGTCTTATAAAAACAACATAACTTGAACCATCAAAAGCACAGTGACGAAAATTAAGATTTTTCTTCATTTAAATTCGGGCCTTTACGTGACACTTAAATTAATTGCTGAAGTGTCAACAGTTCGCCTGCCAACTGACGGTGATCACGTTGGGCTCGTTGGAGGCGACTTATTTTGACGTCTCATAAATGTATCTCCAGACAGAAATCAAAAAAACAGAATGAACATCGTCGTTGAACGTATTTGATTGAAAAAGTCTTTTGTTGGAAATGTTCAAACAACATAACAGACTTAAATCTCAATGTTAAGAAAGTAAGGAGTCTATCAGTCTGTAGTTTCCAAAAGAATTCCTTTTTGAAAAGTTAAATATAACTACAATTTTTCAATGTTTTTTATTATCCGCTGAGAGTATTTATAAAGATATATACACGCCATCTAGATGTGTGCTATTTCAACATTTTATATGTCCCCTATTTTTCGCCCAGTTTTGACAGATGAACACTATTCTGAAACGTCATTCAACGACTTACTTTGTTTAGGAGTCGATATTCAACGAATGAACGCACTGAAATCGTTTCTATGTTTCAAATATGCAGGTTCATTTTTAGTCAACATTTAAAATAACTTGATAAAACAGCGGGTTTCCTTTGTAATACATTTTTAATCTTATAATTGACATTGACCATAGGTTATTAAAATCCACCAGGAAACTGCCTTACACTCTCGCTGTTAATTAGTAAAACAAAGAATCTATTAACTTAGTCTTTTTAAATTAAAATACTTGTGCTCATCTACGACTAAAGATTATTTTTAAATTTTTGTTTGAATCTTTCTGAGAAAATCACATAACAGAACTAAATAATTTCCATTGTGTCAAACTACTTGTTGCATTTATTGTACTAGATTTATCAAATGCACTCATCACAAACGCTTTGATAAAAAATGCACATAACATTCAGTATGGGAACTTACTACAGTACTCGTAACTATGGATTTATTCAAGATCACACAGCATGTCCGAATGATCAATCAATAGCAATTATTATTGAGATCGAGATCGAGATCGTCCGCCGCCCAACTTTGGCTATATACAAAAAATTCACAAAGTGCGAGGTTATTCCATATAGAAAAAATATATATAAAATACCAGCAGCAGCGGGACGGCAGCAACATATTTCTGCAATGAATTGAGGCTTCCAATTGCATTTTTTTTTCTAATCAATTTTCTATTAAGTTACACAAAAATTGAGATAGAGAGAAAAAGAACACGGTCTCAATAGTAAAGTACATGAACAAGAATATCATATATAAAGTGCATATCGATCGATATACAGGGTGTCTAACAGTAATTTTTCACCAAAAACTTTACAGGTAATTTTGTTCGTTTCCGCTTCCTTTTTAAGTAAAAGCGGTGTTTTATAATTTGAGTGTTCGTTTTTTAGAGGTATAGAATTTTTAGGTGGCAACACTATTCTAACTGATGGTAATTTTGACAGCTGTCAAGTGATTATTTTTAGTTTGGTTTAACATTGCAACATGAAAAAACTGACGTCTGTTCAACGAGTTCAAATTTTCCCAAAACAATATTTCATTTGATCCCAATTTTCATAAGCAAATGTTATTTAGCGATAAAGCTCGATTTTGGTTGAATGGATAAGTCAATAAACAAAAGTGCCGTATTTCATGTGATGATAATCCTCAAGTGTATGTTAAGACACCGTAACATTCACAAAAACTGACTTGTTGCTACAAATTCAGTGGCAACCAAAGACCTTTTGGCAACTAGCACGAATCAAACAAATTGGTTCAAATATGCTGGTTTTAAAACTTTGTCTTTTTTATATACAATACAGTAGGCAATTAGATAAGTTAAGCTTACATACTTTTACCTCGTGGCGAGTAGGGTTCAGGTTAAAATCAAATGACAAAGGAAAAGGAAGTTCGAGAATGAGCATTAACATGACTATTTGGTATACTTTAGGCCTTGGTGGAATAATTGGTCCGAACGTCCAAACCAAAAATTATATTTGCTAACGTATTTTCTGAAAAAATTATAAAGAAGTTCGAACAAAAACATTAACAACCCCAAACAATATTTGTAAACCGTTAACCTCATTGGTTAAAATTTCGTAAAGTTTAATAAAAGATTCCAAAAATCATATAAACCGTTATAACTTGAAAAGGAAGCGGAAACGATTAAAATTACCACTTAAAATTACCGCTTAAAATAAATCTCCAGCGGTTCTGATGGGTCACCCTGCATTATGATGATGATGGTGCATTCTGTTGTTGTTTTTTTCAATGTGCGATGGTGTAGTTTTTGACCCATAAAATAGGTCGATACAAATAAAATGAAAATAAATATGTACAAACCTCTCGTCTTATCAGTAGTTAGTTGGTGCAGTTCAAATAACGTACATTGAAACTGTCATATGGTGTATTTTACTCGTAAAACTAGGCTATGGAATTCTCTAATCAGTTCTTTTCAAAAATGACAATTTGCTTAGAAATTTAGAATTTTACAAGAAACTAAACTAAACTCCGACTCTAATGAACTGGTTTAAGCGTCAAGTAATGATTTGTTATAATATTTTACTCTTTAACAACAAAAGTTGTAATGGTGATTTACGAAGATCTTAATGACTCATAAATATATTTTCAAGGTTACAAGAAATATTCAAATATTTAATTGGCAGATCTTATTTTAATAAATCCAAAATTTAAAAAAATTAAAAAAAGTTACTTCCTTTAATCCACCACATGAATAGGTTTGTCACGATTTCAATATCGTATTCTTAACCCCATTCCCACTAACATGTTGAAAACATTTAAGTTTAGCTTTAAGTAAATTGTAATCTTAACCTTAACATTTAAATACGAATAAACGTAACGTCATAAGTATGCGTTTCAGGACCTAAACTGACACACAAATTTAAGGAACGTATTAATAATTTTGAAAGATAAATAAATTCACATTAAGCTTTTTGCACAAACAGAACAATACTTTTTTTAAAGAATTAAATTGTCCTGGATTCAAATATCGTCTTATAATTTTTCTATTACATCAGGTTTTTAAAATATGCCACTTTGAAAAGTAACAACAACCAAAAGCGGTTTTTTCAAACTTAAATAAAATAATCATTAACAATGGATCATATGATGATTTTGCAGGGTTCAAATCCTTGCCTTTTAGATACAGTAAATCCTAGTTTCTAGAAATTTTCATAAGTATTCATTTAACTCCGTATTAAGTTTTGAGAAACTTCGAATTCATTGCTTTCATTTGAAGAATACGTTTCGGAGTATTGTAAAGAGTTCATTTTCGAATCCGAACTTTGATTTTGATTGTCCAAAATTGATATATGTATGTATTTCAAAAACTTGATGTTATGATTCGTTACTTAAATAAAATACTTTAGAATAAATAGTTAAGCGTTTCATTAATCTAAGAACTTTTGAAGGTTCAAAATCCTGTTGAAACCAAATGTTGCCAATATCCTTGTCCTCCTTTTGTGAACAAAAATTCGTTCAACATGGCCCGATAACAATCGCCATTGGCTGTAACAGCCACCAAACAGTGACTCATTTTGGGTGCATCGGCTTATCAATGTATGGGTGCGAGTTTTCTGTGCCCCAAATGCCACAATTTGTTTACATACCCGCCAAGATCAAAATGGGCTTTATCTGAAGAGATGATTTTTGTTGGCAAAATCGGCATCTTCTCTAAGCGTTTTCCCAGTATTGTTCAAGCGTATAGGTACACAACCATATTCGTTCAGCGGAAGGATAAAACTTATTATCTGTCAAATCAGACATGAGCTAAGTGTTACCATTTCTGAAATAAGCACTAGTTAAAAAAAAAGTTTAGATTGTGGACCCTATATTTAAAATTAAAATATTGAAAACAGGGACTAAGGGTTTTGAAAACCATCACGAATTTAAATGAACAAAAAAAAAAAAAACTTCATAAATTTTTTTAAAGATATGATTTTGGATTCGGGTTTGAATTAAGAATTATTCACATGTGTACAAGACCAACGAACGAACAAATATTCGTCGATTTTGAAATTTCGCGAATGGAGTTTGACAAGGAGCCACAGCTAAACACCATTCACCACTCACATTTTGTCATTCATATGTCGTACTACTATTTTAAGGGCATTAC
Source organism: Eupeodes corollae (assembly GCF_945859685.1). Taxonomy (NCBI): domain Eukaryota; kingdom Metazoa; phylum Arthropoda; class Insecta; order Diptera; family Syrphidae; genus Eupeodes; species Eupeodes corollae. The sequence continues at coordinate 125,976,331 of NC_079149.1, forward strand.
TAGTTTAGGGCCATTAAAACCCATCAGTACAGTTTGATTGATTGCTAGAAACAAAAACTTTTCAAATCAGTTTAATCAATCGATCAGTTTTTAGCCTTCGAATTTTAAAGATTCCCAAAAACAAAAAAAAAGAGCTGGGGAAGCTACCCACACTGATAACTTCCCACAGTGTTTTACGTGGCAAATAATAGCTGATCAAAAACAGCTGAGATGTCAAAAAAGAATTCATAGGTATCCAAGAATTTCTGTTGTATGTAGGATTCTGACACAACAGCTGATTCACCACATGGTTAAATTTCAAGAAACTTGAAAATTGATTTCAACTTTTTGTATTTAAAGAAGCTTTTTGTATTTTTAGACGAAGAAGAAGCTATTTACCTCCGAATTTCAGAAGGTAATTATGATCTATTTTTTTAAACTTCAAAATCGGCTTATTTTGTCCTCGTCTTGTAGATGACTAATTTGCTAGGACAGTTAAATTATCCATTAAATGTTTTATCTTACAACAATTTTGACTTCAAACCTTAATGGCTGAATCACAAACACGCTTCAGCTTCGGCTTCGTCTGCGTTACGGTGGACCTGCTTTGAGGTTGCTTTGAATGACATTCCTATTATTTCATCCCTCCAAAGAGCAAATATTTTGTTTGTTGACATTTTTTTACAGCTGTTGAGCTGTCAAACAAAGCAAATGTTCAGATAATTGAACTAGAGCTTCCGTTTGGAGTCACATTACGTTGCATTACGTTCTTTTCCTTAGGATTGTCAAACAAAACGTGAGGTCGAAGCTCCATTGTGATAGCATGCATTGAATTCCTATGGCTGAACTAGTAAACGTCAGGCGAAGCCGAAGCTGAAGCGTGTTTGTGTTTCATCCATGAATGTTTCTCTACTTTTTGTGAACAGCTCAACGTTTTTTTTATTTTTTGACAGCTATCCAACTCGTTCAACAAGGTATCTAAAAATCCACCTATCCAAGATACCCTATCTAACACGAGATTGAACGCAGCCAATGAAGATGGAGAATGCACGCTGCTCTATCAAGGTTTGAAAGGATTTCACCGATGGTTTTGATTTCAAAAAAGACAAGGTTTAAGACAAGGCGATCCTCTTTCATACGACTTCTTTAACATCTTTCTGGAAAGAATTATGTAAAACTCAATCGTCTAAACTTGAGCCACAATCTTCCGATGGGTTTTAATAGTCCGTCCAATAACTCGGATATGCCGATATTAATAACATAATTGGAAGATCAAAACGGAATGTCAGTGGTTTCTGAGTATTACAAAGAAAGCTGAAAAAATGGGTTTAGTGGTAAATGAATGAGCTTATGACCAAGCATAAGCTGTTATCCAGACAAAGCTTCATTATGAAAAGCTATAACTTTGAAGTAGTTAAGGACTTTGTCTACCTACTTACAAAGACGCCACTATAAATTCAGACAACGACACCTGCGCTGAAATCAAACGAATAATTCTTTGGACTAAGAAGGCAATTGAGTAGTATAAACTTCTCTCTCGAGCAATTCAAGTCACTTTCTGAGACACCGTTTTTCATTTATGGAGTCTAGGCTTGGGCCTTGTCAAGGCAAGATAAGAAGGTCTTAGTAGGTTTCGAGAGAAAAATTCTTGAGGTGATTTTTGGTCCTGTCTGCATAGATGGGGAGTGGATGAGAAGATAAATAACGACGAGCAATTTAGGCCTTACAGCAACATTGACCTATAGCCAAAAGAATTAATGAAGACCGCGACTGTTATAGGGAACACCTGAACCAACTTGGCGTACAAAATTGAAGAAAGCTAGCTAGAACAAAGTTGGCTGCTGGCCCATATTGGTTAAAGCCCTGGTCCGTAGCACCACTTTAAGCAAGTTAATAGTTTTGTATGACAACACAATGTTTAATATAAAATTTAACTGAAATCGATAGCGTCATTAGTACTACCTTGGCTACAACGAGGTAGTGGTCCGAGTCGATGTTAGCTCCTGGGAAAGTTCGGACATCCATGATGCTGAGAGCGTGTCTGGCGTCGTTCGCAATATGGTCAATCTGGTTGACGGTAGATTGATCTGGAGAAGTCCAAGTTCCTTTGTGGATGTTGAGGTGTGAAAAACGCGTACTGGCTACCATGACGTTTCGTGACGCAGCAAAATAACGTTAGGTATTGGTTCGTGAAATATTTGGTGCCAACAAAATGTTAATCATCAACAAATCTACTCACTGCGTTTTGTTTTAAAACCTTCCTGCATACTTTTATATTATTATCTGTAAAACAAGATTTATTTGAATTCAATATTTCTGCGGGTTCTCGAGATATGGTCGTCGTAAAAAGTTATACGGAAACGTTGTGAAGAATTGGAAAATCAATTTGAAAATTTTGATAGTTCCATTTCTAAGTATAAATAAAACGTTTATCTTATTTTGCCGATATGGCAAAAAAGTGGACATCAGAATAGGAAACACAAACGAACTCAAAATGTTAAGTATTTCGAAGTTGTGTGAAAATCCCTTTTATCGTTCGGTGTTTAATAAACAGGAGCACTGCGTAAGCAGAAAGTCTCAACTTGATACAAACAAACTAAAAATAAACCTCCATTTATATGTTAAGATGCTTTTTTTTATTATTGAGTAAACTATTTAGTCTGAATTATTATTTGTCTAACAAATTTGTGATGAACAAAATAAAAGAAAAATAAACAAAAACAATAAAAAAAGAAATACTTCTGTGAAAAAGGAACATTATCAATTTGTTTGAATTTTTGTTATTTACAACAACAAAATCCTGTTTCTTAATAAATCCTACCTATGCAGTTTTATTTTTGCATAAATACATGAACATACATACTTCAACTTATGTATGCATTTAATTTAAATTTTAATGTTAATTTGCATTAAATATAAATTCTTCATAACAACAGCGTTAAAAATTAAAAAACTAAAAGAAAACGAAATACTTAAACAAAAATTATGCATGTAAATTAAAATTTAATAGAAAAACGCAATGACTTTGAATTTGAATGAATAGTTATGAATGAGAGCGTGTGTGTGTTTGTGTGTTGAGATGTGTTTTTAAATATTTGATTTGAATAATGACGACGAATTCGTTTTTCTTAAATACCACAGATACGAGAGAAATAAACAGAATTACGAGAAGGCGCACTGCGCCGCTGCCGCTTCATCATCGGTTGCATCGTACTCATCGCTGGACTGAACCTCCTCGAGGAATACCTCCTGCACATATTCGCCCTCGGGCATTACAAATGGTATCCGAGGTGGAAGGAGTTCCTCGATCTTCTTCATCACCTCCTCGTCTGCAAAATAGTCTGGGGGCATTTCCACGAGGAAGGATATCATAAGATCTCCCCGTTCGAATGGATTGTTCTTTTTGGGCATTCCTTCGCCCTTGATCAACTTCATGGAACTGGGTTTGATTACTTGGCCAGGCTCGGTGCGGAATACCAACTCTCGGCCGTCCATGTGGGTGAATGAATACTCGAGGCCGCAAAGTGCTTGAACTAGAGAGATCTGCACATTGGGCATAAGTAAGTCGTTGAGCTTGCGCTGGAATATTTCATGTTGTTCTTGTTGTAGAATGACGATGAGGTGCCCTCGGTCGCCCTTCAAGCTCTGATGGCCTTCAGAACGGAAGGGGATCTTCTCGGCATGCTGCATGCCCTTCTCGATGGCAACCTCGATGCTGGTATCCTTTTCGATAAGACCCTTGCCCGAGCACTCTTTGCATTGAAATTCCTCTTCAAGAAACTTGCCACGTCCATGGCATACATCACAGCGCTGCAATTTTAAAAATCAAAGTTAGAATGAGTTTTTATGTAAGTAAGAAGGGTTGAATGAAAAACCTACCCCTGATACTATGATGCCCATAGTTGTGCGGTAGCCGAGGCCTCCACAATCAGCGCAGGGTTTTTCTTTGCTGGTATCACCCCCAGTGCCCGAGCAGTCAGTGCAAACTTCCATGCGGGTATATTCAAGTGTCTTCGACGGATTTCCATTATACAGCTCTTCTAGGGTGACTGGAAGTGCTATCTGCAGGTCATTGGTGCTGCCGAACGAGAAAAATCTGGCGAAGAGACTCTCAGTGTCCATGCCACTGCTGCTGGCACCCTCCTGCAATCCCTTGATGCCATATCTATCGTAGATTTGACGTTTCTCGGGGTCAGATAGGACTTCATACGCAAATGAAATTTCCTTAAATTTATCACCTGCCTCTGGATTCTTATCCGGATGAAATTCTTTAGCCAATCTTCTGTAATTCTATTATTTTTTCATACAAAACAAAAAAAAATCTGTGTTACAAAACTTTTTAGCCAGAGTGTATTGTGGAACTCATTTGGAGTTCGCCATTTTTTCATTTGACTTTTTCCAATTATTTTTTTTCCGTTCACACTAAACAATGAACAATTTTTCCTTTTATTTTTCTTTTGTTACGTAAACAAATACAATTGATTTTTATAATTAAGTAAATTATTTAAATTATCTAATTAACGATTTACCTTTTTTATTTCAGCATCTGTTGCATTTTTGCCAACTTCTAGCAAATCATAAAGTGAGACATCGTTTTCGTCCATCACAAATTAGCGCTCTATTTAATTTTGTTTTAGCCACCGAAATAAGACTAAATGTATGGATAAACGAGTTTAGAGTTTATTTGTTTAGATATGAAGTTATAAATATTCGAAATTTTGTTTAATTAGCGAATGTCTGGCGATTTTTCTGAGGAAAACTGGAAGATAAACCAAGAAAATTTATGGAACTCTAAGCAATCTGTCAAAAAATTTGTACTGTCGTGTTTTGACAGATAGTGTTATAAGGCGGTATTTGTGGAATGTGGATTTGCTTATTATGTTTGAGGTTGTATGTGCACTTTGATAGTGCTGAATAGAAAATTGTTTTAAAAACTGTCATTTAGTGTATGACCAACTTTAGGTAAGAGAATCAAGTTGAATAAATGACTGGATTTGTGTTAAAACTAAATTTTAAACATTTGTTACTTGGCTTTCAACTCTTTTTTAAAAGATAAGTTTTATGGGTTTTATGTCGATCAAAAATGTAAAAGTATCATAATAAATAAATAAATTAGTTGGTGCACCAATCCATTAGGACCTAGGACCTAGTGACCTACAACTTTTAACCATTCCTGTGTACGAGTAATGTTATCAGGGTTAGGGGGGACATACAGTTTTAAGCCGAATTCGAGTGGCTTATTTAAGAAAGATGACAAGAGTTACTCTTAAGGGATTTGTCAATTCCTCGCAAGAGGCGTACCTGTGGAAAAAAAAAACTTTAGGTGACACCAAGCCCTTTAAAGTGACAGTCCTATACACTAACCATCACGCACATAAAAGTTGTAAATATGTCAAAATACTAACTTTCATTTCTTAATTCTAACATATATGTGACTTCTTTCCTTTAAATTTGCCTTATCTACAGGCTCTAGCTACGCTACAAGGCTATGCAATCATTGTTTCTTAACACCAAATCAAAATTGTTCTTTCACTTAATAAATGTGGAATTTCTGGTCGATAAAAACTTTAAAGAGAATTCAATTACATTTTTAACCTTCAACCTTAAACTTTGAAATTTTTCAAATTAAATCTCGAATTTAATTTTGAAGGGGATAAAAGTCAAAAATCTATAAGAGACTATCTGCAACTCATTATTCATCTGTTATTATCATCATAAATATAAACCAAATGACATTTCAATCAAATGAAAACATTTGAAAGATAATTAGACCTTTTTTGTTATTCTGTTAGAATTACAAAACAAAAATTAGAGCTGGCAAATAACTAAGTGAATTGCAATTTTTGTTATTGACTAACAAATCTGTTACGAAATGTAAGAAATCTGAACACAAAAAATCTTCTAAAAATCACATTTTTGTTACATTTGATCAAGGAAATGTTCTAAATCGGAAAATCAAAGAGGAAGAAAGCAAAGCAAAGCTTTTCTGACTTTTGGGTGGTGAATTCTGTATATTTGTTTGACTGCTCCATGACCAATTATAAGGAAAATTATCACGAATTCGAAAAACAAACAATAACTTACAAAAAATATTAAAATTAAAAAACCTGTTCAATTTCACCCCAGAATAAACAAACACTCTAATTTGTATGCACTTGGCAGTGCCCTCATCTATTTGACAGCTTTCCATTTGCAGAACGAACAGATTTTGGTCGGCCATTTTTGTGAATGTCAGCCATCACGTCATTTGTAGTTTAGTTAGTGTGTGTCAAGTAATGCAGAAAAAAGTCAAAATATTAAAATTAAATTCCAAATTTCACCAATTTAATTAAATTCAATCAAAATAAAAACACCATCAAAATGGAAAATAATATCCATATAAACTTAATAACACAACATTGCGATAGCACGTCTGCAATCCAATCCACAATTCACACAACACTAAGTAACCAAAACAATTATTCTCCCGCTGAAAAGAACGACGCTGAAAATGTTTCCATTTCCATTCCCACAAAACACACAACACTCGCTGCTGTTGTAGTCGATGGTAATGCAAACGAAAATGCAAATGGACAAGAAAAGGAAGCAACTTTTATTGGGCCTTTGTTGGAAGCCGAAGCAGACACAACAAATCAACAAGAATTGATGGCACGTAATGTTTTTTCTTCGGCTGTTGTTCCTGTCGAAAGGCAAATGGACAATAAAACTGAATCTTCTGTTGGTGTTGCTGTCGCTGGCACTGCTGCTGCTGCTGCAGGTGAAGAAGATGAAGATGACGACGAAGACGATGCCAATTATGAAACAGACGAAAGCGATAATAATTCATCCGATGATTCGGACTTCTCCGATCTGAGTGGACTCTCCGAGGTGTCTGGACGCGAATGGAAGCCAGTCGCAGCAACAAAACCCATAAATTGGGTGCAGAAGCAAATTCACTCGGGTGCAAATCCGAGGGATTTGTTATCGCAAATTCTGCCCAATGGTGCCGCAGCCTCACAAATTGCTCCCGGGCTGAACGATATGACATTGTGGCGCATTTTGGCCAGTATGCTGTCCGAACCTCCAAGACGCCGTAAATTGCGCACCGTAAACACATTCAACGATGTTATTGACTTGGTGAAGGCGTCCAAGAACATCATCGTTCTCACTGGCGCAGGAGTTTCGGTGTCTTGTGGAATCCCAGACTTTCGGTCCAGCGATGGAATATACAGTCGCTTGGCCAAAGACTTCCCAGATCTGCCTGATCCGCAGGCTATGTTCGACATAAACTACTTCTCCAGGGATCCACGGCCGTTCTATAAATTCGCCAGGGAAATCTATCCGGGACAATTTACGCCGTCACCTTGTCATCGTTTCATCAAATTGCTCGAGTCAAAGCAGAAGCTTTTACGCAATTATACACAAAATATCGACACATTGGAGCGTGTAGCGGGAATACACAATGTGATCGAGTGTCATGGGTCTTTCTCGACTGCAAGTTGCACTAAATGCAAATTCAAGACAACCGCTGATGCTATTCGCGAGGATATATTTGCCCAAAGAATTCCCGTCTGCCCCAAGTGTCAGCCAAATGTTATGCATAGTTCTGATGCCTCGGATAGTGTGGCTGAGGGTGATTTGAAGACAATCGTCGAGAATGGAATTATGAAGCCGGACATTGTTTTCTTTGGCGAAGGTGAGTGTTGTTTTATTTTAATATCATTTCTTCTCTTTTTAAAATGATAGCAGCAAGGGATGAGGAAGGTTGTAGGTAGGTATTTATTTATTTATTTATTTACTGACGAGCTTATCCGAGTTTCGCAAGCATTTTTAAAAATTGTACAGTGACTCCCACGATAAACCGGTTACAAAAAATGAAAATTTTTTGCAATTCAAATTTACTTTGATTATAATTTAGAAATATTTAAACTCAAATTAATTTAAAATAAACAAAAACAACAGTTTAAGTCATTAATCGGACACTCATTGTTCTTGAAATGTAGTAACTCGGTAATAGAACTTTATACGTCAAATAATGACATTTAAGGAAGTTCTGAAAATTGGTCTTATTGTGTAACCAGAACGTCAAATCAGTACAATAAATTATTGCGAATGCTGGTGATGGTAACTTACATTTTGTAGAAGCTAAAATAAATCAATATTTTGAAGCCCTATTTGGGGTCAGTAAACTGAGAATACAAGATAATTACATGTTCTACCAGGTCAACGACCTAAGACACACCTTTTATTCAGCAAGGCTTTGGTTATCGCATAACTGTCTTAAAGTGCTTCAAACACCTTGAGGAAGTTATTAAATTGAAAGGACACGCAACCAAGCACTACAATTAACGCTCATATTAAGAGTTTCATGTTTTAAGTTTTACAGGAATTTGATTTCGATGTAAATAAAAACAAAATAACGCATTATAAAAATAATAATTTGTTTAACGTTGAAATCAAATTTCTGAGAGACTTAAAACTAAAAGAAAATAAATTGCACAACTGGGTCGCACAAACTTGCTCCCGAATCTAAACATTGTTTACAAATTTACGATCAACCAAACAATAAGGTTTACAGTTTGATTTTTAAGTTCAATATTTCTGTAACTATACACATAAGATCTATTAAATGTTAAGCACATTAAAAGTATATCTTTTTATCTTTTATCGTCATAACATTTTGAATTCTTCCTACATTTGGAAGAATTTAGACAAACCGCTTTTGTCCTTAAAAAATATTAGAAAACGTCTGGATTATGCAAAAGAATATGTACAAAAGCCAACAGTTTTGGAATTCGGTTATCTTTACAGATGAATCGAAATTTAACATATTTGGGTAGGATGGCCAACGTTTTGTATGGAGAAAGCAAGGTACAGCTTTAGATCCAAAGAATTTGAATTTTTACAGTAAAACATGGTGGTAGAAGTTAATGGTGTGGGCTGCCATGGGAGCAAACGGTGTTGGGAGTTTGGTGTTTGTTGAGGGAAAATATTCTGCAATCAACAGCCGCAAAATTAGAAATTGGAGGTAGTTTCTGTTTTCTTCACGACAATGATCCCAAGCATTCTTCGTTTTTTGGTTCTATCAATGCCTAGAAGGTTACAAGCAGTTATAGATTATAGAAATCTTTTTACAAGATTGTGTTTTTTTTTTTATCAAAAACAATGAAGTGTACACGTTCATTATTGGTTTGTTAAAATGGACTATTTTTAGTTTTCTGTATTTTTTCATTAAATAAATAAACGTTATTTATTTGCAATAAATTTCTTTCCCTGTATATGTTTTTAAATTTATCTATAAAATAAGTTTGACTTTAAAAATTTAATTAATTAAAAAAAAAAACTTGAATTAATTAAGCCACTATTAATATTCGCTTTACATTTCATTTTCGTAAAGAATGATAACCCATTTTCTTCTTTGCCATCATAATGTTATGTTTGATTAAAATTTATTTCGAATTTTTGAACGAATGCAATACTTGCTATTTGAGTGCCCGTGGCATGATTTTTAGTGCGTTGGACTGTCATGCAAGGGGTCTTGGGTTCAATCCCTGCCTGTGTCACCTTAATTTTTAAAAAATAATTCGCAAGTACTGCCTCTTGCGAGGAATTGACAAATCCTTCAAGAGTAATTCTTGTCATGAAAAAGTGCTTTCTCAAACTAGCCGTTCGGATTCGGCCTAAAATTGTAGGTCCCTTCCATTCCTGACAACAGTACTCGCACAGAGGAATGGTTGAGAGTTGTAAGTCACAAGGCCCTGGTTCACAACGGATTGGTGCGCCATCCACCCCATTTGATTTTAAATACTTGTTCCTATATGTAGCAAGCATAGATTGTTTTGGATAAATTTCGAATTTTTATATTTCATGTGTCCGGTTAGTCGTGGGAGCCACTGTATTTAGAAAGGTAGGTAGGTAGTATCTAACCCATGAACCTAACTGTCGTACTTTGGTAAAAGTATTGGACTAAAAGTCGATACAAATCTTTTTTCTTTTTTGATTCTCTGAAATTATAAAAACCTAGAGTCCAACAACTTCAATTCAATGAAGAAATGAAAAATGTTCAAAGTAGGAAAACAACTCGTCTAGTTCAATGACTTTAGCATTAAAATACTTACACTTGATTTTAGGCAAAAAGGTCTTAAATTACACCGACTCAATGAACTTAAGACGTTAATATCAAAACAAATATGAATTTTGTCTGTCTTATTCTCTAAAAACTAAATTAATTCGTTATTTGGCAATATTTTTAGATTTAAGTTGTAAGTATTCAACAAAAGATACAAAAAAAAAGGTGTTAGACCAAATCAAAGACCTTTTTGTCTAACGCCAATTTGGCATTGATGTCATCTATTTCTTAACGTTACTACCCTTCTGTAGATTGAGCGTTAAAATAGCGGAACTTTAAGTCTCATTTAACATGCCTCTTCATTTGTCCCCTTCGCGTTTTGATACGATCCAGGTGCGAACCCTACGGTTTCGTGCATCCTGATGTAGAAGGACTCTCCATCGTTCATTATTTAAATATTTGAAATATTTCTCTTTAAAAATGTCAACAAAATGAGAAGATAGTTTTCGAAAACCTTCGCGAATTAAATGAAAAAAACATGAATTTAACATGAAATATGGAATCGGATTTAAATAAAGGCCAGTGTTATGGAATACAACGTCGTTAAGTGGCTGCCTTAACTTGCTTCGTAACAGCGGATTCTGTCTCTACAATTTTTCTAGTTGATAGTTTCGATTTAGAAACATTGCTTGGATGTTATTGGGCTTAAGTGGGTGACTCTTTTGTAGATTGTTCACATAACATTGGTCCTACACGGAATTCTACAAGAATCAAAAATTAAGCGAAGTAACTTAATATTGCCAATCCAACTGATAACAAGATTTGGGAATTTTTATATTCAAAAATCACTTGTGACATGGGATGGATCACATGACCGACTCATCATCCTGTATAAAACACAGGACGTGCAAATCCATGTTTTCAACTTCAGTAAAAGAACAAGTTTAAAAGGACCCTTAAATCTAATCAAAACTTCGTTTCCAACCTTGTTTTTGGAGAAAAATTGTCCAACAATGCCATCACTTTACAAAACCTCACAAAAATGTTTTTGTCTGCGGATACATTGTTTTCTCGACAATAACTCGTTAGATTTCCGGTCACAAATGATGCTGCACTTTGGTTAACATAATGAAATAATGTTTTTTAATAATTGCTCACATTCTAAGAGTAGACTTTACATTCGCGTAGTACGGCTAGAAAACGAATCTCTGTTGGGAAAGGTAAATCGCCGTCAAATTGTATGGAAAAATCTAAAAATTTCACTATGTCACTGTTTAGATAAAATAGCGGTACAAAAAATATTATGTTACTATCACCAATCATTTTAATACACTTTTTCCCAAAAATGTTCGTACAGGTGATTCTTTAAAATAATAGCTAAGGTGTTTAAAGAAAAACAGATTTTTAACCATTATCTTTTCAATTTTGGTATTGTTTATTATATGAGGATTATAAACAATACAAAATAAATTAGTAAAAACTTCATGGAGAAAAAAAAATGCAACAAATTAGCCAAAGTATGAAATCAAAGCTCAAAACAATTGCACGTACAGTGATAAAAAACTTAATTATATATATGTAAGTTTTAGTAGCGAGTGTGATAACCTTTCGCTTTTATAACATTCTGAAGGCGATTCTTCATAGAGAGAACTAGTTTTGAAGTGACTTCCGGAGAAATTGTGTTCCATTCTTCCAATATACCGGCTTTTAGCGGGTTTTTATTACTTATTTTTGATTCTCGGACCTTTCTTCTTAAATAATCCCAAAGATGCTCAATGAGGCTAAGGTCTGGGGATTGGGGAGGATGAGGCAATTGCGATTTAACATTATAGAGAAGCCACTCCACTCCACTTGATGAATGTTTAGAATCGTTGTCGTGCACAAGTAAAAAGTCGTCTTTAAGGCCAATTTTTAAAGCGCTGGCTTTCAAATTTTCTTTTAAAATTTGTGAATATTTGTTTTCATCTATTGTTGTTTCTATAAAAACTAAATTTCCCACTCTATTTGACCCATAGCTCCCCTGACCATAACATTTTGCCTCCATGTTTCACCGTTGATTGCAAATTCTTCACATCTAATGCTGTGTTTGGTTTCCTCCACACAAATCTGCGACCGTCCGACCCAAAGACATTAAACTTGCTCTCGTCAAGGAATAACACATTATTCCAAAAATCATCTGGTTTCGAAACGTATGCATTCGTATAGGTCAAGCGTTTTGAAACGTTTGCTTTTGATTTATAGGGTTTATTTATGTACCGTGCGATCATTATTTAAATTTGAATTTATAAAGTTCCGAACAGTTTGAGGGTTAAGCGGTATTCCATCATTTGCTTGAAGGTCAGCAGCTTTTTTAGGAGCACTTAACTTGGAATCAGCCTTTACCATTCTTTTAATTTTTCGTTCCATATGAGCGTCTAGTATTTTTTTCCGACCTCTGCCTGCGACCACTTCAAAGCTTTTATTTTTCAAATAATTTTTTAATACATATTGAACTTTAGACTGTGGTCTAACAATAGTTGACGATATATCAGCATAACTTTTTCCGTCGTTTCTTAGATTAAAAAGTAGTTTTTCTACTTCAAGAAGTACTTTTTTTATGAGAAGCCTCCATTTTCAAAATAAACTTCGCAATCTTAAAAAAAGAACATTGAAAAGATCAATACACCACGAAATATAAAAACCAAAACAAAAAATAAAAGAATTTAATAAAATAAATCCTCAAGTTAATATCAACCTGGAGTGAAGAAACTGGCTCCTTAAATTTTTTGTATATATTTTAGGTTCGAGTTGCAATTTATGTTTATTACCTAGGAAAACTATGTGCAGTGTTTTTAGATACAAAAACTCACCCCATTTATCATCAAACAATCGAATTATTTCATACCAAACTGTCTGTGTAGCTTAATTTAACAATAAAAATAAATCAATCCTTAAAAAACTTTCCCCCTTTACTCTCTAGGTCTTCCTGAAGAATTCCACACAGTTATGGCCAGTGATAAGGACAAGTGTGATCTTCTCATTGTCATGGGTTCTTCCCTTAAAGTTCGACCAGTTGCACTCATACCCAGTTCAATTCCAGCAAGTGTACCCCAGATTCTTATCAATCGCGAACAATTGCGTCATTTGGAATTCGATGTTGAATTGCTTGGAGATTCCGATGTTATAATCAATCAATTGTGTCACAAATTAGCCGAAGATTGGACCGATATATGTTTCGATCAGACAATTCTAACCGAAGCAAAACACCTTGCTCCCCATGCACAAGTTGTCGCCGTCGAAGATGAAGCTGTTGTTATAGGCAGCCTAGATACTGACACACAATCTGTAAAATCTTCCACATCAACTGATACGGCTTTACGTTCGACAGGCTATTCAGATTCGGGTTTTGAGAGTTCGACTTCGTCGATGATCCAACCGATGATGATGGGCAGGCCAGAGGATATGCCATCGTGCAGCATCCCGACACGGGCTAATTTCTGCGATATACCACTGTTCAAGGAACAGGAAGATGTTGCCGCTATAACAAAGATCAAACATGGAATGCTTGATTTGGTGGACAATCGTGAGGAGGAGGGCTATGAGCCGGGTATTGAGGATGAGGAAAGCGAGAGTTTCAGTTTCGATGGGAGGCTACAGAAAAAACCAGTTAATTACAATTATCGGCATTTGTCCATAGATTCGTCGAAGGACAGTGGCATTTGCGACTCCTCAAATTCGGTGTCATGTGGAATCGCAGGAATAGGAAATGGTATTGCTGCGAGTGAAGTTGGACGTGGGGCTGGTTGTGGAGCCTCGAAAGAACAAAACAGCATGATAACTTCAATAGAGTGCAGTCCTTCGACGACCAGCAATCGAAGAAACTCCAATTGGACTCGGAACAAACGATCGAAACGCCAAACTGCCGCCGAACGCTTGATCGATGGAACCTTCTATTGTCACGAATCTACCTGTTCGTATATATTTCCCGGTGCACAAGTCAACTTGAGCTCAGATTCGGAGGATTCCGACGAAGCCGAGGAGGACTTCGAGGATGAGGATCAACTGTCGCCACTTATGACCTCACCCGAAGATCTACCCCCACCGGAAACACCTGTTAAACAGCCAGCCGCCAGCAGATCAAGTGTCAGCCCATCGCCTTCATCATCGTCGGTGAAACGTGAAGCCCCCAATGATATAGTTTTTATACCGGCAGCAGCGACAACGCTCGACAATGGCCCGCCAATCAAAAAGCGAAGGAATGTTCTTACTTGCTGCAGCAACACCACCACCACCACCATAAACAGCGGCAGCAACAGTAGTAATGTGATTCCAGCTGAGTTTGAGTTAACTGCTGAGGAAGAAGTGCCTCCGCAGATATAAGAAGCCCGGTCGCAAGTTAAATGTCTTTTTTTATATTATTTTTTATTATTTATGAAAGTTTCTTATATTGTCTTTAATTCTCTATATTTTTTTTTAATTAATTAATTATCAGCCTTAAGTTAATCGCGGTGGCATCGGGCAGGTTTGTTTTCTACACACATCCTCTCGATTTAGGAAAATTACAAATAAAAATAAAAATAAAAGCAAAACTAAAAAAATCAAAACAATTATGTTTCAACAAAAAAAGAAAATACAAAGCAAAACAGTGAAGTTTATTCTTAAATTTTTATTAATTCTACCAATAAGCTTTTAAGGAAAACTACAAAAAGAAACACATATATACGTTCAACAAAACAATCTCTCTGAATGTCTCTCTCTGCGTTTTCAACATCATCAAAAAGCAACAACAGCAAACAAAAATAATAATAGCACAAATCACATACAAACATAATTCAAAAACAAGAAAACAAAATTGATTCGTTTCGAACCGATCCGAAGCAGACAGGCAGCAAAAGGAAAAAAAAAACAATTTTTAAAAATATGCAGTTTAAAAGTTAGTTTAAAAAATAAAACAAAAATATATATATAAACAATTTAGAAGGAAGAAAGAAAAAACATAAAATAAAATATACTTATTATCAATGTAGTTAAATGTCGAGCAATCTTTTACAAAACAAAAAAGAAATTAATAAAAATTATATGTATGACTTTTTTTCTTAACAACTACATATTTTGTTGTTGTCGAATTATTTTTCTTCTTTTTTTTCCAGTTCTTATATTTTTTAGATGTTAAATAAAATAAATATTAATAATTATATATAAAAAAAAATATAATTTCTTTTTTGTTTAGACTTTTTTCCGATCCTTTCGGGGAAACGTTTAAAAAATAAATATTAAAAATTTATTAAAACAAACAAAACAAAAAAAAACATGAATATTGATGTAGCTGTATTATTTGTTATAAGTTATTTAAAAAACAATGAAAATCAAACAGAAAACAAAAACACTAAACAAAAATCTTATATAATAACTACAAAAAATTACTAATCAACTCGAGTGCATTTCTTTTGTGGGGCGTGATCTTAATTTTCGCCAAGTGCTCTTTTTCTTTTAGTTTTTGTCTTTTTTTCTTTAAATAATTCGAAAAAATAAATAAATAAATTCTTTCGTTTTGCTTTAAAATATTTCGTTTGAAAAGTTTTTCTTCTTTATTTTGTACTCTCCTCTCCTCTCTTTTATTTTATTGGTTCTTTTTAATAATATTTTTTTTTTATTAATTTAAAATTAATAAAAGAAACACCGAAAATCACAATAACTAAATTTTTTTGTTTCTAGTTTACACACAAAATATAATATTATATGTATACATATTTGCTTCAATAAAAAGAAATATATTATTTTTTATAAAAACAGAAAAATTGTAAAATGTTTTGAAAATTTTCTTTTTCTTTACAGGGAGAAAAATTATAATATTTTCAGTTGTTGTATTGTTGTTTTGAATGGATTTGTGGATTGTCTCCCATCCCCTTTTTCTCTCTTTTTTGATGAATAATGTTTCAGCATTAACAAAGTATAAAAAGCTCAAAAGAAGCTTAACACTTGATGGCTACTTGAAGAACAACCAATTTTTTTTAAAAGGACGATGGAAGGAAAATTCAATGCTTTGAACAGCTTGGTAGATTTCTTATCGTTTAATATCCTTGGTTTCAATAACTAGTTTATCACAATAGGGGGAGGGAGGTTTAATGAATAAAATAAAAAAGAGTTATTAGAATGTTGAACGACAACCGACAAATCGCATTTAAAAAAGGGAAGTCTGCTCTAGACGCCCTTCTATATATTGACCATTTTGTCTCCCCATCATTGTCTGAACTAATGCCACCATTCTCAGTCTAGATTTCCAAAAAGCCTTTGATAGAATCAGAGCACATGTTGTTCTTAATCAACTATTAAAATGGAAAATCGGACCAAATACATACAACCATTTCTTTCTAACAGGTAATTCCGAATAAAATATTGCAACATCTACTCAAATCTACACCAACTTAAGAACGGCATCCCCCAAGGATCTCCACTATTAGTTGTGCTATTCATCATAGCTTTTAATGAAGCAAGCAATATAATAGACAGCTTTCATAAGTCGAACACTCACTCTATGCCGACGATTTAATCATTTTTTCGAAAATTAAAGACCTCCAAGAATTGGGAAATATGTTTACTTCTATTATAAATGCTATTCTTCAGTGGTGTAATTTACTCCATATATGTAAAAAAACAACTGTACAAAATTTGTTGAAGTCAATTTAAACAACAGCTGTATAAAAAACGATGATTCTTTGAAATTTTTTGGTATTATATTCGATTCTAAATTTAATTTTAGACCCATTGTATTTATATAAGGATAAGTTTAACTGCCAGGGTTAATATGATTAAATATTTGTCTTCAAAAAATAGCTTCGCGAACATAAATACTCTTATAAATTTAACCAAATCCGTAGTGTTATCAAAAATTGATTATTGTTTACCAATCTACGGAAAATGCTCCAAATCATCTCTGGGTCTTATCACAACACCTTACCACTCAGCCACCAGAAGCTGCATGAGAGCCATACGTTCAACACCCATCATTAATATATTGACTGAAGCTGGGCTTCCTCATTTAAAGGACAGAATTGACTTTCTCACGGCCAAAATAATTACAAAAATAAACTGTTCATACAGAACATCCATCCATCCAGAAGTCAAACAAAATTTGAATCGAAAGAGACATCAAGGAATCCAATCAACTTTATGTAGGGCACTCACG
The DNA here is from genome assembly GCF_945859685.1 of Eupeodes corollae. Classification (NCBI taxonomy): domain Eukaryota; kingdom Metazoa; phylum Arthropoda; class Insecta; order Diptera; family Syrphidae; genus Eupeodes; species Eupeodes corollae. The sequence goes on from NC_079149.1 coordinate 125,993,523, forward strand.
TTCGCAAAGAACTTTGATGTTCCGATCAAAACTACGCAAAGAATAGCCAACCACCTTGGAACCTTCGAAGTAACACCATAAACACCGAACTTTGCAACTATCGAAAAAAATTAACCTCTGATGATATGTTCAAAAAGCTTTTTCAAGACATCGCAGAAAATTACAAATCTCTTGGATGGAAACTACTTTTTAAAGTAGCGTCCGAAGAGGATACGTACACCTCGTTTGCTGTTGTTGGCGCCAAAGGTTCCTTTGTCTCCAAAGGGATACTATCCTCTCATACATCCACTTTTACTGCCGAAGGTTTGGTATATACCAAGCGATTACACACTCCGAGAAAAGAAAAACGATCATATTTTCGGATAGCCTTTCAATTATAAAGGCTATAGAAAACATTTCAAACTCGATTGTAATAGTAGAAACAATAAGACACCGTCTCATCTTAAATCCCGAAACTTTAAAAATCAATTCGATTCCCGGCCACGTTGGAATAAATGGCAGTGAAGCAGCTGACGCAAAAGCCAAATCAGCCAATCAGCCAAACTACAACCACTCATACAAAAATCTAAATCCAAACGGGGACAGAGCAATCTATCCCAGCAACATATCTTTAACAAAAACAAGCTCAGACAACAAACTCATACATTACACACAAACACCTGTTCAAAAAAGAAGCACCTCCACTCTGCCATCTCTGCGAGGATAACTCCACTCTTACAATGACCCACATTCTTTCCTGTCCAAAAGTCTCTTTAACCTGTGCAAAACTATCAAAGCAAAACTTGCACCATCTTTTGAAAAATATTAATTTGGACAACATACATTTAAAAATAATAATAATAATGCTGAACGATGCTCTAAAGTTTTCCTCTGAAATAGAAAATTCATTGTCATTTCATTAGATTTTCGTTCTAGAGGAAAATTACTTGGACCAATATTCACGAGAGGAGAAAAAAGAAACGAGATTCTCGTCGAAATTCTTGATTAAGTCCAGTTTTTAGTATATTTAAGTGGTTGATTGATACTCCTTAAATTATTTATGTTTTTTCTCGAGCGTCCAACATCTCTAATTAGTTCAAGCTACAAAATAATAAACCTAACTTAAAAACTAATCATATTATAGCTTATAATGGAATTTTTCGGGAAAAATGGTTTTATCTACGTTGGTTGTCGGGGTGACTTCCTGGCCACGTAAAAACCTCATAGTTGAGAAGCACCAACAAGCCCTGGATACGGACGGATTTACTGTTGATAACCTACGCAAATGAATTAAGGACAACGAACTTCGTACATCCCCATTAGAATGTTAGGTCCCTTAAGAGGCCACGTGCGGCCGAAGAATTAGCGAAGGCCCTAGACTGCTATAAAGCAGACATCACCGCCATCCAGGAAATACGATGGGATGGGCGGGGCAAAAAGAGGATGAAAAACTGCGATTATTTGGATGCGACTTTGTCATTGGCGCCCGACTAAGACAACAAGTCTTGAGCTATAGGTGCATCAACGAACGCCTCATCCATCCGCATCAAGGCTAAATTAAACATTAGCCTTATATGCGCGCACCCCCCCACGTTCTTCGTTCTTCCAGCTCTTAGACAAAACATATGAGCAATGTCGTAGCTACGATATTAAAATTGTTCTGGGCGGTTTTAGTGCCAAGCTAGAAAGGGAAGACATATTTGTTGAAATAATCGGGAAGAACAGCCTGCACGACAACACTTCCGACAACGGATTCAGGCTCATAGATTTTGCTGCGGGTTGAAACGTCATGGTAGCCAGTACGCGTTTTCCACACCTCAACATCCACAAAGGAACTTGGACTACTCCAGATCAATCTACCGTCAACCAGATTGATGTCATATTACGATTGATGCCACACACGCTTCCAGCATCATGAATGTCGACATCGACTCCGACCACTACCTCGTTGTAGCCAAGGTAGCTCCTCTTCGGGTTTCCAGAGTCCAGACCCCAAGGCAAAACAGGGAGATGCTGGGAGAAGGTACAACGTCGAACGGCTACAATCGCAAAAGATCGCCAAATCCTTTTCCGACCGAGTTACAAGTAACCTCTCTCGAAGTTCTCTGCCGCCAACACAATGTATCGAAAACCAGTGGCAACATTGCCAAGATGCAATCAGGGAAGCCACCTCTGATGTACTGGGCCTCAAGCACCCACCAACAAGGAACCCCTGGTTTGTATGCAGCCAAACAACAGGCACGCTAAGCAGCGCTGCATAAATGGACGAAAGCTGCTCATGGGCTCTATGAGCAGAAGAGGCGAGAGGAACATCAACTTCTCAGAAGGAAAAAGAGAGGGCATGAGCAGCGTGCGGTCGAAGATGTTGAGACGCTTAAAAGCAGGAATGCAGTTCGATTGTTTTATGAACAGGTGAAACGAATTCCCAGGTACATAAACCTAGAACCAAAGGCGAAAGTGGAAACATCATAGTGGACCCGCAGCCAATGCTGAGGATATGGAAGGACCACTTCTGCAGACTGTATGACGGCGACGACGAACCGAAAACCGAGCTCTTTAAAGCAGCTGGAGATAAGTTGGTTAGGAGCATGCAACAACTTACCTGTAAAATATGGTCGGAAGAAAGCATGCCCGATGAATGGAACCTCGCCCGATGCTGAAAAAAGGAGACCCTCAAAGCCCTTCTAAGGGACAACCAAAGAAGATTGCTGCCTGAGAACTTTAAAAAACTCTTGGAAGTCCAATTCTACTATCAATAAATGTATTTTTGTTTATTTGCACCGTATTTTTTTATAAATGCCTTTTCTTTGCCTTTTTTTAATTTAATGGTCAACAAAATCCTAACCCTAAAAACGAGAATATCTACAAGAAAAAGGGTGGATAACACGCCTCCTAAGTAACTAACTTCAGATTTTAAATATTTGTCTTTGCACACGCATCAATCTTTTGCATTATTATACAAAAATCAAGTGTTAACCCACGAGTGCACAATTTGTGTGCCTAGATTTGTGATAGCCATATTTTTACAGAAAAATTGTGTTTTATTATTTTTATTTGTTTTGGATTAAATCTATTTATACAGAATAATATACTCCTGTGAATAAATACATTGATCAACTTAAATCCTATATTTTATACCTATTGAAAAACACACCTACATCATCTTAATGTAAGTATAAAGTGCAGCACAATCCTCAAACTTGGGAACTGGGTTAAATTTTCTCGGTATCCTACAATACTCTTCGTAAATTTTCATACTCTTCTCATCGACTGTCGGCGGCTTGACACTCTCATACGAATCTGTTCCGTAATCACTCAAAGGTTGCAAATCAATGCATCGCATCATCTTTCCAGCATCTTGTTCGCGACTCGATACCGACGGATAGAGTTGTGGTGATGATAGTTTTCCAATTTGAACGTATTTCTTATACAGGGCCGTGCTCGATTTATTGGGATTCGAAATTGTACATCCATACACAATTTCCATTGATGGGAGCAATGATTCCAGAGTCAATGGACCCTGCTCTTCATCTTCGATTTGATTTGAGATATTTTCACCACCAGCATAGGATTCTTCATCGGAACTGGAATTACCCTCGTCTGAGGATGAACTCGAATCGTTGCTGGTCGACGAGCTTTGACCAGTTAGAGAAGGATTCTGACGACTGGCACGTTCTTCGTGGCGTTGGAAGGGACTAAAATTTATCCGAAATGTGGGCAAGTAACGAATTGACATTTGACTTATTTCATATGCAATGTGCTCTCCAAAGTCAGTCAATTTGAAGGACATGTGATAATTTGAGTAGGAGTCGATCATTTCCAAGTCTTTTGAGTGGACCCTAAAGAGCTCTTTGACGATTTTGTTTTTATCCGAACACGGCCATGGGAGACAAGAACGGACTTTGGGACGAATCCAGTCGGTCAAGAGGGTTGTCTCGTTGTGCGGACTTTGGGGCTTGTAAGTGTTGTGCATGTAATAATCCGACTGGAGCTCCCAAATCGGTTGATTTTCTAAGGAAAAAAAAGTTATAAGGATTTATTTTTGAGTCGAGAGATTTTACTCACGTTTAGAATGTGTCCTACTGGGAACGTAGTAACCAAGGAACAAATTAATACTGTGCTGCTTCTCGGTATCACTGAAGGTGTTGCTGTAGTAACGACTCAACGTCTGCATGATATCATTTCCCTGTGAAGCCCAAACTGCCGTTTTTCGATACGTTTTGATTCTGTGCACGAGCTGAGAGCCTCCATACTGCAAGGCTAAAGTATCTCCATGATCCTCGTATAGATTCTCCAACATGGTCACACAATCTGAATCGAATTCCAAGCGTGGTGGTTTGATGAAACCCAACTTGGCCAGTTGGTGCGCCAGCGCACACTTCCCGATTGCAAACTGCGCCGTATTTGTCCGATCCAAGCAATCCACACAATTTACCCTAACAATCCCGGTTTGAAAGTTCTTTTCGTTGCTGTCTTTGAAGAACATTCCCGTTTGTTGGACGACTTTCTCAGAAATATCTGCCAACATCTCCATGACGTTGCCACCGCCTCGACTCTTCCGAGCCATGTCGAAGTGAATGTCTTGAATGCGAAAGTGCGGAGGCAAAAACTGATTAAGATACTTGACGCTATTTTTGATCTCCTGGGTAAGGATACTCTCATGCTTGCGCCGTTCGCCTTTCTTTACCAGATTCAGGACAATGAGAGGAGATCCATAATGAAATAGGAGACGATCAAAATGACGCGACGGAGTCTGGGCAAAGGGATCAGAGATGTCTAGGGAAATCGGAGGTCTGGCGACCATTTTACTGATATCCTGAGACCAATGTGAAGGAACTGACCCACGCATCTGTGTGAAGCTACACATTCGATGACCATCGGTGACAATCTGCTCAGTCTCGACTTCATTGGCAACATCCCCCTTAAAATTTGAACCTCGCTTCAAGAACCGTGTTCCAGCGAATCGAGTGCTGCGGCGAGCCAAAAGACACACATTAACGTGTCTCCCGAAGATACTTATGCACGATTGACTGACAAACCCGTGAACCACTTCCAGAAGCCAATCTTTGGTAATATGTTGCATTTTCGTGAGAAGAAAAGCATTCCAAACAAAACGATTCCGTGGGCTGCTTCTAAAAGCATAGTCCACTCTTTCGTTCTCTTCCTCGACATTGTTGGTGAGAGTATCCCAATCGGGAAGTGGATCATCTTTATTGATATCGACACCTGGGCCAACATAACGAGGAGCTGACATATTATATTGAAGAGTTCTGGTTAGATCATAGCTGTAGCTGAAGTAGAAATTACTTCGCAGGTCTATGCTTTGGAACATCTTAATGTAGCGTTGTTCATTTGGGTGTGCCAAACGATGCGATGACTCATTCACTCGGACCATCACAGTGTCTTTGATGGTGTAGATTAAGTGCATTCCAATGAAAGCACATCCCTTTCTTTTAGTAACCAAAATCAAGTAATACCCCTCGAGAAATCGAACAAACCCAAGAACCCCATAGGCACTTACCACCTTGGGATTGCCCAAGGAACTCACGAAACGACGAATCTCGGCTGCATTTTTTTCATTGGGGTCTTCGAAAATATCAATGTCATCTTGTTTAGTTCGGTCAATTGTTAGCAGACGGAACCTTGTTTCTCGAATGTTGCTTCCAACTAGATAAAGTTTCTTTAAAAAGAAAAATAGACGGACTTCCGATTATTTTCTAAGAACTTAAAACTTTGGTTTTTGTCTACTTACTGTTTTTGTTTCATAGAGGATTACTTTCTGGATGGAACTTATCAAGGGATGGAATACTATATTCGGATTATTGTTGTTCATTTTTAAATAATAATAATAATTCTATTATTATAATTTTATTAGAAAAAACAACAAACAAAGTTTTCAATTTGTGATTTGTTTTTCCTTATCAGTGAAACAGCAAACAGCTGATTGGTCTGATTTGACAATTGCCAAGGCCGACACTTCAAACTTCTGTATAGTACTATATTAACACAGGGGTGCCCATTGAAGAATTTAAAGTACATTTTTCATGTAAAATATTGTGTTCGCAACTGTAAAAAAAATAATTCAAATTGTTTAAAAAATCCAATGAGTATGATGCGGAAAAAATCAAATGTAAGTTTTTACATCCACAAAGAACGGTGTGAGCTTTTGGAATCTTCAGATAAATAATTTGGTTGTTTTTTTTTCATTTGATCTCACTCATTAATACTGAATTTATTTCACTTCTATTTCTTACCAATATCCAAAGGTGGGATAAAACGTCAAATTGGGTCAAAACTAAACAATTTCAATGTGAGCGAACTTCAAGCAAGATCAAATTCATCCAAAAATGACATTCTGTACATTTAATTGAGCACTATTTTGTATATGAGCTTATCACTAAACTTTCACACAAATCTGAGTCTGTTTTACATTATAGCTAAGCTAAAATGACTGAGTAAATCCAGCCAAGCTAGCTTCACTTTTTTCTTTCGTGATTTGCACTAAAAAATGTAAATGGATTCCAAAGACAGTTTGCTATTCTACTTCAGTCAGGCACACAAAAATAATATTGTAATATTGTCAGAAAATTTCAAATGATAGTGCGATGCTTATCGTCAGAAGGCTCTAATTATAATCTGCTCATAGATTTGCAATCTTGTAAAACTATAGGCATCAATTTTTTTATTATAGGATCATTTGTATCATGTTTACAAGCATTAACCTACTAGGCATGGACTGTTGAAAATTTTTGAAGTAAAGTAACGACAGGTGGTGTTTGAAAATTAAGTGTAGTTTTTTTCGTACAACCTACAAGAGGCCAACCAAAGCTAAAGAGATGAAATAAGCAGCGCTCACATTTGACACATGTCAAACTCAGGTATGATTTAAAATATCACAACGTTATTTAAATGTTTGCACTTTACGATAATGGATAGCAAAACAATTTAAAAATGCGTTTAAATTAATTAAAACTTACAATAATTTGTAAAGTTGTGAATTAAAGTGGATTTACATGTATCTGCATCTGCGTTATTCAAGAAAGTAGAGGGAGACAGATATATTGTTTAATAGTGTTAAACCTTTTTTGATTCCTATAAAATACTATAACTCTTAACAGTACAGTGTTCGCACGAGCTTTCACGATACCTTTAATATATTAATTTTAAAATAGGAAAATATTTTCGGAATACTACAAAACTCTGCTTTAAAAGAAAAAAGATGGGTACAAATTATTTTTTTCTTTGTCCTAAAATGAGAGTTAAATCGTGCTTTAAATTTGTAATGTAATATAAATGCATCAAGATTAGAAAAAATAGCTCACAAATGTAAGAAAAATATTGCAATCAGTTGCATAACCCTGACAATCAAAATTAATTTAAAAAAAGTCTATCGAAAAGTAAAAAATAAATCGTAGTAATGGAATTTAAAAATAAAGAAGACATTTAAAGCTTTTGTTACACTTATTGTTGCATTGTGATGCAGACGGGTGCTATAACACAGATGAAAATGTTTGTCTTTACTATAATCTGGACTTTTCCATTTCTCCTCTTTCCTACAGTGGGGAAGTCAACTTCGTCTACATTTTGGCCTTGTCTCTCTATCTATCTACATAATAATTTTAAATCAAAAGAAATTAAAAACATATACTAGATAAATAAACCATACATTTATCAAAGTTCGTATACACATTATCAATCGTACTTATTTGTAAAAAATTCCGTAAAAGTGAAGTCTAAATGTATTCAGACTTAGTTAGAAGGTGAATGTAAAACGTTCTTTCGGAAAATCATCCACGTTTACAAAATTAGGTGCCAATTGTGTTTAGGAAGTATTCCGCAATCTGAAAACCAAATGTACGCTTTGCATTGTGTTCTTACCATAATTGAAATTCTTCTTTGTCATTTTTTTCATGACACATCTGCCAAAAGTCAGCTGATGACATATTTTTGTATTTATTTTTTATTCTCTGGTGATATTTTTCGTTTCCACCCAAAATAAACAAATTAAAATTCAAAATAAACAAATTACCTCCCAACTGTTTACTTTTAAAGTTCACAGAGTATTCTAAAAAACACTTTACACTATATAAGTTATAAATAAGTTGTTAATTTAACAAAAGACAAGAAAAAGCGTGCCAATTTTTGTTTGTATCATTTTCAAAAAATGAGATTTATCATTCAAAAACAATGCCCGAAATAAATCGAAAAATAAAACGCGATCAAATTCTAAATAAATTGATAAAAACTGCAAAACAATGTCAGGAACAATTTGGCGGGCGCAAAGAATTAGCCACCGAAAAAGATGACGCAACTGCGCGTTTGTTAAACTCCCTCGAAGACGCCTTCTTTTTTGGCCTTAAAACTCAAACAACATCACTTCCAATAGCTATCTTTCAAAATGTCCATGAAATCGTATCGGGTGGCAGTGGTACATCGACAAATGATTGTTTATTTTGGGATTTCTGCCAGAAACATTTGACATACCACGAACAGCAGAGATTCGATGGTTTGAAGAATGTTTCGACCAAGTTAGGCAAAGTAAAGGCATTAATTAGGGCTTCGTTGAATGAGAATTCATTTGGGAGGTATATTTTGACTTGGCTTGATGATCCAAGCCTCGTGGATATCTATGAGCCTTGGGCGTTTATGGTTGATCCAGAGGCAGCGAATTTATTGCCATCAATTGCTGATGGTTTGAATACGATTTTATTTGCTCTCACCGTCGATACACAGGAAGTTGATCTACAAGTGGGCTATGGATTGGCTAGGAAGCCAGAGCCTATTATCTATGCCCCATCGCCGATTGGTTCACTGAAGAAGACCACCGCTATCGAGAGGCCGATTGCAACTATCGAACCAGCAGACGATGTCGTCGTCAAGGAGATTCTAGCAAATAGAGGGAGGAAGGAGTCCTGTAAAGGAAACGAGGAAGCAGTGGCTCGAGTATCAGAAAGTGCTTCTCAAGAAGAAACGATCGATTACGAGCCTGAGCGCCTGGACGAGATTCTCCATGAGATGCTAACGAAAAAGTTCGATCATGAACTTATACCACAGACACCTCAGGTTGATATAGATGGGGACCTAGAAGCTGACACCAAAAGTGAAACCTCTTCACAGTGCAGCAAGTCCTCATCTGCCGTATCAACGGCAAACGTTATCCGTCAGCGAAGCACCGCGGAGCTGGAAGAGAAACTCCGCGACATGACAGAACGCTGCTCTGTCCTTGAAACACAAGTTGCGCAATTGAGTTTGGAGAACAGACAGCTGCGCCGCCTCACACACAATGCTGTCACCGAAACAACGGCCAATTTCTTAATCACTATTCCTCAGGTAAGTTTTAAATTGGCATCAAAAGTTAAAGAACTTAAATGAACTGTTGTTGTTTTCAGGCCAAACTAATTACGACGCGCAGTCGTAACTATTACTCATACGAAGTCCACCTGACGATGCGTGACCGCCTCGAGCATTGGATGGTTATGCGGAGATACAGAGAATTCTATAAGCTGCACAAACAATTGAAGAAAGCCCATCCAGGAATATCAACACTTGAATTCCCGCCAAAGAAACACTTTGGAAATATGAATCGAGTTTTCGTGGAGGAGCGGCGCCAGCAGCTTCAGATTTACTTGATCAGTGTAATGGAGTTTCTGCCTCAAGTGGAGGCATGTCGCAACAAAGAGGACTTGCAGAGAACTTTCCCCTTTTTCCAGGAGCGATAGGGCAAGTCAAGTTTTAGGGTAACGGTAATGTACAAACTTAGACAACAAGAATATTTATTGAGAGTATGAATTTTTGACATTTGTACAAAGATTAATAAAATTTATAAAAAAAAAACCTTAAATCTAGAAGCTTTCCTGAGCCTTTTTGGTCTTTAATCTTTCCATGGCGAGTCTTCGATTCTCTGCAATTCTCGCCAACTGTTCCGATGAAAGTTTTGGCTTTTCTGATCGCTCTGGCGTTGGTTCGATTTCGGAAATCGATGTCTGGCTTTGTGGCAGTGGTTGTGCTAGATCACTTTCGTCCAAATTAAAGACTCCCGAGTATGGTGTGGACATTACGTTGGCTCCTCTGCCGAATGCTGGAGTTGTCAACGAACTACCCGACATGGAACTCTGTGGACGGCTGGGTGTCTTGGGAGCCAGTTTCGATATGGCGATCTGCTCACCCAGTAAAGCATCGAACTCATCGAATGGCTCATCCTCCGGTGCCTCTTCGTCTTCATTCTCAGCTTGATTCTCATGAACTATCTGTGGTTGTATCATACCAAGTCGGTATTTGCTCATATGCACCTGGAGAGGTTTCTTCTTGCTCAGGCGTTCAATTGTCGCAACTACATCGTCAAACTTGTAACTGGGATACATTCGATGTGCCCAATGTTGCAATCGTCGCATAACTTCATTCAGATCTTTGCGTTCCTGACCCTTGCCATGGAATTTCATGTCTTTGAAGTAGTCCTCGATTGTGTGAATGCCCCGAGGTCCTTGAAGGGTGTCAACTGTTAGTCTGGGTCTGGGATTTCGTACAGATCGTTGTTTCTTGTGTTCAAGCTTAATTGGTTCGCCACTTTGACCACTTTCGCCACCCATAATGTCATCGTTATCGCCACCTTCCCCATCGGCTCTCTCCTGCTCATCGTCACTGGGAAGTCGATTTTCGTCAACGTTTGCATTGAAGAGATCTTCAACCCCATCCTCACCGAAAAGAGACATTTTCTATATTTTTAAATTTTAATTGGTTTTGAGTTTTTAAACAACAAACTTGGTCAATTTAAATTTATTTTAGCAGTAAACAAAAGCGCGGGTCAAATACAGGGCTGGCACATAAATCAAAATGTCATTCAAGAGAATTGTGAGCAAAATAACAGGGGTGTTATAGAGAAAAGTAGTTTCAGAAAACGGAAGAAAAAGAGATTGAGTTATAAATTTAAAAATATACGGGAATCGCAAATGAATTCAATTGGGAGTATTTCTTTTTTGAATTTATTCAGATAATGCGTTCTTATGCTTAGATATATTTTTTGAAAAGAAATCATATTGGACTTTTTATTCACCCTGTACAATATCTATTAACATGATTTTGTGAGTATGATTATTCCATAATGAAATCATGGCTTAATATTTATTCCGGGGTGTAGAGATTTTAAATTACTGTTTTTTTAGTAATGAGTCAATTGCGCAGGCATATTTCAATATTTAATCAATAAGTAGGTAATTAAGGTAAATTCACAGTTTATATATTTAAACTAATTTTTACCACAAGAATGAACTTTAAATGACAAATGTCATTTCTTAGCCGAGTTTCAAGGAAGACGATAAGCCGATTTATGCCTGAAGTGCTTTGGTGCCATTTACGATGCCCATCCTGCTTAAAGCACCCGCAGACTCCGGATCGGGCTTCGTTAATTTCAAGAGTTTCTTCAGCATTGTTCTTCTGGCTGTTGAGGACGCTAATGGAAAATTTGTATATATTGACGTAAACAACAACAATATAAGAAATTTAATAGATTTCACTTTTCTTTAATTAATTTTACTTACTTAATATAAAAAATATGTACGTATGGCCGCACTCAACGACAATTTAAACAAAATGAAATTTGAATGTCAAAAAGACTGTGGAAAATGGTCGCTCACCGCTACATACAACACAATTGTCAAATTTAATGACAGGATTTTGATCCGCTCGAAAAATACAAACTGCGATGACTGGATCATGGACTGGATGTTGGATTGTTGGTTTATATTTTATTATCTGATGACAGGCCGATAGTCCTGTCATCGGAAATACTCAATGGAGACACCAAGCAGGAAATCGGCATTTTTACACCCTACACTAATACCATATTTTTAAATTGTTTTTGAAAGTTCTATATGCAAGGTTTTTTTTGGAGCGAAAAAAACTTATCCAACGTTAAATAGAGCCAAAATAAGTAAAACAAGTTTTGAGATTCAAAAAGTTCATAAGATAATCACAGTTGACGAAATGTTATATTAATTTCTGTCCATAATTGAAATTAAAAAGTAATTAATATGACATTAAAATATACCACTGTTTCTAATGATTTTAGGTGTTTAAATTAATTTGTTTCATATATATATAGAAAAGGATTGAATGCAATGTCTACGAAAAGCAATAATAGTTATAGTTTTACATCCCTACAAATTTTCCTTCTACAGCTGCAATACGATGTTTATATTCATACCAATGTTCTAACAAATTCATAAGAATAACAATTTGTTGTCATATAAGAAACAGCTGATGTGATAATGACAACTTATTGGAATACATTTACATATTTAAGTACTTTTTTTGGTATAAGCTCTCCGTAACTATAATTTATAGGAAAATATTGCATAAGCACGATTTATGTAACATTGCAGAGAGCCTTCATATACGTTTATGCACTGCATAACTGTGCAATTATATAAGTCTGTCAGTATATAACTGGAAAATTATTCTTAAAATAATTATATATACTCTCAGCTTATAGTAAAATCATTTAGTGCAGTGTCAGCCTAACTTTATGCCACCCCTGAAATCAGCTTGTCCAACATTGAGATAACAAAAAACTTCTTTTTGTGTCACCATGGTGAAATTTCCATGCCATCGTTTTGCCAAACAACAAGAAAGAGAAAAAACGCCGAGTCCAACTAATGTCGCCTGTGCCTGTGCTGTCGGTGTGTCCAAAAAAGCAAAAAATGAACCCAACAAACGCGAGTTGTTTATAATCGAAAATTAAACTATTTCCGCCCTAAATTAAAAACAAAAAATATCAGTAAAATATTCTCCGTGTTATTTAATAAATTTTAAAATAATAAAACTCACCAAAAACAACAGACAACTGCATTTGTTTGCGATTGTAAACAAAAGACATTTTCATCACATGAAAAATAAGTTAATAATTTAGAAATTTTTGCATCACAAAAAACTCTCCCGGGTGGAATTTCACCACACCAATCTACGCATTTTGTTGTGAATTGTCAAAAACCGGTGGTGGCGGTGCACAATTCCCCACACGCTCTTGACAGCTTCAAAGCTACCAAAAACCAAATAAGCAAAGCAATAGCAATAAAATGTCATCAAATTTCTAAACGAACGGACGGAGGCAAATTCTATTGTGCGTGTTTTTGTTATTTATTTATTTTTGTACGTTGATAAGAAACGTATCCAAACGTATTTCCTGTTTAGAAATATCCTCAAATAGCCGTCGCTATGATGGACAGTAAGACAAAGTACAATCTTGACCATGTTTATTGTCACACGAATGAAAGCAGCAATTACATTCGAGCGAATCCGCAAACCACATCCAACGACGTTATGTCGCTGCTCAAGGAGAACAAACAACTCAAAGCCATGTTAATTCTGCACATGGACCTGATCCAGGAGCAAAGCGATCAACTGCTTGCCAAAGAGAAGCTCCTGGTCGGGCTGAAAGAAGAAATTGCCACGCTAAAGGCAAAGAACGACGCCCTAGAGAAGAGATTGCAAGACAGCGAAATTGCTGCAACTGCAGAGGCTATAAAATCCGAGATCAAAGAAGAAGAAGCGCCCACAGAAACGAGCAAATACAAAATCCAGTCGAATGCCACTAGCGATGGCGGCACGGAAGAAGGCGAGGAGAGTGGCAACATAATCGGCGAATGCAATGGCAAACTCATCAGTAAAATAATACTGCATAGAATAAGTCTTCCCGGGAAGAGTCCATCGAATATCTCCGAAGTATCTGAGAGTGAAGAGACCGTCGTCGCAGCCGCTGTGATAGGAATGGCCGAGGACAGTCAGCACAGTGTCGACGACGATGTGCCAAAGATCCAAAGTCCCACGGAACTTGTTGCAACGAGTGTTGGCGCGAAAGTGCATCCAATGGAAATGTCGCCTCTGTTATTGATGTCAGCGCCGAGTTTGAAGGTTCCCGAGGTCAAAATCGACTCGGACGAGAGTGTTAGCTGTGATTCAACTATGGAACGTGATCAGGTGAGTAATCATAGAAAAATTTAATTGTCAACATTTTTGAAAATTATTTTTGTTTTTTAAGGAATCTTCTCGAGGGGCAAAACACCCTCGCAGATCCCGTCGCTGTGGCCAGCTGACCACAACGCAGATGTACTCCACCCGCGAGTGGGAGGACGAGGATTTCTGTGATGAATTCATTAAAGAGGAGGCTAACGCCCTCAAGTCAGAGGCACCCATGTTGGAGATACCCAAATGGACAGTGCACGAAGTGCATCCGCTCTACAGCATCGAAGGAACCGAAGACCTGTCCGACGAAACCTTCCTCAAGCGCCATGCAAAGCTCGAATACGACGAGAAAAGGAGAAAGAAATGGGACGTCCAGCAAATCCGCGAACAGCGGCGAATCGAACGACTAAAGCGTCGCCATTGCAAGGACGAGTTACGGGAAGAGGATTTGGCCACAACTAGCTTCTATCCATCACCCGATTCGATTCAAACCATTTGCTTTACAACTGAATTACCTGTGATGGCTTTCGGCGAGGGCGTTCCGCGGCTCTCAGCCGCTGAATTCGCCCTTCCTTGGTACCCACTGTATGGCCATACTTCTGTGTCACATCGGGATCACCCGTACCAGCAGCAACAATCACAAAACAGTTCGTTTGTTTTTCTTAAAAAACGTCGACGTCCACAGAGCTCTTCGGTGATCCAGAGTCATCGTGGAACCATCGTCAGTGGTGTGCATCGTCAGCCGACGACCACCAGCATCCAACCAGCTCCGCCGCAGAATACTTCTGATGGTGGAAGAAATTAAAAAGAGAAAACAAAAAAGAAAAACAAACAAAACAACAAGAACTTTTTTTAGTTATATTTTTGTTTTGTTTTTATGTAGAAGAAAATTAAATAAATTTTTGTAAGATCTCAGAGATCTCGTGTCTGAACTTGAAGTATGAAATAATTATTCCTTTTTAGATCTTTATGTTCTCTCAAAACACTATAAAATAGTCATTAAACAATTTATATAATATAATATATTCTCCGGTGAAACACCCTCTATATAAGTTACAGATTGTAATGCTTTTTTTTCTGTGTTTTTATTTTAAATACAAAAATTAAAATAAAATCAGAAAATAAATTAAATTTAATTTATATTACATAAGAAAAAAACAATAATTTTAAGTTTTATTGTTTTGTAAACAAAACACAAACAACAAATAGAAACAATACTTAAGAAAAAACTATCCCAAGAGCATAGCATAGAGGAAGGATATTTTAAAAATGTAATAACGACAAAGAACATACATACACATAATAATATAAATCTATCTTTTATTTTAAAACTGTTTACGAGGTTGTTTTTTTTTATATTTTGATATGCATATACATTTTGAAGCATGTGGAGAATTAAATTCTTGATATATTTTGCCGCCAAATGCTTACCACATTCCTGAGAAGTTTTTATCATCTTCAATGCTAATTTCTGTGGAATGTCAAGTCAAAGACACTTTCAATAATTAATATACTGATTAATCACATCATAAGCTTTATGCAATGTCCGAAAAATCAACACGCCTAGATCTATTCCAAAACCGTACATATGTTAGTACACCTATCATCTAAATTTGCTATTTTAAATTATTGTGTTTTTAATAAACGGCTGTGTTAAATGATTTGTGATGATTTAAGGAAAAGCGTTGAAACGTCTTTTAGTTTGATTTTAATTTTACCAGTTCAAGGAAAAGTTTTCCTAACTAATTTCCAGCAGTAGTGTCTTATTTTGTTTAAATATTTTAAACTTTTTAGTTCTTGATTTTTATTTAATAGATTTGACACGACCGACGTTAACCAAAACATATTTCAACAGAATAAAAGAAGTAGAAATCCAAAACAAAAAACAAATATGTATTAAAAATAAATACAATCCCTGTTATTTGAATAAAAAATCATTTGTTGATGACTATAAACAATAGAAATACCTATAAAAATAGTAATATACAAGATAACCATTATAATAAATGTCAAAAGTAAATAAACATATGTAAACTGTTGTCATATTGCATTACCTATGTGCTATTGTATATCCTTCAACAAAACAAACAAAATTCTCAAAAAAGATACAAACGATATAAATAGAAAATATAAAACAATAGAAATTTTTGTGAAATTAAATTTTATTTGCTTCATAGATTATTATCATCTCTTTTGTTCTACTTATAACTCTCTTTTAGATTAAATCAAAGAGTTATAAGACAAAGAAAACAACACACAAAAAAAAATTTAAAGAAAACAATAATAAAATTAACTTAATGTAAATGTAAAAAAAAAATATATTGTTGTAAGAAAAACTAAATTAAATGAAATTAAAGAAAAAAGATTATGAAGATATGTATGAAAATGTTTAGAAATTTGTTTTATTTCATTTTTTATAACTTGAACCAAATGAAAACGTGTTGACAGGCGTGAGGTTTTTTCTGGAGATTTCCATTGGTAAAACAAATCAATCTACTTTTATTTTATAACTGTCAAAATAATGTCATTATTTTTCAATCTGTTACGAAAAATTAATGGTTTTTTTTTTAAATAAGTAGACAATCTGCTTTAGAACAATGGTGTTTCTGCAAGATATTGTTTGATAAGAAAATGGCTTAACTTTCTTAATTTCAAAAACCACTGTCCTCCACATTGAATTTGGTTTAATTTTCCCAGAATTTAAGGGCCTATTATGGATCACAACTCAACTTAGTTGAGTTGTAATCAAGACAACTCAATTTGAAGACAACTGCAAAAAAAAATCGTATTATGATAGACAACTTTTTTCAGTTGAGTTGACCAATACGTTGCCTACTTTTATGTGCTTGTTTTTGTCAAAATCAGCTGTGTAAAGTAAAATACATAGGAATTTCAAAATTTTGAATTCAGTGGAAAATTTTATAAAAAAGACAAAATAATAGGAAATGGAGAGTTCTATTGATTTGTTTCTTGGAAATTCGGAAGAAGAAAATCCCCTGAATGTTGCGCTGATGAGAAAAAATATTCGAGATCACTCCAATCCATTGGAACTTCCAAACAAAAAGTATTACAAATTCTTTGATGCGTGTTGATTTTAATGTCTTCGTTTTGATTCAGATTTATAAGTTATTTTAGACTCAACAAAGACGCATTTGTTTATGTGCTAAATGAAATCAAAGATCATTTGAATCAACCACAGCGTTCTTCCGCAATCCCACCAATTCTCAGACTCTGCACTGCCCTACGTTTCATGGCAGAAGGAAGTTACCAAAATGGCAGTGGTAATGATTTTAATTTAGGCCTTGCTCAGCCAAAAGTTTCGGTAGTGTTAAAAGAAGTGCTAGACGTAGCAGAAGAACGTATCTGTCCACAATGGATTAAGGCTCGTATGACAAATGATGAGATGAATTTATCAAAAATTCATTTTTACCAGAAAACCAGATTTCCTGGAGTAATAGGATGCATCGATGGAACTCATGTTCGAATCATAGCACCAAAAAAAGTCTTCAACATCTCTATTTAAATAGAAAAGGTTACTACAGTCTGAATGTTGGATTCATTGATTTTTGCAGTTCAATCAACCCAACCCCGCTCTCTTCCAGATTGGTTAAACTTATATGCTGTGATGTACCACCCACTGTGGTTTTCAAATTTAGCTTCTTGTTGGCAAGCTTCCTTTTTAAATTTCCCTTGTAATGGATCCATACCTGGATATGTGTATATACTTTGTAAAAAAATGATGGCTTTTGCATTCAGTTAAACTTACTCTTTGCCATTCTTTCACTGTTCTTGATGGTGGTCCAATGCTATTCAGTTGAACAGCTATATTTTCCCATTCTTCGTCTTGGGTTCTTTTTGTGGAACCAAATTGTCCCTTGCCTCTGGCCAGCTCAGGTTTCTGCTGCAGAACCTCAATCAACCTCTCGAATTGGGCAGGTTTAGTTATTTTTAATCTAAAAAAATTATTTTCTTACAGATGTTTATATTATTATTTGAAAAACTTACATTTTTGTCTCCATTTTCTTAAAAAAATTGGTTTTCAATGAACTGTTAATGCCTACCGTTATTTTTTTGTACACACAAATGCACTACACAACTAGTAAATATCAGTTGCTGGATTTTGACAACAATCACAACTGAGAGACAACTCAACTGGCTTACATAATACCCCGAACACACTTAAAAAGTAAACCATTTTTTAG
Organism: Eupeodes corollae; assembly: GCF_945859685.1. Classification (NCBI taxonomy): domain Eukaryota; kingdom Metazoa; phylum Arthropoda; class Insecta; order Diptera; family Syrphidae; genus Eupeodes; species Eupeodes corollae. The sequence goes on from NC_079149.1 coordinate 126,011,660, forward strand.
TTGACTACTGGTTGACTTGTGACAGTCAACTAGTTGTGATCGGTAATACCGATTACCGGATTACAACTCAACTTTGTTCTTAGTTGTCTTACATAATAGGCCCCTTAATTCTTTTTCCATGAGAATTATTTTTTCACTTCATTTTTTTTTACCCGACACTGTTGTCATTTATGACGTTTATAAACATAGCTTCTGCATAATTATCTGAGTTTGTTTGATCGAAAATCTGACTTCATGAGAGTAAGTCAAAGATGACTCTCATTCCACCTTGTATCTGACCAGGAAACAGCTCCATGAATTGGTTAGAGGAAGCTCACTAAGACTCCTTACCTGTAAACTTAAAGATTTGGATACAAAATGTATGGATAACACAAACTGTCCCCCAGAGAAAATAGATGAACTTACAAAAATTATCAAGGGTTCAAAGCAAACTATAAACGGAGATGGCAACTCTGCAACTGCATAGAAAAGCGTTTCTTGGAAAAGAATGAAGAATTGAAGAGTGGATTAACGAAGAAGAAACACTACCTGTTGGCATTGGCATACTTCCCGGAGGTCACCCAAGCAAAGAGTTCGGAGAATCAAGTGAGCAAAACGTCGAAAAACAGTTGAACTTCGAAAGAGTATGTCTTTTGATGAACTGACATACGCAGCACAGATGATTCAACGAGCAAAGAGAAATATTGATGTCGCAAAATTGATGGAGGTTGCGACTCAAACTCCAACCAGTACTATGAAGTTCCGGAAAGCAGCTGCGGTTGGCAGGAAAACCCTGAAAACTGAGAAACACACTCCTGAAGACGCTTTGAGGATATTCGTGGAAGCTAATTTAACTGCTAGTCAATACGAAGTGATTCATCAGGCCAACAAAGATATATATCCGTGCTATACGTATGTACGTGTACATATAAAGCTAAACAGGATTGTTACCCACCAAAAAGCGTAAGTAAGAGTGAGTGAGTTGCCAAAGTGTCCAAGATTTAGTGGATCACATAACATCACGTTTATATAAATATTTGGAGCTACAACTCCAACAGTGCCTTGAGACTAGTGAAACAGATTTAGAGATCATATGCAAGTGGGGATGCGATGAAGAAATCTTCAAGCAACAAAAGTAAGCGACAATATGAGTCAACCATTTACTGCTTCCATCAATGGTCGATGGAAAAGTGTAAAACGCAGCTACGATTACTGCATCTACATTACGTTGTTACATAAGTTGAAAAACTTCAAAAAGTTTCAAAGACTTGGATTCTACAGAACCAGATAATCCAGATACTTTCAAATTTGAGCTATCAATATAATACGCAACGATTAGGTTTTCTGAAATTAGACTGCATCTGTCGTACGAACTAAGAGCGGAAGTGCATTACATTTATCATTGATACACAAATTCAAAATTATATTTGGGAAGATATCCTCTGGTTATAAGAAAGATCTTCAAAAATGCGCAAAATTTACGATGGATACTGCTAAATATTACCTAAACTTGTATCCATGGCAGAATATGTCTCTAACAGTGCATAAGATTTTAATCCACTGTAACAGTGTCATATCCCATGCATTGTTGCCAATCGGCCAGTTGTCCGAAGAAGCTACTAAATTCATATCTGGAATTCTTCGTATTTTGGATTAAGTGGGTCACAGGTATTTTAAATTTGGTTACCTGTATACTGGGACATTACAATATTAGAATGAAAGTTGAACACCCGGATAAAGAAAATTTCACTCATAAAAAAAGGAAAAAAAGGGATTTTCTAGGAAAAAGTCTCTTTCAGTTTTTTTCTAATTTCTTATGACTTTATTTTATTGGAATGAGGATTTTTGTATTTGACTAAAAATATATCAGGTCATTGAATATTGCCAAAAAAAATGTCCTATATAAAAACATTATTTTTAAAATAAATTAAAAACCAAAACAATTTTTTTCTAAATTTCAGCTTTAAAACTTAATTTCTCAAAAACTATTTAATTAAACAACTTAAATCAAAAAACAAAGCAAAGAATATTAGGTTTAAAAAAAAAGTATAGCGCAGTGTTGTACGAGCTTTTTTTTGATTTTTAATATTTTTTTTCTTTGGGCTTATCGGGATGGGCATTTAAGTGGGTTTTACTGTACCTAAAAATGAAAATTTATCCTTCCAAATAACTTTTTAGTCATTTGGTACCTATTTGATATGAAACATGTGCCCAAATATTTTAGGCCAGTTTTTCGACCAAAATAACGCACTGTGCGTCGTTACTTACTTATACTTACTTAAGGTGGCGCTACAGTCCGGAGCGGACCTGGGCCTCAACCAACATGCGTTTCCAGCCAGCTCGGTCCCTAGCTAGCTGTCTCCAGTTTTACACTCCAAGTTGGTTGAGGTCTCTGAGTGCTTCACCTGAGTCGCGGTCTTCCTCTACAGCGCCGTCCCTCGGGATTGGATTCGAAGACCTTCCGGGCTTTAGCGTCGATGTCCATTCGCTCTACATGACCTAGCCATCTAAGCTGTTGGACTTGAATTCTGCTAACTAGGTCAGTGTCGCTGTACAGCCCGTACTGTTCGTCGTTATATCTTCTCCTCCATTTTCCATCTTTGCGTACGGGACCAAAAATTACAAGAAGAATTTTTCTCTCGAAGCATCCTAAGACGCTCTCATCTTTCTTTGACAGAGTCCAGGCTTCAGCGCCATAAATGATGACCGGGATGATGAGTGTCTAATAGATGGTGATTTTAGATGCTCGAGAGATGACTTAACTTCTCAATTGCCTTCTAAGTCCAAAGAAGCAGCGATTTCCAAGAGTTATTCTTCGTTTGATTTCAGCACTGGTGTCGTTATCTGTGTTAATAGCGGTGCCCAGGTAGACAAAGTCCTTAACTATCTCAAAGTTATAGCTGTCCATGGTGACGTTTTGTCGAAGACGTCGTTGTTCAATGTCCTTTTTTGATGACAGCATATACCTGGTCTTGCCCTGTGCGTCGTTACAGTTTTTAAATGTCAGTTTAACGATTGTGACAATTTTAGTATTCCAATGAGATTATTTATTAGGATATAAAAAATGTAAATATATATAATGTATGTATGTCCTCGATATTCGCCTCAAATCGATTGCGATTGTTTCGCTGCTTGTGTGACATGTATGTAATGTTATTTTTGTGGCTCTTTAAAAAATCTCAATACGTTTTATTTTAATTGGGTGTTTTATTGGTAAAATAAACCAATTAATTTTTGATCTAGATCTGTCAAAATTTCAAATTTCCCCTAGGCAAAAGAAATTGAATTATTTTTGATGATCAAATCTGCGGATCTGGATTTTTATCCCATTTTGCACTTATGTATACTAATACAGTTATAAGGAAAGTGTTTAGCTTAAATTTGACAGCTCCATCGCACTTGTTAACACTTCACAAAGTTATACTTATATATTGATAGAAAAAACAATTCCAATCGTCTTCCATGCACCATGAAAAAAAATCAATTTTGTACCGAAAATGCGTTATTTTTACTTGTCAATTTGAGAACATGCCTGCTTCAAAAGTGACAGCTGCAAAAGTATTTATTGGGCTGTTTAAAAAATAGCTTATTGGAGAACTTTAGTTTATTTTGTTTGATTCGATTTGTGGCTTTTCTTTGTTTGCTTTGACAAAATCTCTGAATGATCAGAGCAAAGCTCTGTGGTTTGTTCTTTTTTTTGAACCATTGTAATAGTTGTAACGTCAATAAAAGCCGTACTTTTATAATCATTTAGAAACGAAAATTGTTGATCTTTCAATCTACCAAAATAACAACCTCAAAAAACATCAAAATAAATAACGAAAATAAAATTGAAGATGATTTTTTATATTGGTTTGTTTAAAGTTTTGCTGGGTCATTTTATCCCGAGAAAATTGATCAATCTCCGATGAAAAAATGTTATGCTTCCATATATCTGAGCTAAAAACGGAACACAGATTTTCTTTGACAGTTATGTGGTTTGCTCAGAACTAAAAAATAAAAACGGCAGTTGTAAAAATTGCGTTTTTAACATTTTAGAAATAATTATTGTTATTCAAATATAATTTTAAAATTGATTATTTTATTTCAATATTTAAATGTCTTTTTTGTTAAGGGCATTAATAAAAAGTTGACAGCTACAACAACATTAGTTCTATCAACAATACAAATCAATTTCCATTCATATTTCATTCGCCAATTATTTTTATTTTAATCTGTCAAACGCCCAAATCCCTCATTTTTATTTGTTGAGCAAAATAAATTGATTTCTTTTTGATTGAAAATAAAATTCAGATCTATAAAAACACAAATTTAACTGTCAGTTTCATGGAAGTGGTTTCGTTATTTTTCTATATAGTTTATCTCATTCAGAATCTGACAGTAGACTGCGTTCAATCTCTAGGGTGTCTTGGATAGGTGGATTTTTAGATACCTTGCTGTATTGAGATAGCTGTCAAAAAATAAAAACAACTTTCAGCTGTTCACAAAAAGCAGAGCAACATTTAAGCTTCGAAGTCAAAATTGTTAGATAAAACATTTAATGGATAATTCAACTGACTCGTCGGACGATGATGAATTGATAGTTGCGTAACAATTTAATAAATAAGTCAATTTTGAAGTTTAAAAAACTAGATCATAATTACCTTCAAAAATTCGGAGGCAAATAGCTTCTTCATCGCTTATTATGTACAGAACGTCCTCAAATACAACTTCAACTAACATTTTGTATCCTTTTGCTTACCAACAAATACAAAAAGTTGATATCAACTTTAAAGTTTCTTGAAATTCAACCATGTGTTGAATCAGCTGTTCTGTCAGATACCTACACATCCCAGAAATTCTTTGATAACTTTGAATTCGTTTTTTGACGTCTCAGCTGTTTTTAATAAGCTGTTATTTTACACGTAAAACACTAACAAAAAGGTATCCGAATATCCTATCTGTTTGAGAGTGAACGCAGCCATAGGCTTCGTCAATGTCAAAAATATAAACAAAATGACAGTTCATGAGAAGAGTGCGTGAGAAAATAGATAGACATTTTAAGTTTTCTTATTTTAATTGTAGATATTTCTTTATTGACTACATAATATTCAATTGACCTTAGTTACATATGGCATAAAGAATAAGATGAAACCTTTTCAAAATAAGACTTAAATTAATAACACTTTCCTTCATCACTTATCGCTCTGCTTCAAATAATGATCAGCTGCATCAGCCCAAATTTCATCGATTCCCTCAAAGTTGTGCACCCATAAATCTTCAATCATTTTCCAACCAGTTTCCTGCGTAACCAGCACATAATCATTGCTCGGATGGAGAGAATGTGTGTAGGCTCCCATAGTCAAACTCTGAGCTAGCCTTGCTGCAACACAATATTTCAAATATTTCTTCTCTTCTGCCTTCAGGGGTTTATTGGTATCATAACCGGCCAAAAACACTCCACCAGCTACAAGACTTTTGGCTTGCAAAATCATATAAGTCATAGCTACGCCAATTTCAAAGATAATCGGTGAATAGCTTGTGTCTCCAAAGTCGATGATTCCACAAACTTTGAACTCATCCGAGTTCTTCCTCTTCTGTTCGACTATGATATTTTGTTCATTATAATCTCCATGGATAACTTGCTTAGTCATCTTATCGACTTTTGGAAGAACATGAGTTTCAAAGGCTTCGATGATTTGCTCGACGATCAATTTACGTCCGTGATCTGTAAGAACGTATAGGAATTGTTTGAGTTGAGAAATTGACTGGAGATTCCAGAGGGTTTTATGAGTCTTATACGCATCGTGATTGAAGTCCTTCAGAAAAAGAAAATTGTTATTTTTGACACAATTCCAAATTCCAACCAGAAAAAGGTTACCTTCATAGCTCGATTAACCTTTGCCAGGTATTCTCCACTCTGGAAGAACAAATAATTGGATTTGGTTACTTGGTGGAATATTTTCCCTGGAATGAATTCCAACAGTCTCACAACATAATTGACACCATTTATTTTCTCAACCGAGAAGTTCTTCCCGTGTAGGTTGACAATAGGCCTGGGACACTGGATACCTTGTTTAGCTAGTTTGGAGAGAAATTAGATTAGTTACCGTTAAAACTCTCCACTTTAGTTGTGCTCTAAGAGATGATGAACAACTTACACAAATGAATCAATAATTCATTTTGAGCATCGATAAATTCTGGTTCCTTGGAGTCGTGGGCATTTAGAATTTTCATAACATATCCATGGGGCCAGGTTCTAGTTATTAGAGGATTCTTGACATTTCTGTTAAAAAAATAATTGGGTTAAAAAAGTAATGGATTCAAATCTTGACATTTTTTTGATAAGGCTGTATGATCTGTAATAAAAGTTTGTGGGTAGGTGTTTGACTAAGAAAATGATAAGATAAAGTAAGTTAATATTTTTTATCGGTTATTTACTTTTATTTTTTTATTTTGTTGATAATATATTATATAAAAATAAACTGAACTTGTTTTAAATAAATGACAAGCGTGTTCATTCTAATACTTAAAATATTTTGCATTTCGAATTCTTATAAGACCACTACACTTATTGGGTGTTTCTTTTTAAGAAATTGAGAACTTTAAATAATAAAACAAGAAATAAATAATAAATTTTTACAATCTGTTTAGATAGTTTTATTTCATTTTTTAAAATAGGATTTTTGGGATTTGGCCACAGATTTTACGACTTTATGGCATGAATACTGGCTTAAAAGTTGATAATTTTTTGTATAAACCAAGGAATTAACATCAATGAACATGAGATGGCCAATAAAAAACCATTTCTGGCAAGAAATTTACGTCAGATTGATTTGGCAATAGATTGATGGTTAAGCACTTTGTAAACAATTTGCCGCATATTTTTAGAAACAAATGTCACCGATTTTACAAATAAGGAAGAATGGCCTGGTTTAACAGAAAACGGTCTGAAGGGCGCCTTTCCTGTCTTCTATATGGCTGAAACACAAACACGCTCAAATTTCGGCTTGGCCTGACGTTTAATAGTTCAGCTATAGAAATTCAATGCATGCTACGCCAATGAAACTTTGACCCCACGTTTCGTTTGACAATCGTAAGGGAAAGGACGTAATGTTACTTAATGTGACTCCAAACGAAAGCTCTAGTTCAAATTTGCTGAAAATTTGCTTTATCTGACAGCTCCACAGCTGTAAAAAAAGTCAACAAACAAAATACATTTGCTTTTGGAAGGATAACCATTGGTTATTAAAAAAAGTTAAAAGGTAAGTTTTTTTTACAAAGAAAAACTATACAATTATTTCTTGAAAACGTTTTATTTGTCTAAAAGAAAATGAGTTTCGAAAAACTCCTCATTGATTGAAGAGCTCCGTAGATAAAGTTGCCAGACCCACCAACGTTTCTCAGTCTGCGCTTCTTCTTGCTCCATGAACATACCCACGATATAGGCTGTATAAGCTACTTCCGCGATAAATTCAATTTTTTTCGATTTAAAAATTCATATCTCTTACTGCACAAAAAAATCAAAACAAACTTTTGAGAGTGACCGAAGTGTCATTTTGGAAATGTCATTCAAAGCAACTTCGAATCAGACCCATCGTAACAAAGACGAAGCCGAAGTTAAAGCGTGTTTGTGTTTCAGCCAATAGAATTATACTTCGTTGTTAAAGTAAAAAGCGATTAAAAAATGGAACGCGACATTCAAATTGAAGATGTACATTTTCACAAAGAGCGCGAAACGTCAAAACAGCAAGAAAATAAAAGCAATCACAAATAAGAGCTTTGCTGTCAACACAGTTTGACATTTTAACTTCGAACTTCGATTTTAACTATTTGCTCCAATTTATAAGATACTCGTTTTCAACATTATTTTTATATTGGGCAGGTTCAGACAACATAAGGGACTTCATTTTTAGTCAACTTTATTCTTTGAACGTACATCAAGTCAACTTGTTATTTTTTCAAGTGTCATGAATTTCAAATTCAGTACTTTACTTCACAAACCTCTACTTTATGTTCATGGTATAAAAACTGCCAAAAACATTACTGCCTTCAAAACACTCGTCAGGCAAGGAACAGGTCTGTCACGATTTGTAGTTTGTACTGTAAAGAAATATTAATTATTTCTTTTACAAATTGACAAGGAACCCTTTTACACAAAACATAAAATAAAGCTATGCAAAAACTAAATAAATCATAGAGTAATAAAATTCAGCTTTCAGTTAAATGAAAAGAGAGGGTCAACTGTCACTTTAGTAGAAGAAGACTTTACTTGATAGTTAGGGAGAGTTTTCTTGACTAACTTTCCAGTCAATTTTCCAAAAAAAGTTGCCTTAATGCAATTTTTTGACAGCTGGCCAATCAGATGCTAGAAACTTGTCTTACTTACAAGTTCCTTATGTCATCTGAACCTGATAATTTTTTCAACATATTTTAAAATGCTGATGTGTTAGTCTTGTATAGACGACAGATTCATTACAAACGTTACCTTCAAACCGTTTAGAGGTTCTTCAAGATACATATATTTAAGTCAGGAAAACCTAGCAACTTATACAATTGTAGGAGTATTAATTTATTGACAAAAACAACTACTTCATGAATAGAGGCCGTCAAATCCATCGGAAAAGCGCCATTTAAATTGCCATCAATTCTAGATTTTATTTTCTAAATTGAAACCTAATTTAAGGTGAATTATAGTTTATTCTATCATATGTACATTTTTATTTGCAAAAGCTTTTTGTTTATATAGATTTTTTAATTAAGAGAATTTATTCAATCTTTGCGAATAAATATTGAAAGTCTCTAAATTAATGAATCCATCACGAATTCCAGCTTCATAAATCACAAGTACGAGAACATTGATTGAATATAATTTCTTAAGTAAATACAATTTTCTAAAGTGGGTTAGACGACTTTAAATGTTGAAATTTATTTGTTTTAAGCGAAAGTTCAATAAAGAAACATGTAACGAAAAAAAGTTTAAATCAATATAAACACAACTCACTTGTCTTCGGTGATAAAATAATTCCGATCATCGTAAGAAATCAACTCCTTAAAATCTCCAATCGTAATTCCATATAACCGTTGGGCTAAACTATGAACGTCTTCTGTGGAGACTTTTGGTTGGATATCGGATCCTGGTTGAAGGAGTTCTTCTCCTGCTTCGGCACTTTTGGCGACGATGCTGGTATTAGTTCCATTATTTTGTTTAACGTCCTCAGAAACTGGTGAAAATTTTCCTTCTCCAGTTGTTTTATCACCAAGTTCAAAATTTGTATTAAGTGTGTAGGACTTTTTCGACAAGGCGTTCAACTCCATTATGTCTGTTAAACTGATTCCAGATTTCAATCTCGTTATTTTTTTTCGGGGTGTTATCAACCTGATGTACGATCAGCAACTGATTTAGATAATAATTTTAACAAAGGAACGTCGCGAAGAAAACGACAATTATGTACAGTGGGACAGGGATTCATTAAAAGCTGAACAAAAAATTATAAGAAGAAAAACTTTTAAGTAGGGTGATCTGGCTTAGATAAGCAGCAATTTGATGAGCTTATAAAAAAAGCACGACTTTTGATGATGATTTTTAAGGCTCAGCTATTCTGTTACTTGCTGATGGTGTTGAAAACCATCAGCGGATTTTTACGTGCATATATAATTTTTAACATATTTTAAAATTTAAGATTTTTCCCATTTTTTTTGTTGTTATAGATAAAAGAACAAAAAAGGCGTATGAGCAGCTATTGGTATACATAAAAAATCATATTTTCGATCTAAACCCTTCGAAGTGTTTAACGGATTATGAACAAGGAATGAGACAGAAGCCGTTAAAAATGTTTTCCCGCAGGCAAAATTAATCGGTTGCTGGTAAGAATGTTTCATATATAATAAAATGGTTTATACATAGTAAATTTCAATGTTTTTTTACAGTTAAAGGTTCCATTTTTGTCAGGCCATTAGGCGTAACATGTGAAGCAGGCACACCTAGTTTGAATACATCAGAGCTTCGAAACCAGCTTCGTGCGCATTTCACAAAATAAAGGCTCTTCCTCTACTCCCATCAAATATGATTTCAATGGCATTTTGGGACATCAAATCAAGGATTTTGTTGATGAACAGTAATAATAATTTCAGATCATTCCTAAATTATTTTGAAAAATTCTGGATTCAAAAGGTATTTTTAAGTTTTAACGGTATGTCTTGTTCTGTTATTTACTCATGTTTTTTATTTTTAGGTAGGGTTTGTCAACTTTTCTGTTTTTCAAGAAAACATCCAAACGACTTCTGCTGTTGGGGCATACAACAGTGTTTTGGGTCGTCCTGAATTAAAAATTGGAAACAAACTTCTTCAAATTTGTTGCTATGATAAGGGATGAAGAGTTTTTATGCAGAAAATGGTGGTTCAATGGGAGCCAAAAGTAAAAAATACAACGTTGAACGAAGCTCCAAAATTGAGGAAGCAACTTCGTAACTTGAGGAGGTAAACTAACAGTTGCTTCCTTCTTTTCTTTGTTTGTAAGGATTTGGGAGCAAATATTGTTCTGTTGCCTTGCAGGCATTTAAAAATTTGTGCTGAATGCAATCTCAAAGTTAAAGCTGAAGCTATAGCTGAAGGAGATTAGAGTTACAAGTGTCGTTGTTGCAGGGAAATTGTTCAGGATACAATCCAAGTATTTGTTTGATGGTTTTGGGTATAATTTCATTTTTTAAAATAAACTTTAATAAAACAAAAAAAAAACAAATTGGGGTCTTATTATTAAAAACAAGACAAGCTGGGCTTTATTTCATTTAGTTTTTGGGCCTTTTTTTATTTTGATGGGGCCTTATTTCATTGGGGCATAGTTTCATTATGAAAAATTACCCCAATTTTTTTTCTTTTGGGGCCTAATTTCCTGGGACCCAATTTCACGGAGCCATTTTTAAGACCCTATTTTTCATTTCTGAAAAGTATATTCGTAAACAAAAATTTGTCATGATATAATGCAAAAAAGTCTCATACAATTTGTTTCACACAAATAGGCAATTTTGAAATAGCTTTTCATTTTTTAAAATTATTTTTTAAACATAATCTGTCCCACTGTAAGTAATGTTTTCCCTTTCGTTCTATATGATTTCTTAACTCAGTTTTGATGTGTCTTATCTCAGTTTTTATATTTGTACTATTTGTATTTACCTTTCCATTTTATTGTATGTAATAATATTTATCCATCAGTTCGAAACGAACGATAAGCTGCATAATGTGATAGGGGTGTTAGAGGGATTGCAGCGCCACCACCGACCGCCACGGTGGTGCTAGCTTTTATATTATAAAGTAACAAATGAAATTTAAATCTCTTAAGTCTTTTGAACAATAAAATAATTGAAATGATTGTGTTTAGATAGTAACAAATGAAGTAAGTACTTCTATAGTCATATATAAACAGTATATGGATAGAGTGTTGAATATAAAAGTGCTCCAACTTATTAGGTAATTGATTTTTAAGTGAAATGTTATTTTGAAGATACAAATCTTAAAATAGGACAGGAAGAAATATTTGAGTTAAATGATTTAAATAAGATAATGTAATGTAGAGTTTTGTCACACACATTATCAAAGTGAAATATAAGCAATCTCGAGTGTCGTATAGGTTGGAGTGGCAATTTTATTATAGCCTCAAATGCTTTAAATTCTATAGTATGTAGGGTGATTTAAGATACTGGCGATTTCAAAAAATGCTTAAGTGTGTCGTAATTTTAATTTTGTATCTTATACATCTTAAGGAAAAATGACACAAGTTGAAACAATTGAATAAGATAACAATTTCATGGCAGAGTCAAAACTTTTCGTGCTGCAAAATAAGATTTAGAAAAAAATTAGTTTTTGAAACATCAAAAATCAGAAAAGTATACACAAATTAAATTAAAACCTAAACGTCTTCTACTCTGAAAGTCTAACTTGTCGAGTTGTAGAAGCTGAGTAAGGTCAATGATTCTGGAGAATCTTCTCCAGATGAGCCCTGAAACTAAAGGACGTTCTTAACCCTCTACCTTCCCAGAATCATCACCTTTCCCACATAAACAAGGCATACAAGCCAACGTTTATGTCACCAACTCCCATCCCACCTCCTACGTTGTAATGACGAAAAAGCTAGACAGCGCTCTTTCTCTCTCTAGGTAACCTAGCTGAATTGCTGTTAACGAATCCTACTCTTTCCTCACATATCAGAATGTGTTCTTAAAATGAAATGACTCCTCACCCTATCTCTTTTTCTCCAATCAGCTCTTATCTTTGTTGGGCTCGATCTAAGGTGTTAAACGATCCGTTTCGATGATCAGCCTGGCTCAATTCAAAAATAGTCTCTAACGGGGACTGTCTGTATATCTGTATATGCGAATCTCTGTACAGACGGACCTCTTTTCTTCATCTATCAAAGAATGATAAGACCGGTATCTCCTCAAGACCGGACGGCAGTTTGGCGTCAAAGCCTGTTGCCGTATCTCCTGCGGCCAACAAAGAGAAGGGAAAAGTGGCAATCCATGGACCCACCTCTGCTGTTGGTAGCAACGAGAGTAGGAAGGTAGCAATACCTAATTCCAGTAGTGGCAGGGATGTGAAAAACGGCCCTACCACTACTAATGAGAGTACATCCAGAAATTGAAAGAGGAAACTCTCAAAAAGCCATTATACCATATATGGTGCATCATCAGGAAAGGACACCGCAGCAAACCGCTAGCGTCGAATGGGCTAAAAGCATACTTGTTGCAACAGGAACCAACAGAGACTCTACGTCCAAAATTGAAAGGACTCTTGAGGGGGCCATACCTACACCAAAACGGCCTCGTGTGCAAAACACTAGCACTCCCCTTAATTCCATCAAGAAACAAGCCAGTTTCAGTGACATCATCAAGGGCAAAGTCGTGGTTGAGGTTATTGACAGGAGCGATGATGATGGCACAATATCGGCTAATCGTTGGCAGCTGGTGAAGATTAAGCTCTCGGGTGGCTTTTTAAGCATTTTGAGAGAGCTTCCTTCCATAAGCAATGGGGGTTGGCATCAGGCATCAGGGTCATGTCAACCAGAGGTTTGTGGCGACCAGAGGTCTTGTGACTTATACAAGCTTGTTGTCAGCCGGTTTGATGAAGTTTGGCCAGGTGCCAAATATCTTTCGAGGTTGTCGCTAAGGAAGACAGTCCTCGCAGACCTAAAGCCCGCATTTGAATTCCAATCAAACCTGCTGGTATCGAGGACATTCTCGAGATGATCAAAGTTTGTAACGCATCCCTTCCGACGCCTTACTCGAAGATAGCTAGAGGAAGTGAAGGGTCGTTATATAAAGAATCCTTGGCTCCTCTAGCCTTGACCAATGGCTCTATAAACTATGGCTTTGAATCCATTACAATTTAAACGCTACAGTGCAGCCCATCCTACCACGTTTGGCACATACTGGCATACCAATCTCTACTAGTAAACTGTTGCTTAAACAAGACGCTGTGAGGAGGGCAGGCACCAGGTGAAACAACATCACAACGTGGTCAGGTCACAAAAAACATCTGGCCAACACTGGATTTAAAACGTTCAAGGTGCTTGCTCTCTTTAAGGAGATTGCATGTAAGCTCGATAATAGGTGACACTGTCTAATAAGAAAGAACGCGACGCGACTAGGCTTATTCTCAAATGACTTTTGCTGAAGCTGTATAGACGAGGAAGAGGAGGAAACAATTCTTCAATCTTAACGATCTAAATCATATTAGCATAATAAGCCTCTCACGTTTCGTAAGGAACTCAAACTGAAGATTTGAAGATTTAATTTTTTTTAATGGAAAAAACTGACTGTTGGATTTTAATAGATAATTTACTGAATGTCAAAAATTATATTTTCTGTGAGTGAAATTAGTTTGAAGCCAATATTTTTAATTTTAAAAAAGATATTTGAGTCGAAAATCAATTTTTACGAACTTTTCGTAATGGTATTTATTTTTTGTTAAAAAGCTGTAAGTATGATTTTTCTTATAAGATAAAATAAGTAGCCAATATTTCAAAGTTTTGCAAAGATATTTAAGTTAAAGATCAATTTTTACCAACTTTTGTTAATTTTTTTTTAGATTTTTAATTTTTTGTAAAAAAAAAATTTAATTTGATTTTCTTCAAACTATTACTGAATGTTAAAAACAATATTTAAACAAAAAATTTGTTTAAGACCAACCTCTCAAAGTTTTTTGAGTCGGAAATCATTTTTACTAACATGTATTCCTTTTTTGTCTTAGGTTTTTATTTTTTGTAAAACAAATTTTCAATTCGATTTTTCTCAAAATTTTACCAAATGTTGAAAACGTTATTTTTCGTTGGACAAAATTGTTTTGGAGATAAAATCATTTTTTATTCGTAAAATTTTCAAGGTGACACATATTTTTCAGTTTTATTTTATTTATAAAAAAACCGTTAATTGGAAAAGGTTCAAGAGATTATAAAATTAAAGATAATTATAAATATGTAAACTTATTAACAACATGTTCCATCGAAAAATCCAGTTTCCTTCGATTCCCTTGCAGTGCTGCTAAAATGAATTTAGAGTATTCCAATTGGCAATTCATCCAATAGTAAACTGTTAAAAATATATTTTTCTTAAATGGTTTAGGCGTAGCTTTAAGCACATCAATTTGGGGTTTTCAATATGGCAATACGTTTTTCGGAGTTAGTTTTTTTGACAGCTGTCAATTGTTTTATATTCAGTGTGATTTGTCATTTCATAATAAAAAGACTTATTCCTAAACAACGACTTTTGCAAATAATGCAAATATATTACCAAAATAATAGTTAATTTTGCGCCACGCATTAATTAATTAAGGTGCGTAATTGCTGACATAGGCATTTCCTCATAGAAGTGATCAAAAATTGCGTCTCGGCTGAAATTTATATAAGACAGTGACGGATATCACTTGCTCGAAATCATTTATAAAACACACAATTGAAAATCCTTATCTTTATAATAAAGGAAAATTCTTGGTCTTTACATTTAATTATATGAGTTTTTCTTGAAAACTACACGTCTAAAAATAACAACCTTTAATACCAGCTGTCAAAAATAAAATTGATTTAATTTACTCGTACCAATGGAAAGAACTTCTGATTGATTCATCTTTTTCTTTTCATTTGCATTCTAGCTTAATCGTATAGTGTTTGTGATTGGGAAATACGATTTTAGATAGATTTTTTTTGTCATGCAGTTTGTATCTTAAAATACAAATACACCAAACTGACGTCTGTCAATTATTTTGAAGTATATGTTATTCCGATCAAGAGAAAAAGAATTACCTTTTGCCTAAATATCTATGCTTGTTAAATTCGTATTCAAATAAGTTATTTTTTTCAGAAACAATTTCTTAAGGTTTTCATGTCGATAAATCAAGATAAATGTAACCTTTTCCTTCTTCAAAATACAAGCCTATGTAATTAATAAACCAGCAATAAAAGAAAAGGCACATATCTTTGTTTTCCATATTGGTTTTAAAATTAGATTCATATCAAAGTTATGTACACTGTGGCGTATACGTAGTTTTTTCTTCAAATATTTTTTGTTAAAATTGAAACTAAATATTAATTGTAATGACTAGTGAGCAAATGATAAACAAATCAAAATAAATGTGCTTTAGTAACAACAACCAAGAATTTGACCTGTCGTAGACCAAACCATGTCGAAATTTGAATCGTTGGCCCGAATTACCTGAATAGGCAAAATTGTCGAATTTGGGACGACACCAATTCATGCGAGATTTATTTCATCCAAATAAAGTTACAGTTTGGTGTGAATTTTAGACTGCAGGAGTCATCAGTAAGTACTTCTTTAAAACCGTTAACAGAGCTGAGAGCGCTATAGGTCGATTATCACCAAATTTTTGTAGCCTGAATTGGATGATATGGACACCGAAGACATATGGCTTCAACAGGATTAGGCTACATGTTACACGCAAGTGCTTTCATGGCGCATGGTTATCTCACGAGCAGGTGACGTAAATTGGCCACCTGGTTCATGTGATTTGACCCCTCTAGACTTTGTTGTGTGGGACTTTCTTAAATAGCAGTTCTATGCGAATAAGCTGCAAACCACCACGTACGTTTTTAGAAAAAATTCAGTTAACTGTTTTTTTTTTTAATCAAAAAATTGAAAAAAAAAAATTGTCACCACGAAAATTTTACGACTATAATATGATTTCATCTCTAAAGCTATTTTGTGCAACAAAAAATAATGGTTTTGACATGTCATACAATTTTAATCTTATTGACATTTATTTTTATAAAAAAATAAAAACCTAAAAAAACATTAATCAAAGTTGGTAAAAATTGAATTTCGACTCAAATATCTTTTAAAAAAATTTAGATAATAGCTTCTAACTACTTTTTACTTATAAGAAATATTGTTTTCAACATTAGGAACAATTTTGAGAAAAATAGAATTGACAGTTTTTTTTTTTTAAATAAAAACCTAAAACTAAATTTATAAAAGTTGGTAAAATCGAACAACGCAAATTTCGTAAACATTGATACATATAGACAAACTTTTAAGCAAGACAAATCAACAGACGGGATGGGAAGTTATCAGTGTGGGTCGCATCCCAGCCTCTTTTTCAATTTTAACATCAACCCTCATTTATTGTATTGTATTCATATTCAGTTGCTCGCACTTTCATCAATTCTCATCATTTCTTGACATCAATTTCGTACTTTTTTAAGTTAAGAGATTCTTTTTTAAACCGCACAGCACAGAAAAATATGTATGTGCAATACTTTCTGTTTCTCCCTCTAATTTTGATATTCCGAATTCAAAAACAATAATCTTCTGTATTTCCTTTTTAATTCAATTTCAATCTTTTTAAGTAAAGGGATTCTTTTTTAAACCGCACAACAAGAATGTGCAATACTCTGTGTTTCTCCCTCTAATTTTTATATTCCGAATTCAAAAATAATTATCTTCTGTATTTTCTTTTTAATTCAATTTCAATCTTTTTAAGTAAAGGGATTCCTTTTTAAACCGCACAACAAGAATGTGCAATACTCTCTGTTTCTCCCTCTAATTTTGATATTAAGAATTTAAAACAATAATCTTCTGTATTTCCTTTTTAATTCAATTTCAATCTTTTTAAGTAAAGGGATTCTTTTTTAAACCGCACAGCACGAATGTGCAATCCTTTCTGTTTCTCCCACTAATTTTGATATTCCGAATTCAAAAACAATAATCTTCTGTATTTCCTCTTTGATTCAATTTCAATCATTTTAAGTAAAGGGATTCTTTTTTAAACCGCACAGCAAGAATGTGCAATACTCTCTGTTTCTCCCTCTAATTTTGATATTCCTAATTCAAAAACAATAATCTTCTGTATTTCCTTTTTAATTCAATTTCAATCTTTTTAAGTAAAGGGATTCTTTTTTAAACCGCACAACAAGAATGTGCAATACTCTGTGTTTCTCCCTCTAATTTTTATATTCCGAATTCAAAAATAATTATCTTCTGTATTTCCTTTTTGATTCAATTTCAATCTTTTTAAGTAAAGGGATTCCTTTTTAAACCGCACATCAAGAATGTGCAATACTCTCTCTTTCTCCCTCTAATTTTGATATTCCGAATTCAAAAACAATAATCTTCTCTATTTCCTCTTTAAAGTGTAAAATTTTATAAAAATACTTATACAGAGTATCTAGTACATCAATGCTTACAAATATGTTCTGCTATTTGTTGCTTTAATTCATTATTAATTTTTAATTCTCAACAAACGACAATGTATTAAAAAGAACTATTATTATTTGTTCAAGTTTGACGCTCTTATTAGTGTTGCATTGTTAAAATACTCTTATTCAAATATTGTTAAAACAAAGTTCTGTTTTGTTTGCGTTAATTAGAAATAGCGACAAATGTTCTTACTGAGCCTATTTCTTGAAAAAAAAAGATTCATCACTTTTTTGTTGTTATTTCTTAAGAATGATTAATTTATTATTTAAACAAAAAATAGAAAAAACATTCATTCAATAATAAATGAGGAAGAGTGGGTGTATATTAATCCCCGGTATAATTTCTTACTTTTTAGACTGTCGTTAATATTTTGTTCGATGAATCACATTTTTCAACCCATAAAACGGTTCATTTCAACGTGCACTTTCCCCACTTGTTTTAAAATTATTCAACCTATGGGTAGTCTATGTCTGCATACTACACTTTTAATTCACTATTCAGTATTCACCCTTCTTGTTTGTACACACGTCTAGAAACACATTTCCGAGCGTTTTTATCGATTAAACACTAAAACCTAACAAAAAGTTGGCGTGGTCATTGATTTTTCACGCAACCAAAATTTCTTTTTTCAAAAAGGTCTATTAAGTTGTGTCACCTACAAGTGTAAATAGTAAAATCTCTCATGTTATCCAACTTGTCTTATAAAAAGGTTAAATAAACAAGCGGATTAATACAAAAAATATAAAAAAAAAAAACACTTTGTATAAAACTTTTCACACAACTAACCAAACATAAAAACGCACAATCAAAACAAAAACACGCACCGCGCACCGGCAACACACCAAAAACTTAAAAATATCATCCCATCGTTCTTGCTTGACTTAATTTAACATTGTCGTGCGTCGCGGTTTTTTTTTTTGGGAGCGTTCAAATTCTGTAGGGCGCATAGCATCCATGTTATAATCTATCCACCTTGATTATTCCCAACTAGAGATGTGATTCCCGCTTTCATGATGACACATAACTTTGACAGGGCAATTTTTATTTTTCAATAAAACAGTCAACGAGCTCTATTTCTGCCAGGCGCACATAAGAAATAAGAAGCTTTTTATTATGGAATTATTATGTTACCTTTCCTGCCCGCCATAACGATTGTCAATGATAAGGTTATGGTCTTTTGTTTACAATTTTATAAGAATAACAATGACGGCGATACAGTGGTGATGATTAAATAAGAACTACTTTAATTCTTTTTATTTAAAGGAATTGTGTATACATTACATAAAGCTAAGGTAAGCATTACCATTTAAGTTTCAAATCAAATCAAATGGGGTGGCGCAACAGTCCGTTGTGAACCAGGGCCTAGTGACTTACAACTCTCAACCATTCCTGTGTGCGAGTACTGTTGTCAGGAATGGAAGGGACCTACTATTTAAAGCCGAATCCGAACGGCTAATTTGAGAAAGCACTTTTTCATGACAAGAATTACTCTTGAAGGATTTGTCAATTCCTCGCAAGAGGCAGTACCCGCGAAAATTATTTTTTTAAGTTAAGGTGGCACAGGCAGGGATTGAACCCAAGACCCCTTGCATGACAGTCCAACGCACTAACCATCATGCCACGGGTACTTGCTACCATTTAAGTTTACTAAACATTAAAAGCCCAACTGTCAACTTAAGCTATTGAACAGCTAAAATTTAGCTTTAAGGCCGTGTGTGAATTGCGTTAAAACTTCTACCACGAAAAATTTGACGTCTTCTCTGAGGTGGGATCAAATTTAGCCATTTGCTGTGTGAATTGCGTTAAAACAATTATTTTAACCAAGATTTCTGCGCAGGTTAAAAAAATTTCCCTCTATAATTTAAGAAATTTCCTTGAACAAAAATTGGTTTTCTTTTTCGCGGAAGAAAATTATGTTTTTTAAGAAAACAGGGTTAATAAAAAGTCTCTGAAACTAAAAAAAAATCTTTTTTATTTATTGTTCTCGATTCTAATGTCATATTTTAAAACAACAGTCAAAAATATTCAAACAAAATTCCCATTTTGATTAATTGATTTATTCGGTGTGGTAACACTGAAAAATTGTTGATATCTGTAATACATTTCAAAAGAAACAAAACAATTAATTCGTATTTGGTTCAGAAAAATGAAAAATTTTAAGTATTTTGCTGTGATTCTTTTATATCTTTTAAAATATCAAAGCATTATAACAAGAAATTCAATTAAACAGAGAAGAGAGTGTGGGGTAAGTTATTAGTTGACGTTCAAGTTAAAAGTTTTCCAATAATAACCCACCTTCAATTGAAAAAAAACAACCGTTATTTAACAGAAATTTGTAACTGCTTTACAAACCTCCATCCATCATTAATGTTTCCATTTTTAGATGTAAACATATCATCCAAACTTATCCTAGTTTGAATAAGTTTTATTTTTTCTTCGTGAGACCCTAGAAAACAAAATCATTGAATTTATATAAATTAATTCATTTCAAACTTACATTTATTGTATGGTTTTCCAGCCTGCCTTCGTTTTTTTTCTTGCTCCATTTCCGTTTGATTTGAATGCAAAATTTCAAAAGCAAGAGCAAATTTCTCTATCAATAGAAACGTCAAATTTTAACACAATTTAACCTGCTCCACAGCTCAATAAATTTTAATCCATTTTATTCACCTCATTAGTGTCAAATTTTAACGCTGGTTAAATTTTAACACACATTTTAACACAATTCACAAACGGCCATGTCATTTAAATGTCACTGCCTTTCTTACCACTTTTGTTTATTTTTACAAATGTCAAAAATGAAATCCAAGTTTAGTCAACAAAATAAGGGTATTCACACAATATTATTAAACACTGGATAAGTTAACCAATGGGTTATAAACTGTCAAATTTTGTATGAGAAATGATTTTATTGATGATGGTAAAATAATACAAATCTTTCAGGTAAAAGAAAACAAACATCTTTGTGTCTTTGCATTATTACTTTGTATATATATTTGAATAGTACTATCATGTAGAAGGAACGCTCGACCCGACATCTTCTTACGACTTCCTAAACAAATTAAAATTAATATACAAAGATTATTAGAATTTCAATTTTATTTGTGGAAAACATACAAATAATCATTTTTCCGAACAGTTCTAAATTAGTAAATCAGTAAAAGAGAAAATAAACAATACATTTCTTTTTGTTCCTTAATTTTTGCATATTTAAATATTAAATTTTTAAAATTTTGATATATTAAAAACAAAGTCATTTTCGTAAGCACAAAAAACAGTTTTTGATGTTTAATATTTGACGTTTAACGAACACCTGATTCAATTACACTGGATTTAACAATTAATTAAAGGGGTGGCCACGCATAATTTGTGTTTACACAGTTTACACACGTTGCGTAAATACCATTATTTCTTTTTTGACCTTTTTTACGTTTGACATTTGCTCAAGTAACGTTATATTTTATCGAAAATGTTCGATTTCTTTGACATGAACTTTTGTTCAATTTTAGTCTAATCCAATTGGATATCAATATTAATTGAAATCTAACAAAAGTAGTATGGTTAAATTTGTTAAGCGTTCCTGTGAGTTGACTCAAAAATGTTTCAGCTCTAAAAAGCATCAAAATATGTTACTAAAATTTGTAACAATACAACTTATTACGTATTCGGTAATAATTAAGCTTACTTTATTCCACAAACTGACAGTGCTTCCTGTTGAACTGTGCATTTAAAATCTGAATTTAAATTCAGAATCAATAGAAGCGCCATCACATAGTTGGAATGTCAAACGTAAATACGAGTTATACAAACGTATCTTAACTTCAGAAAAGTTTTAAACGTCATTTAAAGTGCCATTTTTTTATGTTTGTTTTTTATTTTTACTTGAAAGTTATGGATTCTTCATGTACCTGTATTCTTTATTTATATTTTTACAAAAATAGTAAGAAAATTAACAGCCCCCAGTGTATTATACAAATTGGAAGCACTCAAGCAACCTTTTTTTCATATCTGATGTATAAAATCCCTATTCTCGAATAACATTTCCATTACCAACCTTTACCTACTCACTACACCATTTAGTACCTGCTTCCTCTGCCCTGTCACTTCTCTTATTTTTTCCGAATATTTAACGTTAAACGTCAAAGTGAGAGTGAGAGCATTCGAAAAAGCATATAATTTGTGTATAGTTTAAATTTTGTATTTTATACTTGCTCTTTCTCTCTAAACATTTAACGAGTAGACCAAACAACAACACCAAATTTCATAAGAGAAATTCCTTGCATTATCGAAATGCTTGAAATCACCAAATCCATACTTTTAGGCACGTCAGCGAAATTTATTACCAGGCAAACAGCAATTTCAGCAACATCACAACATTCGTTATTTCCAATTTCGGTAGGTTTATGGAATCGCATGAAACACTCTTCGTTTTGGCGCCTTTCCAACTTAAATTCATATCTATACCTCGAAAAAATACAACAACAAAGTGTACTACACAGGGGAAATATCCACAAACAAAATACAGAGCTCTTGAGAAATTAACAGAAAGACTTTGACGAAAAAGTAGAAGCAGCTCTTTACTATTTTGTACTTGGAATTGTTTGCGTCAGTGTTGCCACGATTGAAAAAAGAAAAAAAAAAAAACAAAACGCAATCTCTTAAAGTAAGAAAAATATTAGGATTTCAGAATTTGGTTGTGTTTTAAAAAACAAAACACTTCATTGCTGCTATCAACGGCCTTAAATAAATATTGGCGCATTTAAATAATCTTGTATTTGTAAGCAAAGTAAAGCGCTTTAAAGGCTTTTTAATGTTCTACAGGAGGTTTTAAAACTACAACTGTCAAATTGAAAAAACGTTACAAAATTAACTGTCAAAAATTAACTGTGGATAAATTCCTCATGTAGTTGAGAAAAGTAATTTTATTGTTATTTAAAAATCCTTTCTATTTTGTAATTAATGCAACAGGGGCGTTAAACTATCATAAAGCTAGAATCTGCGTTATTCTGTCAAATTTTATTTAAAAATTTTTACATATCTACTATTTTTTAAAGTTTATAATAGTAATG
The DNA here is from genome assembly GCF_945859685.1 of Eupeodes corollae. NCBI lineage: Eukaryota > Metazoa > Arthropoda > Insecta > Diptera > Syrphidae > Eupeodes > Eupeodes corollae. The sequence goes on from NC_079149.1 coordinate 126,034,390, forward strand.
TATAAAGTAAATTTTGGTAAAGTGTGTAAGTGTACAAGACATAGTTATAATTTTGTGGATTTAATCTTTCATTTAGGTCAAAAGATAAAAAAGTATGGTAAAGTTCCTGTGTCATTATGTCTCAACACAAAACTTGTTTCTCTTAACGCAAAATTTATTTATTCCACTAGAATATTAAAAATCGTCCCTAGAAATCATTCTTCAAAAGTTGCTACTGGGAAACCAGAATTTAAACATACATCTACCTTGTAAATCATAGACACATTAAACAAAATAAATAAATTCAGACGGCAACATTGGGCGCCATTTTCTTAAGTGCGCACACAATTCCTACCCACCTACCAAACGTACTTCTATACAAAATAATTACGGAAAACATTATGCTTTCTAAAATCTCTGGGAGCCGCATATTTCGGAATCAGAATTCAAAATGTTTTTGATGATTCTATTAGACGATGTTGTTGAGTGATGACGATTGGATTGAATTCGATTGGGCGTAGCCGTAATTTGATGCAATACCAAGGTTTTTTCCGAATAAAACAAAAGGTTTATTCGCATTGGTAGAAAAGTCTGACAACGAATTCGAATGTGCGAACAAGTCAAGTCCCTGGCCAACAATCTGTAAAGACAACTACGAATGATAGTCGTCATCATTTTTACTTGAAATGAATGAAATGAATAAGGGAACTTGAACGCCGCCGTCGTCGTCGTCGTCGGGCGCTTCATCGCTGTCGTCGTCGCCAACAATCATGGGTATGAAAAACGAAATGACAACTTGTTGAGGGTAGATTAGCAATGTTTTCGCTGTGTAGCATGACAGAGCAGAGTCGTGCGTTGTTTGTAATTCCATACTGATATTTTAACTCTATTTTGACCAGGAACACAGCTTTTGTAGCAAGTGAATTGCAGTTCTGACGTATTGTTACATAAAATACGACATTGATGGTCTGTTTGCAAATAATTTTTTCGTATTTCGTTGGATGACGTATGTCAATGGAGAATACATTAAGTGATGCCATACAAAGCGATTTACTTCATTTAATACTAGTAGTATAGGGTAGGGTATAATCTTCATTTAGATAGGAAATTTATTTATATTTTGTAAACCTTCCTCTCTTTATGTTTTAAGTTTGAAATTGAAAACTACTCGTATTTATACGTCAAAAAGAAAAAAACGTTATTTATGATTTTTAGCAATCACGTATTTCAAAATTTTGCAGGCTTTAAAAATTGAAATATTAAATTATATGGAGGTGCAAAAGTCATGAATTGCCAATACAAAATATGATGAAATATCATTTTTGCAAACAGCGACAAATGTCACGTTTTACTTTAATATGACATTTGTAGAATAAATAGTAGGATTCATAATAAATTCTTTTCAAATTTGGAGTCACCATGTTTTTGAATCATTTACCGTCAAAAGTCACGAAGAATTTCGGTATTTTAACTTTTAAATAATTTATCGACTATGAATAAATTTAAATTTCAAAATGTGATTAATTAATGAAACAGAAAAACTGGAATACGTAATAAATAATTTATAGTCACCGTGTATTTGAACTATATTTACCGTCAAATGTCACAAAGAATGACCAGTATTTTAACTTTTAAAAAATTTAACGACCATGAATGAATTTTAATTTTAATATTTTTAACACATTTTGCTCAAAAATGTGCTTAATTAATGAAACAGAAAAACTGGAATACATAATAAATAATTGTCAAATTTGGAGTCACCGTGTATTTAAACTATATTTACCGTCAACTGTCACAAAGAATGACCAGTATTTTAACTTACAAAATTTTAACGACTATGAATGAATTTTAATTTTAATTTTTTTAACACATTTTGCTCAAAAATATGCTTAATTAATGAAACAGAAAAACTAGAAATAAATACATGTCAAATTTGGAGTCACCATGTATTTGAACTATATTTACCGTCAACTGTCACATAGATTGGCCGGTATTTTAACTTTTAAATAATTTAACGACTATGAATGAATTTTAATTTTTTAAAACACATTTTGCTCAAAAATGTGCTTAATTAATGAAACGGAAAAACTACAAATAAATACATGTCAAATTTGGAGTCACCATGTATTTGAATTATTTACCTTCAACTGTCACGAAGAATTTCCGTTATTTTAACTTTTAAATAATTTAACGACTATTATTTTTTTTAACACATTTTGCTAAAAAATGTGCTTAATTAGTGAAACGCAAAAAAAAATGAATATATTTACTATTTTAATATAATAATTTCCTCAAAAACAAACCCATGAATTTTACTTAAAACATGCGCTGTTCATTCTCTTGGATATTATGATGGAGAAAAAAATCACCCTTATATCATAAAATGGGGTTGTTTTAGTCGTGCTTTTTCTTTATCTAAATAAAAATATTACTGTGAGAAAAAAATGTTTAGTTCCCCGACAAACTTTCAAACTGACAAGAAGTTCGAACAAAAGCCGGCTATAATGTATTTTTATGAAGTTTGAATGAATCTTAAATTGAGGAAATGGTGTACTTCTAAGTGAATAATAATATAAATGACATTATAATCCAAGTGCAATATAGTGATAAATAATAATACAATTACTTATTTTTCTTTTGGGATAAAAAACTATAAGATCATTTTTATGATGTCATGTCAATTCAATTAATAAACAAAAAAAAGAAAACATAAAATGAAAAGAATTAAGTTATGATTTATTCAAAGAACCATGTGGTTAGTGGTTTACTATGAAATTGTATATATAATTGTCTCTTAAAGCTGCGCATGTACTTTTGGAGAAACACTCTCTTAAGCAGAGAAAACATCGTGGTGTTTGATAAAAAAGAGTTGCCAATAGAATTGAAATTAACAAAATTCTGTTTGTACCTTCACACTTCATTATTATCACTTTAACTTTTGAAGTTTTAAAACGAGTAGTGAAATTCCGTTTGCTTTGAAACGATCCCGTACAACGAGTTAAGAATTTTATATCTGAAGAAATTGTTGCAATTTGGAAGCACTGAAATTGACAGCACTGACGGTTGTTTTATATATATACTGTCTTTTAAATGTCAAAGTAGTGGTTTTCGCTTAACTGAACTGGCCTATTAATTAGGCGTTCAATAATTGCTATTAATGACATTAACTCATGTTTGCTAAGACGGTGTTCATACTTTTTTGTTTTGAGGCAATTCATTTTGACATTACCACTAATATTCGTGAAGTAAAACACATAATTTTCATGGGTACTGCCTCTTGCGAGGAATTGACAATTCCTTCAAGAGTAATTCTTGTCATGTAAAAGTGCTTTCTCAAATTAGCCGTTCGGATTCGGCCTAAAAATTGTAGGTCCCTTCCATTCCTGACAACAGTACTCGCACACAGGAATAGTTGCGAGTTGTAAGTCACTAGGCCCTGGTTCACAACGGACTGTTGCGCCACCCAATTTATTTTAATATTCGTGAAAATGCCTGCAATACTTCCCTTTTTTTTCTTGACTTTACATGAAAACGGGATGAAATGATGAGACGTCAAAATGGGTCGTTTTATTTTGACATTTCATCCGTTTAAATGTTTACATTTGTGAGGCAAACACTAACAAATATATTTCAATATGATAATTTACTGTATACAATTAAATTGTGTAATATTGGAAATTTTTGAGGTGACACTTTTGATGGAAGGAATCACACATTTTGAAATGGAAAATTTGGTTGCTTTAAAAGTGCCGATGTGAACACTGTCTTGAGGTATAATGATTGTTGTTATGACTTTTATGTCACCTAATATTTGATGTAGAGATAATGATAACTTCGGAGTTGCCTCTGGATAATTATTGATTAAATTCAAACTAAAAGATTCTTTTTGAGAACTTGAATAAATAAATATTTAAACATGCTTTTCTTTTGTCTATTTTGAAAGTCAAAATTAAAAAAAAAGAAGATACAATTAGATATTAAACTATCTATTTCGGAGGTAACCCTATACAAAATACTATAAGAGACATAGACTTCAAAAGCTTATAAAACTAAAACTGAATTCATCAACCACCAAAATGAATAATGAACTCGTTTTTCAAAGAGAGACTGTTATACTTTTTGCTTCAACAACCATTGGTTTCATATTAAAAATTTAGTAACATCGCGACTGTTTTAAGGGCAAGTACGCACAGTTTCATATCCATCCACATTATTTTTGAACAATCATATCTTGATCATTTGACAATTTATTTTGATGTTTAAAAAGGAACCTTCATCCTGCGTTTAAAGGTACACAATGAGGATATCGGGAAGGTCAACGATTTGCCATCGCCAAATTCGGTTGTTAAACAAGTTTTTGATACAAAACTAAAATCGAAATTCTTTCGATCAAATTCGTGTTCGTGTAAAGTGAATTTATTCCTTCTTTTATTATTTTTTCGTGGCTTTTTTGGCGCACATTTGCCAACAAGACTAATTTTAAACCAAAGTGTGTTATTGCATCAGCAAAAGAAGTTCTTTCTATACAAAACAAAAAATTATTTAAAATTTTAAAGTGAATCCGCACCTTTTTTCGTGTGCCAATTATTATTGTTTTTGAGGAAAGCCTAATTAACCATAATTGACAACAAAAAATTAATAAAAGCAATTTTGTGAGTAGCGTGAGTCGTTGACGTTAAATTTCAAAATCGTGTTAAAGTGTTTTATAAGCTTTAATAAGTGACATTTAAAATAAAACCCACACTTGTAATGCCTCGTCAAGTAGATAACAACGTGGAGGCAGTCCCTCTGTCGGCTGGCATAAATGGTGCCGCAAGCAATGCATTTAGTGAAAGCGCTACAATGATGAAGGAATCCCCGTCAAGTGCCAACGCCACCACTGCCGATGATGACGAACCAACTGATAAGATTGTACTCAAACGCAAGTTGACCTTGATAAATGGTGTTGCTATCATTGTCGGGACAATTATTGGTTCCGGAATTTTTATATCACCTACTGGAGTCTTCTTTTATACAGAGTGAGTTCAAATTCATGTTTTTAATTTAGACGTTTGCTTTTTGCTGTCAGATATAGAAATAGAGAGGTGTTATGTTGTTTATAGTCTGGGGACCTATATTATGTGTCATTTATATAAACTAGCCTCCGCCGCCGCCACAGGGTATTTTGTTTGAATTGTCATTTGAATCCAATTAATATAAACTGATACAACAGGTAGGTGCATTCTAGTGAAAGAATAATAGTTTTATGTTTCAGTTGTAGGTGCAATTACATTAATGGACATTCAGGTAGATATTTAAATTGAGTAATTGAGAAGTTCGCGTCAAAAAAAAACAGAACTGTCTGAGTTCATAAAATGGCAAATGGAATAAATTATGGTAGTGTAACAAAACACCTTTTTGTTTAAGGTTGAAAGAACTCTGATTAATGAATCACGAGAAATGGAATTGATTTGAATTCAGTGAATTTTAAGTATTTAAAGAATGTTTTTATGTACATACATATACAAAAACCTCACCTACTCTACTGAATATTATTCATAAGACCACACGGTGTTTAATTTATTGAAATAAATGTTTATATGTTTGTGAATTGAAATTTATGTTCATAAATACAGCTTTGGCCAAAATAATAGAAACATTTCGTACTTTTGAGTTTAACTCGTTTTTCACTTAAAATTAATTTTATGTTAACAGTTAAATAAATATAAAATACAGTACACTAAGTTTATAGAGATTTTAAATTTTGCTGGTATTTGGTAAAAAATGCCAAATTTTTGGTATGATTTTTATTTTGGAATTGATTTCAAAAATACATTCTGTCTACGTTTTTCTTTATTTATTTAATCACATCAATTAGAGATCTTAAAAGGAAAAAATTTGACATTTATTAACGTTCAAGAATAATTGTTTAGTTGTATACCATTCTGTTAAATTTTGGAGATTATTTTGAAAAAAATACAATCATTTAAAGAATGTATGCATCTGAAAAACTTTAAATCACCTGCGAATAAAAGTGTACTACAATTTGAAGATATCAGACAGGTCGTTGATGAATATTAAAAAAATAAGGGGACCAAGATGGCTTCCTTGCGGGACCCCCGAGGTAACAATGATTGGACTAGAGAGCACTTGATCAATACAAACGAATTGTACACCACCCCTTAGATATGACTCCAACCATTTCAACATATTTGATTGAAAATCAAATTGTTTCAGTTTTTCAATCAAAATAGTATGACTAACTCTATCAAAAGCCTTCGCAAAATCAGTATAGATAACATCAATTTGGTAGCCTTCTTCGAGTTTATTTAAAACGAAATTGGAAAAGATTAGTGGTAGTGGATCTTCCTGCAGTAAAGCCATTTTGAAAACGTGAAATATGTTCCTTAAGGAGAAATGTCAACTTTTCACATATAATTTTCTCCAAGAGTTTCGGTCTACTTGATAATTTACAAATAGCACGGTAGTTATTAACTTCCTGCTTAGGTCCATTTTTTATGAATTGGAGAAAGAAATGATTTTTTCCACATTGAAAGAAATTCACCTCTTCCAAGAGAGGCATTGAAAACGAAATAAAGGGGATCAGATATAGCAAGTGCACATTTCTTCAAAATAGTTGGTGGAATTTCATCAGCTATTTAAATTCAAAAGACCTTATTCGATTTCCGAAATATTAGTTTCTAATTGTCCTATGTCAACCTTATAACTATGATTAGATAATTCGGCTATTCTTAATGAATCTGAACTTGATTTCGAATAATTTGATTCGAAGTAATGGGCAAACGAATTACAAATATTTGAAAGATCCGAAAATGTAGAACGAAAACATCGAACTTAATTATTAATTAAATTTGAAACAGCTCTCACTATCACCCGCCTTTCCTGAAGTGATGTGGCTTTTTTAGACTCTTCCTTTGTGCTTTTTTCCATACTTCTCTGGGTCCTTAACGTAGTTGTGTACAAAATTTGAATTTCTTCTAATTTTGCTGCATATAAAACAGATGGTTTTGCTCGGTACTTTTTTGGCCTATTTCCTTCCTATCCATACTTCTTGATCAGATTAATACTCGTTCTAAGCTTCTAAGCAATCAGAGTATCCTTTTTTATGTAATTTAAAACACGGTAATAGGTAAATTTAGATCTTGTCCCTATTCAAGTGACACATTCACATTCATTGATTCCACATTTGGACTTTTCCAAAGGATTTGAAAAATAACGTCAAATAAAATACGAAAAGAGCTTATTTCTTTTTTGGGAATTTAAAATGATGAAAACCAATGTTAGTTAGGCGCCAGTTATATCTATCAGAGTTTTTTTTTGACAAAATTCTGTCATTGAAAAAAATGTCCTGATTACCCGTGTTTTGTTGGGAAATCTATCCATAGTAAAGTAGGATTTTACACGAATAACAAAAACAATATTCATAGTGACAATAACACTGATAAAAGTTAGAGTAGAATCTCACTATGGATAGGTTTTTGACATTTATACGAGCCTAGAATGGATCTTATGTGATTTCGTTCTCAAATGTTGGTACGATTGATATTGCATTTGTATCTCTATGGCTGTGTTCGTTGAGTAGTTCTGCATTTGGAATAGTGTGTGTTTTACATTGCGGAAAAAACGAATCTATTACTGTTGATATTATTTAGTTTTGTTGGTGAAAATGGACTAACTGGGCTTATTTTGCAAGAAAAAACAATAGAAAAGATATTTATGTTTTGCTATGTTTCCAAAAAAAATTTATCTCAGTTTAGAATAGATAAATCTCAACTCGATTCAGGTATATAAAGAATTGAGGCGAGCTTCAAGCTCGCTTCAACACCACATGTTAATGTAGTGGTCTACGAACAAACCCCCTTTTTGAAGTTTTTTATTATTATTTTGACAGATCTTCTTTCAGTTGTATCAATTTTTAAATACAAAAATCTGGCCACTGCTGATCGTTTGTTGGGAATTTCTCACTTTACTATATATGAAATGCGAACAAAACGCACGTATTGAAATCCACCGAAAAAATTTTACTTACAGAAATTCGTCAATGGAATTTTGTGAAATTGGAACACAAATCAGTTTAACGATTCATTTCACTTTTGAACATAAAAGTCAGCAGGAAAATGAATTTCCATCCGGAAAATAGAAAAATACATTTTTAGAGAAAAATAAATGTGCAATTACACTTTTTGTGACCATAGACACACCATATAAAGACCGGAAACAAATCTGTCATTCTGGTTTGCCTACAAGCTGAAACGTCTACTTACACGCACCCTTAGGTCTAACATCAATTCACCACTGCTAACATCAATTCACCACCCTCTAAAGTCAATTCACCACGAAAATAAGGAATAGTGATGAGAAATTCCTTAGGGGTGGCACCTAGTAGCTACGGCGACATTAGCTATTGCATTTTTTGGGAAAAGTACGATAACTCAGGCGACAAAGTTTGATGACGGATTTGTATAGAACAGTTAAAAACAAGTATTTTTTACTATGGGAGGGGGTCTGTTTCCCACCATTTAGGAGGTAGGGACATTTTAAAAAAATATGTAAGTTAAATGGAAACAAAAACTTCCTGGAATCCTTGAAGTTTGAGTAAAAACTTTGCATTCACACTTTTTAGTAAAAAACAAACCAACTTAAAAAAGCACGTCCAAATGAGTTCCAATGTTTTTTTCTCCTATTAAAAATGTTTAAGCATTTTTTCATTAATTTTTTTTTCGGCTGACTCGGAGTTAATAAAACACTATTAAAATTTGCATTCGGCTTTTAATTGTTCGTTAAACCTATGGTAGGTACCATTTTCTTTTTTATTATTATTTGAATATTTAAAAATACATTCGAACACAAAAATAAATATTAAAAATCTAACAATATTTCTTCTTAATTGCGAAATCAATAGAAATCAACGGATTCCAGGTCGCTGAGCATTTTGTCACGAGTTTGTTGCTTGGAATCTTCCTTGATTTCCGTTGGAATTGAACCACACTGACCGAACATGAACTCCAATTCATCGGTGGTCAATTTTTAACTATACGAAGCTTCAAGGCACCAATGAATTGCTTTCTCATCTGGCCTTCAAAATAGATAAACATTGTTGGCAGATGTTTCTCTGTTAAATTTGGGATGCAGGTAGTGGCTATCGACCGCAGGAATTTAATTTGTGGGAATTTTATGGCCAACTGTTGCATATGGTGGTGTATGAGCGAACAGAGCGGCACACTATTTGTGTACAAATGCAACACAACCCACATACCTTCTCCAGCTTTGGTCAATTCGTTGACGTAATCTTGTCCGAAAATTTCCCACACTGAACCCAAAAGAGCCTTGTCTGCGAATGCTCGCATCTATGCCATTCGTTTTTGACGATATTCCTCGCGAACACTTTCGTCTTGGGACTTGGGAGTCTTCAGATTCGTCCATGTTCATGTCATCGATATTTTTCTGCTTCTCAGTGGCATTCTCGAGCATGGGTGGAAGGATACCTTTTTCACGGAAGAAATCTTTCTATTCGGAATCATTATTTGGATCCTGCATTTTTAAACAAATTAACAAAACAAGAAATACTTCATTTGACAGCTAAAATCAAATCTAAAATTCTCACCACAGCAATTTAATAAAAAAAAAATCTGTCAAAACAAGTTAATGCACCGCATCGAATTGTTGTTGGATTTCGCATTTCAAAATGGACGTAATGTCAAAATTACAAATACAACAATGTAAACAAATGGGTGTTGGAGGGTAAAACGTACGAAAGATTCCGGTCTTGTTCTCAAAATACATTCTTTGTGTGATTTCAGATCGATCAGTATACAAAATTAATTTTTATTAAAAGGGAAACACCATCAGATATCGATTCAAAAATTTGTCCGGATCGATTTTAATGATAGCTATAACTTGTACCTTAGGGGCCGGTTATAGCTATCAGTAAAATCCATTAGTAAAATTTGAAAGAGGAGGAATCTAAAATGTTTTACTGATGAGCGTTTATAGCAACCAGTAAATTTTGGAACACCATCAGTTAAACGAAACGGATTTTTTTTGGAAGTTAAAAGTAAAATGAATTTAAAAATTAAATTAAACTTAAAATGCATTGTTCCTTTTTGAAAAAAAAATACTTGAATATAGGATTCATCTTATGCATCAATCTTTTGCTAGAAATAAATCTGTAACAAGTTCAAAAATTAAAAACAAAAATGTTGCTGATGGATTTTACTGATAGCTATAACTGCCCATTTATCACTTATAAATCTAGAAAAAAAAAGTTTAATGATGAAAACCAATGATAGCTGTCATGGCCCCTGTTTAAAAAATAAAAGCATTAACAAAATTAAGTCTTGTTCCTTTTATTTTGACCGTAGGTGTACGAATATAAACTTATTTGTAGTGCAGGTAATAATAATTAGAAATTCTTCTAAGAAAACAAATTATGGAATACTCGCTGTTTTAATGGCTTCGACAGCAATAAATCTATATCACATAAGTCTGTTAGTTATTTCGTATATTGGGTTAATTGTGTTTTATAATAAGCAATAAAAATAAATAAACACAAATTTTGTTAACAAAAATAGTATAATAGATATCATCAGGAATACATAACAACTTTTGTATATTACAATCTTAAGCTGACCACAAAAGATAATTTAATTTTAGACCAGACTATTTAATCGAGATTTAAATCTTAAGTATTAATTTAAATTACACAAAGTATTTATTATTTAGATACAAAGATTAATGACTCGTGATGTACATTTATATTTTTGAAATTACCGTTCACATGTCTAGCCTATATCTGTTCACTGTATTAATAATAATTTAAGCTTAGTCACCATGAAGCAAAAAAAGCAAATTATGATATTTTTGATGGAGGAGGGATTATGATTGTAATTTATATTAGTAAACATAGTTTAAACGTTATAATCACAATTCATTCAATAATTATACATACGTGAATTTTTGTTTACATGTTCATCCGTAAAATTTTGTGAACAGACCTGATATTCGCATTCAGCATCTCAAAAACATAAACAAACCTTATGTCAACAAGTAATGTCTTTATTTTCATATCGTGTGAAAATATTCAAGGCCTTATTATGATAGTAGAGAATTAAAAAAAAGAGAGTCTCGTATTACGGTTCGTCGGTCTACTGTAGTTTGACAATTCGATCAAAAGTCTTAAAAAAATAAATTTGTATGCGTTCCGCAACAGAGGGACAAATACTCCATGATGCCGATGACAGAATTTGACATATAAGTTGCGAATGGATTCTGAGAGAGTTTTTGTCAAAATTGACATTTGACTCACTCCGCAGCCTACTCATCGGATTCTGTAATCGTAATGGTGTTTTCTGCTCCTCAGGTAAAGGGGAGCCTCAGGTAAAGGGTTCAACTGTCACAAACTGCAGAAAATAATCACACGGGTTACAGAACACTATGAGTAAGGTGCGTAAGAAATAATATATGAATTTTAAAATTTGATTTCTACCATAGTAAAAATATATTAAAAATAGCTGAATCCATTGGCAACTTATTAATTTAAAAAAATCAATTTCGTGATAAACTAGATAATTTTAAGGTCTTGATAAGTTTATCCACTTTTTAATGAACTGTCAATTTTATGCGCAAATTGGACAAAGTTTATATCCAAAGATTTTGGGAGAGGTTCTGTATTTGAAAACTAGACATGTTTAATATGTCACAACTTATTTCAAATATTTTTGTCTTCAAAAATAAACTTTAAGATGTTTGACGAACAAAATTTGTAACAATGAACTCATATATATTTTCACATATGTAATTAGTGAAATTATGATAAATTGTTTATGATAATATAGTTTTGTAGTTCAGTTTCTATTTTATAGATCGAAAATAATTCAAGTGTTCTATGAATTCTGATTCGTTGTATGATATGTACGATTTTGACAATTCATTTTATTTGAGTGTGCTTTAAAAAGTCATTTCTGTTGTTGGAAAAAAATCAACAAATGTCAGTTATTTTAAAATAATAATCCGAGAGTTAAGGCAAGTGATTTAAAATAAATCATGAGGTGTTTCCACCAAAGAAAAGGAGATCAATTTGACGTTTGGTTAATGTCATAACAACCGAACGTCAAATTATTCTCCCTCCGAAAAGAAAAAAGTATAAAATTTGTATTGATTTTATTGATTAATAATAATATTTTTTAATTACGAAGTGTTAATTTCTTTAAAAAACAAGGACTGGATAATGTGGCAGGAGTAGTGGATGCATCCGACGGAACAACGGCAGTGGCAGGAGGGGAAAACATCTCCGACAATGACTCTTGAGTGGAGTAAATTGATTCATAAATACATAATACATTTTAACAAAATGATTTGTTTCAGTAGTTATATTGTTTTACCCATAATGCTGTCCTCTTGTAAATTTTCAACATTACTCAGTGGTCTTTCTTCCAATATTGCATTTATTTGTAAATACAGACCCCATTGAAACGGAGAACCACCAGAAGGGCCCACCAATTTGTTTGCCTTTCTGTTAGTGAAAAGAATTTAATACTAAATTCTAAAAAGAAAACAAAAAAGAACTTTATTTATATCGATTCGTTAAGTTGTGAATTTTCACATTCATTTCCTCTGGAGTATATCCCACCATAATATCTGCCATTTCCTTGAAAACGTGAGAGTTTCTTCTCTGGCCGATCAAGTCGGCCCACAACTCCAACAAAAGCGTTTAATCCTGGTTTTCCGTTGTTTTTTTGTATTTGTTCACTTATCGTCTGTAAGTAATTAGTTTTATTATATTCTTGTACATATTTATTATTTTTGTATACTTACATTTTATTTCGTATGTTATTTCTTGAAAGTTGTTTATTGTTTTGAATTTGAATCATATGGAAGTGAGACAGATAGTTTTTGTTGACATTTCCATCTGTCAATAACCGAAATTGGCGTTTAAATTTGTCGGTTGAACAATTATTCTTCCAAAAAAAAGTTTGTTTGATTTGACAAACTAATGTTTCCAAGTAGATTTCAATGAGTTTTATTTGAAATCTTTATTTGAGGAAATTAAAATTTGTATGGCAAATCTTCGAGATTTCAAGGAGATCTGTGACAAATCTAGCTAAATCTCGGTTTAGTGCCCGGTGGAAACGTAGTATAATACTACTGAACTTCTGAAATCATACGTCCAAGGATACCTTTTTTGTGGGAAAATTGTGAACATGATAATTACGTATGTTAAGTGATCCGCATAAATCGCTCCGCTGAACCAGTTAAGTACACACCGCTGTTAAAAGTAACTGACACCATACTCTAATTTGGAACGCAAGTATGGAGATGTCAAAGTACAATTCGGCTGAAAAACTCGTTACGCACTTTACAAAACGAATATTTCATTTGCCGAAAAATACTCCAAACTACCTCATCATGTCGGAAACGGGTCTCTCTCCTTTGTTTGTAAAAAAACTCAAGTTACAAATGGACTTCTATGGGCAATCTATCAGAAAGACCGGATACTGTTCACTTCTAGGGAAAATGTCCCATTCTCACAGAAATCAAAAGGAATGTATTCAGAAGAAACTTTTTATCGGAAGACCAAGTTATAAGTTTATCGAATCAAGATATTGTTGTCAAAATGTACGAGTTTTGCAAAATTACACTTAGAACTTATAGAACTGCTATAATGAACAAACATTTCTGATTATGTTTTTATTAAATTTTTTTTTTATATCATTTTAATTTATACTCAACGTTGAACCAGTTAAGTACACACCGCCTCACTTATAGCATATATGTGTGATCTGTCAATTGTATGACACTTTGTAGTTAAATTTATAGTTGTTTGATGTTTATAAAATATTTCTGTCAAACACAAACACAAAAATCATACATTATTTGAATATTTCCAGTGTAAATTTGATCAAATTCGCGAAACAAAAATTACGCAAGAGAACTGTCATATTCATGGTATTTATAATGTCTACGATCTATGAAATATGGCCTTAATAGATTAATCTGACAACAGACACATCAAAAGGACTTAAGGTTAGCAATAACAATAAGCTGTCAAAAAATATGAACGTATGGTTGCGTTCAATCTTAAATAGACAGCGTATCCGGATATCTTTGTGTTAGTTTAATAAATACGTGTAAAGAACAGCTGATCCTTAGCAACTGGGCTATCAAAACAAAAAGAATGAGTATGTATGTAGGTATCTGACAAAACAGCTGATTCATCATACAGTATGTTTTTTTTGGAAAAAATCTGGTGAATAATTTTACAATAATTTTGGACTCTGATTTCTAAATTATTGTATACTTTTCCTCAAAAGCTGTCATTTTGTTCCACCTATCTCAGTTTAGCTGTCTAAAGTAGTATTCACATGAGCGCGACCAACGAACGACGAATGAATTACAAAATGTGAGTTTATATACGTTTGAAGACATATTTCCACACAAATTCTTAACAAAACGATAGCAATATAGTTTCCATTTGATTTATGATACATACATTTACTTTTCATTATAATATATTAATAAATTTAAGAAAACAAATTTATTCGTCGCGAAAAAAATTATAGTTGATACGAAACTTCAAACTTTATTCGCGTTCCACATTATCCACACTCGCAACGAATAAAATAATCGCGCGTACTTAACCTAAATAATCATTCTTGATTTGGTTTCGGTGGTGAATGATGTTCGGCTGTGGCTTCATTCGCGACGAATTAAAAACTCTCATGTGAAAGAAACGTCAAAATCGACGAATATTCGTTCATTCGTTAGTCGTTGGTCGTGCTCATGTGAATAGTACTTAACTCGTTCAGTAAGGTATCTAAGAATTAACCTCAAGGATAGCCTATCTTAAAAGAGATAGAACGCAGCCACTGGATGATACTTTTTTAACACAGAGCTGTCAACTGAACTGTCAAAAAAGAACTATGTTACTTTTTGAGTCACCACTTTGAAATCAACTTAAAACTCATAATCATACACGTATTCATGATTGATATGATTAAATATTTATCTAGGCCTTTTTCTACTGACAATTCTTTATAAGTTAGATGATAAAACAAATCAATTATTACAAAATAAGAATACACTGGTAGTACCTCGACATTATTTCCGGTGGTTTTTTTGATAATGAATGACAAGCAAACCCACATAAAGTGTGATGTGTGACAATGATACATTTTTATAGGATAAAAAAACTATTTTATTAAATTAGAATATTGAATTTAATTTTTGTTTCTCTTTTTATAAACTTCAAACAGGTCAGTTGGAACTTCACTTGTAGTGTGGTCACTATGCGGAATACTCTCAACAATAGGTGCTTTATGTTACGCTGAACTAGGTACTAGCATCACAAGATCCGGTGGTGATTATGCTTATTTGTTGGTTGCGTTTGGTCCGTTGGTTGGATTTTTACGACTTTGGATTGCGTTGTTAATTATTCGACCTACAACACAGGTGAGTTTATTAACATATCTATACTATATTATTTAAAAATATTCATTTAAGCCGCAAAAAGAATACACGTATAGAATGTAATAAAAAAAAATTGTAAAGATTGTCACGCCTTTTCAACACTATTTGTCTGTCATCAAGTTTATTACAAAAAGTCAACAGATATAATAATTTACAATAGTTATAATATTTAAGTATTGCAAGAGTCAATAATATTTTGCGTTGTAAAGTTGTTGTAGTTTTAAAGAAGATTTATGAAGTTTAAGTTAGTTTTACTATAATTTATGTATGTCGATAAGTTTTCTTCTGTCATATAATAAAGATAAAATTATAGTAACTATTCCATACATTTTAATTCATTTTTCTATAGACAATAGTTGCTTTGACATTTGCCCAATATGCAGCCAAACCGTTTTTTGAAGACTGTTCTCCACCTGAATCGGCGGTGAAAATTTTAGCTGGCATTTGTTTATGTAAGTCTACAAATTATACTATTAAAAATAACACTCAGACTTTTTATTTAACTTTGAATTGTGTCATTTATTGCAGGTTTCCTAACTGCCATAAATTGTCTCTCTGTAAAGTGGTCAATGAAAATTCAGGATGTTTTCACAGCTGGAAAACTTATCGCTTTGGTGATGATTATTTTGGCTGGATTATATTCAATGGCAATGGGAAAAATGGATAATTTCCAAGATTTATGGACTGGACAGTATGGTGCGGCGAATATTGGATTTGCTTTTTACTCGGGATTGTTTGCATTTGGCGGTTGGAATTACTTGAATTTTGTTACGGAAGAACTTCAAGATCCGTACAAGTAAGTTTCTCAGAAAACACTATAAAAAATGTATATCAATGTGTAAACGTGACCCACTTAAGGAACGTGAGATGTCATTCTAATATCTAATTTTTGTTTTTTAATATGTCCATGTTTTGAGAATATTTCAGCTGTCATTATGAATTACAGTACTAGTTTTCCGTTTTATATTTCTTTTGTCACAAACATTCAGGTGTTCTCAAATATTTAAACAGGTTTTCTTATGACAATTTTCTAATTTATACATGGCATTTTCTTAAGTCTATTTGACATTTTATCACGCTTTCACTAAAATAAAAATGTTTGCTTCACTTAGATATCTCTTTTTAACTATCAAGTGAGAGCGAGATAAAATTATGAAATGTCAAAATGAGTCCTTTCAAAAGAGAACAATGGCTGCGTTCAAACTCGTGTTGGATAGGGTATCTTGGATAGGTGGATTTTTAGATACCTTGTTGAAAGAGTTGGATAGCTGTCAAACAATAAAACCAACTTTCAGCTGTTCACAAAATAAAAAAACAGAGAAAAATGTAAGCTTAATTTAATTAAATTTTTGTAAGATAAAACATTAAATGGATAATTTAACTGATTCATCCGACGATGATGAATTGATAGATGCCTAACAATTAAATAAATAATTGGTCATGTACAAAACGAGAACAAAATAAGTCAAGTTTTAAGTTTATATAAATAGATCATAGCTTCCTTCTAAAATTCGGAGGCATATGTGTTGAATCAGCTGTTCTGTCAGATACCTACATACCCCAGAAATTCTTGGATACCTTTGGATTCCTTTTTTGACATCTTAGCTGTTTTCGATCAACTGTGATTTTACACGTAAAACAAAACATACGGATACCCTTTCTGTCTAAGATTGAACGCAGCCAATGTTATTACCGTCTTAGAAATATAAACTGTGCTGTGGCACAATCTGTCAATGTCAAAAGCCAAATTAAATTTCTAAATAATGAACACAAGTTTATATTAGATTTTTTTTTGAAATATTTACAAACAGTTGTTAATCAAACTTGCAATTATGTCAAAGCAAGAAAAAAGAAGGTATGGCTGAAACACAAACACGCTTCCGCTTCAACTGCTTCGAGGTTGCTTTGAATGACACTTCCAATATGAAATTTCTAAAATGGCACTTCTGCTGTTGTTTTTTCCTATAATTAAAAAAAATAATAGTTTTGAAATCGAAAGTAGTTTACACAGCCTATAATAACCAATGGCAATCCGTCCAAAAGCAAATGTATTTTGTTTGTTGACCTTTTTACAGCTGTTGAGCTGTCCGAAAAAGCAAATATTTGGATTCACATTACGTAAAATTACGTTATTTCCTTACGATTGCCAAATGAAACGTGATGTCGAAGCTTCATTGTGATAGCATGCATTGAATTCCTATGGCTGAACTCGTAAACGTCAAGTGAAGCCGAAGCTGAAACGTGTTTGTGTTTCAGCCATTATGTATGTGTTCTGGATAACTAATGTCACTTTCACAAAGTATTTATTAGCTAAACATTGCAGTTGAGTTCATTTCAGAAAAACACTGTCTTAAAAGTCTACATAAATGGAGACTCATCATAAAAAAATTACAAAATTAAATTATCCGAGAGAAAGTTCAAAATTTTACAATAAATAAAATTTCTTTTTAGGAATAAAACCAAAATGTATCAAAATTACTCGTAACTCTCTATCTCCTTACAGGGTGGTTCAAAAGTGACGGCCTAATTTAAAGTGATAAAACTCTTACAGAATTGCAGAATATTACTTATAGACATTTTTGGGCCAAATTATGGAATGTAATTCCTCTCAAATAACTTCACAGAGATAGGCTCTTACAAGAGCATTTTAAATGAAACTTCATAGGTTATTTGGGCTCATGCTCAGTGCCAATATTTCTTCAAGCTTGAGGAATATCAACTACATATAGGAATATTATCTAAGCAGTGTTGCAATCAACTACGCAAATTAGTTTGGATCGCTCTTAATCGATGTTATTCATTTTAGTAAATCTCACAAGTTTGTTTTAAAAGTAACTTTAAAGAAAAGAATAAAAAGGTTTTTTCAAACTATTAAACAACTTTTGATCCACCCTGTATATATGTATCCGGCACAGTGAATCTACATAAAATCATATCCATTAATCAAATTTACTCTGTAGGAACCTACCCCTACTCATCTTTGTGTATCAACCAACCACCAGTTGCTTCATTGCATTCAAAAAGGATCTCATTAAATCCCTTTGTATACGCAGTTTACGTCATTTAAGCTTTGGCTATAGTATCTATTCTATGCGAAAACCTCCTTTCTGTCAAGTTCAGAGATAAAATTTATGTATATTCATCGTCGTAGTTCGTCCTCGATTAAGTGTAAAAGGCAACAGTCAAGTCGTTTGCAATTCATGAACTCCCACTGCTACAACGAATAACCATTTATCTTCAAGTTTCATTGATTCCCTACCCTCTGTCTACATCTCTCTCCCTTTATTTCTCACTCCCACTGGTTCTACTCTTAAGGAGTTTTGATTTTCTTAAGTGGTTTCATTTGTTTGCAATATTGTAAGTGTTATTGATTCTGTTCTTCTACCTTTTAACATTAATTTTGCCTGATTTCTCTTTCTTTGTATTTCTATAGAAACTTGCCTCGTGCAATCTGGATAGCTATGCCACTTGTCACGGGAATTTATGTCCTTGTGAATCTAGCTTACTTTGCTGTCGTCTCAAAGACTGAAATGTTGAGTTCCTTCGCAGTGGCTGTGACTTTTGGCAATCACGTTTTTGGACCGTTTGCTTTTATGGTACCAATATTTGTGGCCTTGAGCACATTTGGAGGTGTCAATGGAGTGTTGTTTACATCGGCGAGATTATTTGCAACAGGTGCTCAAGAGGGACATTTGCCGAAGTTTTTCTCTTTGTTCCATACCAAGCAACAGACACCGATTCCGTCCTTGATTTTTTCGGTAAGTTTCTTATTTCCTATTACATCCTTATCAATTTTTCTGCAGAATGTAATCTTATATTTCTTTGAATTTTCAGTGTTGTATGTCCTTGGTTATGCTCCTTACAGCAAATGTTTACATACTCATTAACTATATTAGCCAAATTCTTTGGCTATCAGTAGCTGCAAGTATCATTGGACTCTTGTGGATGCGAAAGACTAAGTAAGTACCCGACTTTTCCATAAGGATGAACGACTTATTAAATATATTATGCTCTTTTGTTTATAGGCCTGATCTTCCAAGACCTATTAAGGTCCATTTGGCACTGCCAATCATCTTTGTCGTATGCTGTATCATACTCGTCCTTATGCCAAGTTTTTCAGAGCCAATGAATCTAATCGTTGGTATTTCAATCACCTTAGCTGGAATTCCATTCTACTATGCCTGCATCAAATGGAAGAACAAGCCCAAAATCTATGGAATGCTTTCGAAGGGAATGGTCACTTTTTGTCAAGCTATGTTCAATACGGTTTTCATTGATAGTCCAAGTTCATAAGTTGAAAAAAATAATAACTATACTTACATGTTAATTGTTTATGTACAAAATAATCGGGACCATCTAAAACTCATATAAATGTTAATGGCACGATAAAGTGTGCCCATACTTCCTCCATTCATTCCAAGGATATTTTAAAAATCAAAAGAAAACAGAATTTGGTTTAATTTTTATTTAAGTTTATTTTAAATTCGAATTTAAAAATTTGGCTTTATGTACTCTTAAGTGTACTTATGTTAAATATAAGTATAATAAATAATGTCTAAATAATTAAATTATAATTAAAAATAAATACAAGTATTTTTAGTTTTAAGAATTTAATTTAAAAATATTTGCTTTATTTTAAAATTCTATAAATTTAAGTTGCATTAATTTTTTACATATGTTTTAATGACATAAATAGGGAATGTATGTTTGTTGTGAATAAAAACTAAATGCTTACATACAATTATTGTTTTTTATTTATAAAAATCAAATTAATTGTTTTTAAATTAAGGCTTATCTTTGAAAACATTTTTTACAAGAAGTAAGTACATTTTATTTAATAAAAAGTGAAACATTAAATGCAACTTACATTTAAATGTCAAATATTCGCTACTGTCATCATTGAATATTGAAATCAAATGTTTCCAACTGTGAAGATTGAAGCCTTCAGCTGAAAAGTCAGATGACAATTCAACTAAATGCCAAATAATCCGATGTATAAAAATCATCTTGAGTTTCGATATGTTTAATTCACGGAATGGTTTGATTGTCAGATTTTCATACCAAAATGACATTTACAAATTGCGAAAAATATTTGAATTTAAATGTCAGATGACAGGGAGGTGCTGGCAGAAGGTACAACGTCAAACGGCTACAATGGCCAAATCCTTTTCCGACCGAGTTACGAATAACCTCTCTCGAAGTTCTCTGCCGCTAACACAATGTATCGAAAACCAGTGGCAACATTGCCAAGATGCAATCAGAGAAGCCGCCTCTGATTTGCTGGTTTTCAAGCAGCCACCAACAAGGAACCCATGGTTTGATGAGGAATGTCGGCAGGCAAATGCAGCCAAACAACAGGCGCGCAAAGCGGCGCTGCATAAAAGGACGAGAGCTGCTCATGCGGTCGCAGAAGCAAAAAGAGAGGGCATGGGAAGCGTGCGGTCGAAGATGTTCAGAAGTTTAAAAGCAGGAATGAAGTTCGAAAGTTTTATGAACTGGTGAAACGAAATTCACAGGTACATAAACCTACAACCGAAGGCTGTAAAGTCGAAAGTGGAAACATTTTAGTGGAACCGCAGTCAATGCTGAGGATATGGAAGGACCACTTCTGCAGACTGTACATACAACGGTGACGACGAACCGAATTTCGCAGTCAGGCAGGATGATGATCCATTCAACACAGACGACGAAAGCCAACAATCCTATCCTTCCGATTTAGACGAAGTAAAGATTGCCATATCTAAGCTGAAGTCTAATAAAGCCGCTGGAGTGGATGGCTTGAATGCCGAGCTCTTTAAATAAGCTGGAGATAAAAAGCATGCCCGATGAATGGAACCTCAGTATTGTTTGCCCCATCCTGAAAAAAGGAGACCCTCTAAACTGCACCAACTATAGAGGAATAAGTCTACTTAACATCGCCTATAAAATCTTCTCCACCGTAATATGTGAACGTCTAAGGCCCATAGTCAACAACCTGATAGGTCATTATCAGTGTGGTCTTAGACCAGGAAAGGCCACAGTCGATCAAATATTTACATTACGGCAAATCCTGGAAAAAACCCAAGAGCGCCAGAATCTATACCCACCATCTTTTCATCGAATTCAAGGCCGCATATAACAGAATTTACAGGAACGCTGCTTCATAAAGGTTGAAAACAACTTAACAGAACCTTTCGATGCCAAAAAAGGTTTTAGACAAGGTGATTCGCTGTTATGTGATTTTTTTAACATCGTGCTTGAAAAAATAGTGCAGAGCTCACACGTCAACACTAGAGGCACTATTTGTGCCTCTCCTGTCTGTCCAATTACTAGCATATGCTGATGACATTGACATAATCGGAAGAACTCAGCGTGATGTAAGACAGACGTCTACCTAGGCTTCGCTGTAAACGCTGAAAACAACAACAGTGCTGAGATCAAACTCAGAATAACTCTTGCTAACCGCTGTTTCTTTGGACTAAGAAAGCAATTGAGTGACCTCACCCAACTTGGAGCGCGAAACTGGAGACATCTAGCTAGGGACCGAGCTAGATGGAGAGTTTTGTTGGGTGAGGCCCTGTTCACGTAGGACTGTAGCGCCACCTTAAGTAAGTAAGTCAATGTCAGATGATTATGGAAGGTCAATTTCTCAAAGTGACTCTAAGAAGTCTAAGAAACCCCTTTGTACTTTATAATAGAATAAGCAGTTTGCGATTCATCTGAGTTTTTTCTGTCAAACTGACGTATATGAAGTTCTAAACTAACAAACAAATTAAAATGCAGTTAAAAGTAAAAATTGTTTTCATAATTTTTACACAGAAATTAAGTTCTAATCCTAAAAAGTAATAAACGGCATCAAAAGTAGGTGTTTAATTTAAGTAAGGGAACAGGCGGGTATAAGACACAAGATTTTCTATTTTAAAGTCTATTCGAGTGAGAGAGATATAAAATAAAATATGTACAAATTCATGATAGAGCCGATTTTTTTTACTCCTCTCTAACATCGGGTTCATTATAATATGTTCGTATTTTGTAAAAAAAGAATCGACTATTAGGCGGGTATAAGACACAAGATTTTCTATTTTAAAGTCTATTCGAGTGAGAGAGATATAAAATAAAATATGTACAAATTCATGATAGAGCCGATTTTTTTTTACTCCTCTCTAACATCGGGTTCATTATAATATGTTCGTATTTTGTAAAAAAAAGAATCGACACGTGTGTAGAGGCCCTAAGAGTTTACTTTCGTTTAAATATTAACCATCTCAAACAATAAATAGCTATAATTTCATTTAAATTATTACAAAAGTGAAATTGTTATGAAATTTCTGCACTTATAGTTCTATAGTCTGGGAGGTAAATTTACATTCTTATAAATTAATACAAAACAGTTTACTTAGTTTTCCTAAACACTTTTAATTTTACAGAAAAAAAGAATCTGACAGCTTGAAAACTTATCAAATGTCAAAATGACTCACATAAAAAAATACAAGGGATAGGTTCAGACAAACTATAATTTATTTGAAGTCAACAGCGTCAAATTTTGACAAAGGCAACTTATTGGGTTTTCAAGTGTCATAAACTTCAAATTCGAAACTTTGGTTCACAACCCTCTACGTTCAGTTCATCATACAAAAACATTATTGTCTACGTAACACTCCCCAGGCAAGCTACAATTCCATCTCAACCTGTGTTCTGTAATTTCCAATTTGACAAGGATCCCTTTTACAAAAAACATCAAATAGAATTGTGCAAAAAAAAAAATTTAAAAAAACACATAACAATAAAGTTCAGCTTTTATTTGAATGTAAAATTATGTTTAGCAGTCATTTCGACATAAGTGGAATAGATTTGATAGTTAGGGAGATTTTTCTTGACTAACTTTCCAGTCAACTTTCCAATAAAATTGCCATAATAAGAAGGCAGTTGCCTCACTTTCAAGTTCATTATGTCGTCTGAAAAGGATTACGATTATGATATTTAGCTAGATTGTTTTTAGATTTTCTCAAGATAAAGTTGGAGATTCTGTCCGATTTTTGTTGTTTAAAGCTGCTATTAAAGATTCGATAAGGTTTGTTGAAGCAAAAAATTTAGGTTAGATTAAGACTCAGGAGAAAAGTTTGTGATTTTGAGGTTGTTATTCCAAGAGGAAAATGCATAGCAAAAGGTGTTTACTTCAAGGAGGTTCACCTCATCTGCTTCATGTATTTTGAGCGAGTAGAGTTCAGTGTAGAAAGTTTTAAACGCCTCTAGCTTTTCACTAGCTTTGCATAAGATCGTGTCATCATGAGATAAACTGGGAAGGAAGGAACCTTTGTTTTTGCGATCAGTGATCTGATTTATCACTCTGAAGACGTTAGACGAAGGCTTAAGGCTACTTAGTTTGAGTCTAAACTGCTCGTTGATTTCCAATCTAACCCTATCTCTTATAATTTTGCTGAGACAGCTTACGTGACGATAACTCAGAGTATACATATCCAGTACGGTCCCCAAATCTGGCTGCATATACCGCGGCTTCTTTCTTTTTCCAACATTTCCAATCTTTTTGGGCAGCCTTTATAGCTAGCCGGATCACCCGACAAACCACAATTAACACAAGCTACCGTGTCGTTTTCTTTTTTTGAGTCTAACTCACATTTTCCGCGCTCATGGTCGAGCAGTACTCAGATACGTGACCGTAACGTCGACACTTGTAGCATTGCCTAGTTCCCGAATTTCTGATTGAGTCACATTTGATGCTATGTCTAAACAACATCTTAAAACTTTTTACTTTTACCAAACTTTCCCTATCCCCCAGGACACATTGGGAAAGGTCTAGTGGAAATTCATTTTCTTTTGACCATTTTGTCTCGAATTTTTTAAACAACTTTAGGAGCTCTTCTTGAACTTTCATCTTTTTTATTTCTTCCGTTCGTCGCTGCTTCCACTGAGACATTAGCAGCATGGATGAAATTTTTGGCCGTTGGATTACCCAGGGAACTTTTAATTTTTTCGTGTTCTCATCCTCTATGTCCGATTTGATTTATTTGGCTCAACTATGAGCAATGATACTCGAGTATATGTCCTTGTCGTTTGAAAGGAGCTCATTGAGCACATTTTCATTTGCTGATTTCGCGTCCATTTTACTTGTAGCCGTTGAAGCCCCGTTGGTCACACCTATATGCACGCTGTTGAAGCGCGGCATGGGTATTGTCACGTTAGACACTATTTTTTCGGTCATACCCTTGCCAAAGACATAGAATGCCGGAACAGTCTCGGTCACACTTACTGCAGAGGTACTTGTGTGTGTGGTGTTGCATCGGCGGCGTCGCCATCATAGTCATCATTAGCCCAGCTAACGGATCTTTGGATTTCAGAAATATTATCGTTATTCAGCAGTTGCTATGGTCGTACTTAATTTGTCCTCATAAATTTATCTGGCGGCACAGATGGCCGCCAGGAAGGAATTTTATCTTCCTCCATTTTGAGAACCCACCCGAACTTTTTCTTTTTTTTTATCGGTTAGAAATCGGAAACTTTAAGAGCACAATCTTGATACGTCTTAACACGACGAGAGCACAAACCAGGCTCCTGCAATTGACAGCTATTCACACCACATTTGACATTTACTTATACTAACAATCTTAAAGGATGAGTTCGCACCTCGGTGTCATAGGTTAATTTGAAACTGACGTTATTTTGGAAGAGCATATACATCGAAATAAAAATAAAAACGAATGTATTCTTTGCAGCCTTAAATTGCAGACTATTTTCCTAAATCACCCGGTGGTGAGCACGTTCAAGATCGCGTAATTTACCGGTTTAGTTAAACACACTACAGAGCAGCTTACACCCACTTTGGCTTCTTCAAACCATTTATTAACATAATTCTCGCTCAGCTTGAGCCCAGAACCTATATAACTTCCAATTGAATTAAAGTGCTAACATGCGTTCCATATATAAACCACATATATCCACTTAATGGTAATTGAATTACTTCATACTTACAAAATAAAAATAAGCAACCATAAATAAATACAATGTTGAACATTAGTAACTTAAGTCAAACAAAGATGACAACAGATAAGCGAAGAAGGAGGGAATTTATTCAGTCAAAGTGCGAGTACATCAGACAGTTATGGAATACAGAGATTTATCAGCAAGCAACTATTTTAACAAAGAGAAACCTAAAACAAATAGAGAGTATAGTTGTCATATCGCCATAAATATATTTACATTAGTTCGACCAAATATCACGTATCTCTTTATTAGGCAGAGATCTTTATTTGCAGTCCAGAATAGCATTATTCGCGGGGAGTTCTTGGCAGACACGAAAGTGCAGTAGCGCATCGCAGCTTAATTACTTGGAATCCTAATTCTACACTTCCGGTCACTTGAATTTTACTGTTACAGTTTGAAAAATCATCAACAAGCTCAAAAATGTCCAACTTCCGGGGTATACCAATATAGAGACGAGATCAGAACAAAACAAACAGAGCGCAGCTCTTAGCGTTTTAAAACTTTCAAGTCTCAGATACGATCGAGCTTTCGACTTGATCGGTCTAGCGCGCGGCAAAATTCTTGTTCAAAATTTATATTTTTATATTCCAATAACGTTGTCGGTATATAAAAGATAAATAAAACTTATTTTTAACTTGGGAGAAGTGACTTTTGTTTTCAATAAACGATTGATAATGGCAACCTTGGCCTATTTGCTTACAACTGTCAGCTTTATCAATATTGCAGTTGCATCAGTGGATGTACAACTTTGGCTGTCAATAAGTGCACAACAGCGACAGTTAGAAGTGTCATGGGCGAATGCCAGATCTCATCCCGGTGATATGGTCTTGATAACTAATCAAGAACCGTTATCATTCGAAAAAGTGAAACTGCAAATGACAACTGAGACACTTGGTGACACTTTAGAGGGAAGCGGTAGTGATGCAGAAGATATCGGTGTAGTTCCAGTAGCTGAGGCTACACCAAAATCATTATTAGACGTGCTACCCTTAGATACGAGCAACAGTGCTGAGTCATCGTCGCAATTCTATTGGATTAGCAATGGTGGGATGGCAGACGTAGTGGCGTTGGTGCGGCCACTTCAATCAAAACAATGGTACACAACTCCGGTGCGCTTTGATTATGGTCTCTCACAAAATGTGACAGCTTATACAAAATGCTATGGCTATTGGGCAAGTTACGTCGATGAAAATGGAACTATTATAGCGAGTAATTGTATGCGGGCTTATCCAAAGTGGATGAATGAAATGCGATCGGTTGTGAGCGCGCTGAGAGTTCGTGATTTATTTATACCAGGAACACACGATTCGGGTTCGTATCGACCAAATTTTTCCCCATCAAAAAGAGAAACTATCGTTACGAAATATGCATTGACTCAAGACGATGATATTCGTGGTCAGTTGATGCATGGTGTACGGTATTTGGATATTCGAGTGGGTTATTATAAAAATACGCAGGATTTGTTTTATGTCAATCATGGTATAACCAGGCAGAGACCTCTGTCGGAGGTAGTTGATCAGGTTATGGATTTTGTTTTGGAGACAAATGAGATTGTGATATTTGGAGTTAAGGAATTTCCAGTGGGTAAGTTTAAAATACAATTTATGTATAAGAAACATTTGAAACCAATGTATTAACTGTCACTTTCGTTGACATCTATTATTGTCATTATTAGAAAATGGCTTCTCGTAATATTTATAGCATAACAGTTAAAAGCAATATGTTAAAATCTTTTTTTTAAGTATATTTTAAATCGTTTTGGGTAAGAAAATAGAAAAACAAATACTAATTCTTTACTCCATTTTAATGCGCACAATCATTGTTTACATCTTAATCAAGTTAATAACATTGTTGAGTTTATTTTAAAATGATCTACAATCACAATTTATTTTGTATTTTGTTCTTACATTCGTTTCCATTATTTCTATGTTTGCCTTATTGAGAAAAATCGTGATTAGTTTCGATGTAATAAGTGGACTATAAAATCATCATTATTTCTCATTCTCACTGATGTCATATAATATATGTAATTGATGTAGAAGCACACAAACAATAATTATATGTATTAAAAATTGGCCAAACAAAGATGTAATTAAAAATAAGGTGGCGTTCAAGTCCTCATACCATTGAAAGAGAATTATAAGTTTCGTAAATGATTGTAACTGTCAATTGCACGATGACATTTGTTAAATAAATGACAGTTTTCGCATGGTTCTTTTTGATGCAATACGTTTCAGCACTTATTATAATTTTCTATCTTTTCTTAAGAATGAAGTGAAAACGAAATTTAATTTTAAAATGTCAAAAGTTATTGGAACTAATTTTTGTGCCACCTTGTATACAAGTAGTATTGTTTTACGATTAGTACGATTTTAATTATGATTTTTTTTTTCAAAAATGGACCGATTCTATAAATAATAGTGGCTTGTATTCTATAGAATAATGTATGCAAGTACAAAAATATCACATTGATATTTGCATTAAAATTATTATTAATACAAAAACGCGACATGCTACCGAGTATTTTATAATTAATTAAAATTGCAGCGATACAGATATGATCAATGGGACTTAATTACGTTTAGTTTTTTTGTTGACACATCGAAAATCTTTGATAAAAACTATAACTATGAATTAACCTTTAACTCTCTACACATCAACTAGGGTTGCCATTTCTTGAACTAGCTCGTAAGTCCAATTAAAAATATATCCAGCCCGAAATTGAAGCCGAAAAAGTAGCCCAAGTAAAAGTTCAATCTCAATCATGCGGCTAACAGAATCCGTAAAAGGAGCTGGGAATTCATTTATTCGGAGTTTTGACATTTTTGTTAGGAATGTCAATTATAATTTAGTTTGTATTTAAAAAAAATAACAGAAAATAAAAAAAATAGATGAGGTATCAATATTAATAGTTAGAGAAAAATATTACCCAAGCTGTAACTTAATTATGACAGGACTGTCATAATAAAATGTATAACAGTAATTTCGGAAAAAGATAGATCAATTTCCAATTAATAGCCCAATTTGACAGGCCTGCAACAAATATTTCTAGTTGCAAAACGAACAATATTATAACAAAATGTGATCTTTTTTTTAAATTACTTTATAGGTTTTGGAAAAGGTCTCGGTGTGCATCGTCTACTAGTTTCATATTTAAAAAATCGATTTGGACAACTGTTAGTATCACCGGACGTGTCATGGCAAGTCTTTCTTGGTGACGTTTGGAAGATGAATCAAAATATATTTCTTGCATACGATCATGGACCAACACAATGGGAGTTTCCAGGCATTTTATTTGGTCCAGTTGAACAACGATGGGGAGATGTTCGCAACTGGGCACGTCTTGAGAAATATTTAATTGGAATCAATGAATATGATAGAATGTAAGTACACCTCTATATGAATATTTATTTGTGCATCATGTTCATTTATTTTCTTTTTGCAAACATGATACAATTTAATTTCGAATTGATTAAAATAAATTGCAATGTTTAAAATTGTTCACTCTATATTCTTTGTCGTCATAGGCGACTTTCAAGCCGTCCAGTTGCTGATATGGCAGAATTGACGCCTGATACATGGGGTGTTATAACTGACAAATATGGTGGATTACGAAAAATGGCCGATGAGGTTAATTGGAGAATAACTGATTTATATCGAGAACGTTTGGGTGAACATGCAAATATTGTTGCAGCTGATTTTATTCGAGGAACGTGTTTAATTGACATAGCAATTGAATTAAATAGTAAAAAAGTGATAAGATAATGAAGGAAAAAGTGTAAAATAAAAACGACTGCATAAAAATCCTCTTTATGATTTATTATTTTAACAGAAAGTATACTTTTCTTAATGCTTCGTTTAACGAATAACAATTCTAGTATGAAATTGAACTGCATTATTTTGGGTTTTCAACAAAAAAAAATATTGAACTATTCATACCCTACCTTAATATTTTATTTAAAAATTCTTGGAAAACGTTTAAAATTCTCAATAATTAACTAAAGGTCAGTTTTTATGGATATAATTGTCAGGTAAATTTTTAAGACTTCAATTGAATTCCATGAAATTTGATCCGAGATTAAAACATCTTTATTTATAATTTTATTTCATGTTATCTTGTTTTCTGTCTCTTTCTAACTATCACATGGGAAGAATATCACATATATTGACGTCTCCTAAGAAGAGGGAAATGGGGAAACCGTTTTTTTTTTTATGACAGTCATTTTGACATCTCATTATTTTATCTCACTCACATTTGATGTTTAAAAAGTGATAAGGACAGCCAAAATAAATGAAACTTAAAAATTAGTCACTGGAAAATATTTCCCAAAAATGTTTCTAATTGAAAATTGACTGAAATCTGTTATTGCATAAAATTAAAACGCAAGTCGGTTATTTTTTTGACATTATAGAATAAGCTGTTCAGGATAATAGAAAAATAAATGTATAGCGAACATGTAGTACCAGTGGCGTGATGGTTAGTGCGTAGGACTGTCACGCTAGAAGTCTTGGGTTGAATCCCTGTCTGTACCACTTAAAATTTTTCCACGGATACTCCCTGTTCCGAAAAATTGACAACTAATCCAAGAGTAATTGTTGTCATGAAAAGTGCTTTCTCAAGTTAGAAGCTCGAATTCGGCGTAAAAACTGAAGGTCCCCTCCTTACCTGAAATGTCTCGCACACAACAATGGTTGAGAGTGTAAAGCTAGGCGCGCTCATGCAACTTTTAGTTTAAAAACACTATAGACTTATATAAGAGTCCACGCACATGCAGAAACCATTCTGTCACCCATTTGAGCAACTTTTTATTTCGTGTTTTGACACAAACTAGACGATCCCACGAACCAATTCCCTAGTTGACAGCTGGATGAAACGATTGACATTGTAACGATTGATTTGGTTTACTACGATTGCAATCACTCAATCTTTTTGATGACCGAATCAATCACGATTGCCACATGTCTAGTAGTTTGTGTCACAAGGAATTACAGGTAACTTCTCGGACAGTCAAATTAATCGTTGAATAATTTGTTGCAAGTCCAAGACAGACAAAAATTTAGTCAAGGTGAATAAATTTTTCCTGTTGCTTTATTTCGTTGATTATTTTCGGAGTTGCTTATGTGCGCGATATTTGGGCAACTAACGATCGAATAATTTTGTTTCGAAAAATTTGCATGCGCGCGCCTAGTCTAAGTCTCTAGGTTCTCTACGGGTTGTTATTATTTATTTATTTATAGCAAAAACTAACACTTTTTGCCAAAGTAAGTTTTTTTTTTCTATCCCATAAACTTTTTCAAATCTTTGCTTAATAGCTTTTGAATCACATCAGGTTTTTAGAAAAAATGCCACCTTAAAAATGATAAAACCAACCAAAAACTCTATCTTATGGCTAAGGAAAGACATATAGTGGAGATCATTGTTTTTAGTTTTCCAATCTATCAATCCAATACTTCAGAAAAGACCTTAAATTAGTTTTCATAGATATCAACATCTGTTTCGCTGCCTAAAACCTTTTGACTATTCGTAAAATTAGATTGACTGCGTTCAATCTCGTGTTGGATAGGGTATCTTGGATAGGTGGATTTTTAGATACCTTGTTGAAAGAGTTGGATGGCTGTATTGAGATAGCTGTCAAAAAATAAAAACAACTTTCAGCTGTTCACAAAAAGCAGAGAAACATTTAGGCTTCGAAGTCAAAATTGTTGTAAGATAGCCTGGAAAATTGGTCAAGTACCAAACAAGAACAAAATAAGTCAATTTGAAACTTTCAAAAAATAGTCAATACTCACCTTCTAAAATTCGAAGGTAAATAGCTTCTTCATCGTCTATTATGTGCAAAACATCCTCAAATACAACTTCAACTAACATTTTGTATCTTTTTGTTTACCAACAAATACAAAAAGCTGAAATCAATTTTTAAATTTCTTGAAATTCAACCATGTGATGAATAAGCTGTTCTGTCAGATACCTACATACCCCAGAAATTCTTGGATACCTTTGGATTCCTTTTTTGTCATCTCAGCTGTTATTTAACACGTAAAACACTAACAAAAAGGTGTCCGGATACCCTATCTGACTGATATTGAACGCAGCCATTGAAATATCGAACAAATTTCGATACTGTCAAAAGGTTAACTTCAAAATTAATAAATCACTATTGCATTAAGCTTATATTTGGATCAATTCCATTTATTTATCATTCAATTCTTAAACAACGATGAAAAAGAAAAATAGGAAGGTTTTCTGCGGCTGACACCAGTCACTTTATCCTAATTACATAATTTTCGGATAATGGATATTTCACCATTATGTGTAAACCTTAAACCTAAACAAAGAAAAACAAAAGTACAAATGTCAGTTCGCCTTCTATATTTGTTTATGTTTTCGTTTTTTATTATCAAAAATTTGTAAAAACTACAAAAATGCTTCAGTATCAGGAAATTCCAATTAAATTCGAATCAAAAGTCTCAAAATATCTTGACGACCAGCGTAAAACTGGCACCTTCTGTGATTTAAAAATCGAACTTCAATCTGGCATCTCAGCTTGGGGACATTTTTGTGTAATTGGAGCTCAAAGTGAATTCATCGGGGGCCGACACTTTCTACAAAAATCACTACAATTTTCCATCCACAATCCGCTGAAGATTAAAATTCACAATTTCTCATGCACAGAATGTCTCCAAACAATTATTGACTTCTTCTACCAGGATGTCGTGTCTATCAGCAAAATCCATCAAGATCATTTCAAGAAATTGGCTAAAATTCTGTCGGTGAAGGAACTGGTCAAAGTGTTTTGCCTCGAGGATGGAAACGAAGAAGAAGACCAACCGCCGCAACAAGGTGATATAAATGTTGTGGTGGAAAATGTCTTCGAGGAGAAACAGAATTATTTTAAGGTATGTGTACAAAATACCCAAAAAATGTGAATTTCTTGAGTGAGTTTTTGTTTCTATTTAGGTTCGAAATCCCAAAGCTGTCAATAATGGAGCTCACAGCAAGGTGAACTATTGCATCGGTTGTGACTTTAAATGCTACAAAGTCCAAGATATGGTCGATCATATGACTACGTGCTCTGCCTGCAATCTCAATTGTTGTCTCTGCGAAGTTGGATTCTTCTCGACAAAAGACTTCGATGAGCATCTCAGGAAACATGTGGATTCAAAGCCATTCTTCTGCTTCGAATGTGACTCTAGATTCCTCACGAAAACCGCTTTGAATGTCCATCACCCTAAGCACTCCATTGAAACTCCATACATCTGCCCTCATTGCTCCAAAGCCTTCAAATGGAAGCAAGGCCTAAACAGTCATTTGCAGATCCACAAGAAGGAAAAAGAGATGCTGTGTGACGTCTGCGGCTACAGCACCACACACATGAAAGCCCTCAAATCCCACAAACTGACCCATACGGGGGAGCTCTTCAAATGCACCCATCCAGATTGTACGCATACGACAAACCGCAAGGAGAACCTCAAAATCCACATGGACACTCATAAGCAGGAACGTCCGTTTGTCTGTGAAGTTTGCGGTTATAAGTTTAGCCAGAATAAGAACTTAAAACGTCACGCCCTGAAGCACGCTGAGAATACAAAGCGACACAAGTGCCAATTGTGTGACTTTGATACTCATCGTTCGGATAAGTTGAAGGAGCATGTGCAAAAGGTTCACACGGAAAAGGCTGTCCAATTGGAACTTTCAGAGACAGTGGAGAACTCCTTTGAGCTGAAGACTGGCTTTGATGACTTCCCTTTGCCGGATCTGGCGAAGGAAACTGTCAAGAAAGTCCCTGTGAAGAGGAAACCCAGGAAAAAGCCGGAGTTTGTGAAGCCGAAAAAACAGAGAAAAATTAAACCAAAGGCTTTGGAGATAAAGGAAGAGAAGGTGGATGAGAAAGTAGTCGTGAAAGAACCAACAGCATTGGATCAAGGCACTTAACCCACCCTAAATGGAAGTTAACGCGAAGCTTCCTCAGGATCGTCAAGAAATGGCAAAGTGATAGGAGAACCAGAGTCTGGAGGACTACGTTTGGCACAGAAAAAAGCGTCTGGCTTCAGGATTTTTAAATAATTGGGAAAAGTCCTTAATAAAAATAGAAAAATGTACCTTCTTTTTCTCATAAAACTACTTTTATTTTCTTGGAACTTAAATCTCATCGATTAACTTAAAACGTTGATGTTGTTTCTCTGCGATGACATTGAAAAATTTCTTGTGAATCTGTTGATCCATGCGACCGGCGTAGTGACGCTGTATCCATGTATGATCCCAATTTGGTTCCAATTTTTCACACGTTACGTAAACTTTTCCATGTTCCATGGCGAACAAAGTTCCATTCCGTCCAAACCCAACCTGCCAAAAATCATAATTTTTATCTTTCAGTTTTCTTTTGATTATTTTGCTTTGAACTCACATTCAATCCAGGATGGAATCTGGTTGTTCTTTGAGTAGCTAGGATGGTACCTTGGGAAACATACCAACCGTCTTGTACACGCCAACCACGATGTTTTGGTCGAGGGTGTTTTGGATTGTTACGCGAACTACCTCCAGTTTTCTTACTCGCATTTCGGACAGTTGCTAAAAGTCAACTTATTGAATGACAATACTTGGAATGGAAGGAATTGACTTACTAAGCAAAGGTTGTTCCGCTTTAAGACATTGCAGGGATAATTTTTGTAATATTGATAAGGACATTGCTTATTTTTTTAAAAAGAAAATCACGAAAATTACAAGAATTTGGTTAAATTTATAAACAGCTGTTGTTGACGGATTTGACAGATAATTCTGTGTTTGAGAAGAACTGGTTGAAAATGAGTGCCTTCAGACACAAAAGAGTTTAGTTTTATATTTAAGCTACAGTTCGCACTGCAAATTAAAATTTAATGTAGCTTCTATTATGTACACTTTTATTTTCATTTAATAAAAAATATAAAAATAAATGATATAAACATATTTATAGTAGTATTTCTAACCACTCAATAAAAGCACTGAAAATTAACAATGATGTTTTTTAAACTTTTAAAGTCAAATATACATTTCAAAGGCTGAGTGCATATAAATACGAACTGCTTTAAGCACTATTCACATTAGCGCGACTAACGAACGGAGAATGAATTACCAAATGTGAGTTTATATACGTTTAAAAACATATTTTCACACAAATTCTTAACAAAACGATAGCACTATAGTTTCTATTTGATTTATGATGCATACTTTTACTTTTCAATATCATATATTAATGAAATTAAGAAAACAAATTTATTCGTCGCGAAAAAATTGTAGTGGATACGAACTGTCAAACTTTAATCGCGTTCCACATTATCAACACTCGCAACGAGTAAAATAATCGTAAGAAATTAACCTAAACAAATCATTCTTGTTTTGGTTTCGGTTGTGAATGGTGATCGGCTGTCGTTTCTAAAGCTAGTAAGTTTCGCAACCAAGTTGTTCTTTACCAAGGTCAAAATGAAGTCGAATGTTTCCTTTGACATCCTCAACTATGTAAAGAACTTTTCTGGACATTTTTCCAGCAGTCTTAATTAGGAAACATATTCTCCTTGAATTTTCCGATTTGCATTAAATGGATGCACATGAAATCTTTTTCTTGTTTTGTTTTTTAACAAGCGCACCAATAACTTTTTTTAAAAAAAATATAGCTTCGACTAAGATTTTCTCAATCAATTGTTTTCAAAACAAAACATAATAATGATAAACACAAAAAAAACAATCGTCAAAGTCAAACTTCATTACCGACGAATTGAAAACTCTCATGAGTAAGTAATGTCAAAATCGACGAATATTCGTTTATTCGTTGGTCGTTGGTCGTGCTCATGTGAAAAGTGCTTTGATTGAAACCAATCCGGAATATTTTATTTAATTTTAGTAGAACAATTAAATTCTGCTTATTCTTCTTATTTATCCACTGACAGATTTTTGACAAAAAAAATTGTCCGGTCAATTTTAATCAAGAAAAAAGTCTCAATGACAAAAATTTTCAATCAATATAAACGACCTTTCAAAGTGTAAGCTATATAAATAAATGAACTGGAACTTAAGCTAACCCTGCTTATAGGTTTTTGTTGTTGATAGACTCTCGTAAAAGCAAAGGCGTTTCACTAAATTATAATTAATTTTTTAAGTCATCTGTCATTTCTTTGCTTCAAAATGCTTTGCATATCAAAGAAACTATTGACATCTATTTTCATACAGTTTAACACAAATACAAAAATCGAGTTGAAAAGTTACTCCATATTTCTGTTGGAACGCTGACAGGCTTATTTCGTTTAGGAAAGGACGATATCATTGTAGAGCTGTTTTTTTTGTTATTTTTGTAGCGTAGCCTCAAGGTGGCGTTGGAAGTTTTACACAAAGTTAAGTAAAAAGAAACAATAGCTTATATCGCAGCCACTTGACTAATTAGCTGTTGTAGTTCCTCCAGCTTCTTACCCAGCATTCATTTTTTTAAAGAGCTAATTCTTGTTTACTCAAAGAACTTTTTTTATATATTTTTTTTTGAAATTTAATTTTGTAAGAAAACAAAAACTACCGACATCCAGCCAGATTTATTGCAAAAAGGCAGTACAAAATTTGACTAATCAAATAGATTAAGTAACTCGTGAAAGCACCGGATAAATACCGGAGGTCATATTTAAAAAATAAATTCCAAAAATCAATTCCAACAATATTTCTGGGTTGTTCTATTATTTAAAGTTCCTACGATCAGAATAAAACATCCACTAAAAAATAATTAGCTGTCAATCTAACTCATAAAGTTGTTAAAGTTGAATATAAAATTATTTAGACGTTTTGATTTCCTTCACACATTGATTTTTTTGTAGTGCATGGAACACGATTAGAATTGTTCTTTTTTTCATGACGGATGCAGTAGAGCTTTCAAATATCCTATTCAAACATTTTTTTATATATTGTATTGGTGTGAGTGAAAAGAGAGGAAAACCTACCAATAAATCCAGATCTGCATGTTTGATCTTAAATTGAAAATCAATCAATTTATTTTGCCCAATGGAAAGCAATAAAGCATGCCCGATGAGTGGAATCTCAGCATAGTGTGCCCGATACATAAGAAAGGAGACCCTCTAAACTGCGCCAACTACAGAGGCATCAGTCTCCTTAACATTCCATATAAGATCCTCTCTGCCGTATTATGTGAACGTCTGAAGCCATTCGTCAACAACCTGATTGGTCCTTATCAGTGTGGCTTCAGACCAGGAAAGTCCACTATCGACCAAATATTCACACTACGGCAGATCTTGAAAAAAACCCAGGAGCTTCAAATCGATACCCACCATCTCTTTATCGATTTTAAAGCCGCGTATGACAGCATCTATAGGGAAGAGCTCTACCGAGCAATGTCTAGTTTTGGCATCCCTGTCAAACTTTTCCGTTTGTGCAGAATGACGATGGAGAATGCACGCTGCTCTATCAAGGTCGGAAAAGATCTTACCGATGCATTTGATGTCAAAAAGGGTTTTAGACAAGGCGAGGCACTGTCATGCGACTTCTTCAACATCGTTTTGGAAAGAATTGTGCAAAACTCACCCGTCAACACTAGAGGCACAATCTTCCAAAGATCCATCCAATTACTCGGATACGCAGATGATATTGACATAATTGGAAGATCAAAGCGTGATGTCAGTGGAGCGTTTTTGAGCATTGCGACGGAAGCGAAGAAGATGGGTTTAGTGGTCAATGAGGGCAAGACCAAGTATATGCTGTCATCAAAATAGGACACTGAACGACGACGTATTGGACAAAACGTCACCATGGACAGCTATAACTTTGAGGTAGTTAAGGACTTTGTCTACCTAGGAACCGCTATTAATGCAGATAACAACACCAGCGCTGAAATCAAACGAAGAATAACTCTTGCAAATCGCTGCTTCTTTGGACTTAGAAGGCAATTGAGAAGTAAAGTCCTCTCTCGAGCATGTAAAATCACCATCTATAAGACACTCATCATCCCGGTTCTCATTTATGGCGCTGAGGCCTGGACCCTGTCAAAGAAAGATGAGAGCGTCTTAGGATGCTTCGAGAGAAAAATTCTTCGGGTGATTTTTGGTCCCGTACGCATAGATGGAGAATGGAGGAGAAGATATAACGACGAACTGTACAGGCTGTACAGCGACACTGACCTAATTAGCAGAATTAAAGTCCAACGGCTTAGATGGCTAGGTCATGTAGAGCGGATGGACATCAACGCTAAAGCCCGGAAGGTCTTCGAATCCAATCCCGAGGGACGGCGCAGTAGAGGAAGACCGCGACTCAGGTGGCGCACCCAGGTGGGAGAGGACCTCAGCCAACTTGGCGTGCGAAACTGGAGACAGCTAGCTAGGGACCGAGCTGGCTGGAGACGCTTGTTGGTTGAGGCCCAGGTCCGCCCCGGACTGTAGCGCCACCTTAAGTAAGTAAGTAATGGAAAGCAATAACATGGGAAATTTGGGGTTTGACACATGTACATCAAATATAAATTGAATTATTTTTCCCATTCATCATTCATCCTAGTTACAGTGTTAAGCGATTTCACGAAAATGACCCGATTTTACCTGATATGCCTTTCCAAAAATAAAAATCGAAATCCTTCTTAATTCATCCCTCGATAATCATAATTTTCTTAAAATATTCTCTCAGTGTACCCGGTTGTTATAGTTTAGCAGGCTCTGTTTGTTTATTGAAGAAACTAAAATAAACGTCAATCTCCCGTTAAACCAAAATAAACATCCCAAGAATTTTGTTTACGCGGGATTCAACTTCAATCACGGTACCGTACCCAAGAATTAACCGAAATGTCTGTTGAAAATCAACTAATTCCAACTGAAGCACTTCGTGAAAAACTCAGAAATTATTCAAGAAACTTACGTGACATCAAGAGAAACTCTGAAAATGATTCTCTGCGCTTTGGTTTGGGTGAAATCCAATCGAAAATTATCGAATTGGATAATCTTACGGAGAAAGATGTCCAAGGATTGGCCAACAGGATAAAGAGACGGAAGCATGCCTCAGCCGAAGATATGTATAGACTTAGTCATGCCTTTTTGCAAGGGGTTGAGAATATTCGAGCATTTTCTATGATACCAGGAGCGATTCAAACGTTAGTGAAAGAGCTCACAGGTAAATTTACATAAAATCAAATGAACAATAACAAAATAGTCCTGTTCTCTTCCAATAAAGGATCTGACGCGGAACAACAGTTTCATGCTAGCGAAACATTCTGTAACCTTTCCTTGGGCGAAGCTCCGGTTTGTGAGAAAATTGCCACAATGGCAGGAAGCTACTTGGTCACGTACCTCGATTGCACGGAAGAGAGAATCAAGCGAACTTGTCTCTGGACATTGGCCAACATAATAGCAACTGGTGGAAAAGGTGCTCACGTACTGATATCCATGGAAATCGTACCCAAACTTATGTCTATATATCTCCAAGACTGCAATGAAGATGACTATCGAGAAGATGCAGCTATTGTTTTGGATGTTATTGGCTCCTCTGAGAGTAAATTATTGCGGTAAGTTTCCTTTTTCAGAACTAAAATATCAAGTTTAAAACAACCAAAACGACTCATAGACCTTCCGATTTGGAATGTCTATTTCTTAAGTTTCACATGAAGAATCCCACATCTCCAGGTGCTGAATACCATCTGCGCATCATATTCAATTCTGGAATCATTGCTCCCGGTGTTGTCCTCTCCGAGGAACAGGTTAACTATTTGATGAATTTCTCTGTTGCCAACTTACATAATACAGAGAATTTTGAGGGAATCCCAAATCGAATGAGAATTCTCTACGCCATTCGAATTTTGGCCAACTTATTGGCTCTTGATTCGATTTACTTTAATATTTTGATTGAAAAATGCACCACATGGAATACAAATTTGGTGCGTTTAATTAATCGTTTGTTTGGGTTTAAAAATCAACAGCTGAGTGCTGAGGTATTGTGGTTGGTAAAAAATATTGAAGTTTGTCAAAGTGATAGCTTTCCAGCGTCGGCGTTTCTCAACAAGTTGGTATTTTCTTAGGTGACTAAGAAATTGTTTTGTTTTTATTTTTTCTTACAAAAGTAAGATTTGAATTGTAAATAAAAATTGTTAAAATATTTTTAACAAAAAATTAATCTTTTGAGGTTTTTTTATTTAAAAGAAATAGTTTTGAGAGTGTATATAAATGAAACTAGATTAGGGGTACCGCACGGCTCTATACTATTTTGTTTTCTATAAAATATGGTTATGGTGAAAGAAATGAAAGAGGTGAAAGACTTACCACAGACTGGTAAGACGCACGTTCAAAATAAATCATGAGATCAAATAATATCATTAAAAAGTAAACCAGAAAAGAGATCCTAAAACTACTCGTTGAAGAAAGGTACTGCAAAGTGGAAAAGATGAAAAAGCATACCCAATGATTTTGCCGGCGTTGCAAAAAGCCTCTTTAGAAAAACGGGAGGAATATTGTCTGGACCAGCGGATTTGCAATTTTTTGTATGGCAGGAATTGCGAGTTTCAGCATAATTCAGTTACCAACTTAAATAGTGATGATTCATATTGCACAACTTGACCCTCTTCAAGTGAAATGGTTCAGGTAATGTGTGACACAATTGAAGTCAAGTTCTCTTGCTATGCTTGCACTTTCTTTCAAATATAATTGTGTATGTGTGTATAAGGTCAAAGCATGCCCGATGAGTGGAATCTTGGCATAGTTTGCCCAATACATAAAAAAGGAGACCCTCTAAATTGCGCCAACTACAGAGGCATCAGTCTCCCTAACATTCCATATAAGATCCTTTTTGAAGTATTATGTGAACGTCTAAAGCCGTTCGTCAACAACCTCTTAGGTCCTTATCAGAGTGGCTTCAGACCAGGAAAGTCCACTATCGACCAAATATTCACACTACGGCAGATCTTGGAAAAAACCCAGTAACTTCAAATCAATACCCACCATCTCTTTATCGATTTTAAAGCCGCATATGTCAGCATCTATAGGGAAGAGCTCTACAGAGCAATGTCTAGTTTTGGCATCCCTGTCAAACTTATCCGTTTGTGCAGAATGACGATGGTGAATGCACGATGTTCTATCAAGGTCGGAAAAGATCTCACCGATGCATTTGATATCAAAAAAGGGTTTAGACAAGGCGATGCACTGTCATGCGACATCTTCAACATCGTTCTGGAAAGAATTGTGCAAAACTCAACCGTCAACACTAGAGGCACAATCTTCCAAAGGTCCATCCAATTACTCGGATACGCAGATGATATTGACATAATTGGAAGATCAAAGCGTGATGTCAGTGGAGCGTTTTTGAGCATTGCGACGGAAGCGAAGAAGATGGGTTTAGTGGTCAATGAGGGCAAGACCAAGTATATGCTGTCATTAAAAAAGGACACTGAACGACGACGTCTTGGACAAAACGTCACCATGGACAGCTATAACTTCGAAATAATTAAGGACTTTGTCTACCTAGGCACCGCTTTAAACACAAACAACGACACCAGCGCTGAAATCAAACGAAGAATAACTCTTGCAAATCGCTGCTTAGAAGGCAATTGAGAAGTAAAGTCTTCTCTCGAGCATCTAAAATCACCATCTATAAGACACTCATCATCCCGGTTCTCATTTATGGCGCTGAGGCCTGGACCCTGTCAAAGAAAGATGAAAACGTCTTAGGATGCTTCGAGAGAAAAATTCTTCGGGTGATTTTTGGTCCCGTACGCATAGATGGAAAATGGAGGAGAAGATATAACGACGAACTGTACGGGCTGTACAGTGACATTGACCTAGTTAGCAAAATTAAAGTCCAACGGCTTAGATGGCTAGGTCATGTAGAGCGGATGGACATCAACGCTCCAGCCCGGAAGGTCTTCGAATCCAATCCCGAGGGACGGCGCAGTAGAGGAAGACCGCGACTCAGGTGGCGCACCCAGGTGGGAGAGGACCTCAACCAACTTGGCGTGCGAAACTGGAGACAGCTAGCTAGGGAGCGAGCTGTCTGGAGACTCATGTTGGTTTAGGCCTGGTCCGCCCGGACCACCTTAAGTAAGTGTATAGAACAAAAAACGATTTAAAATCGTGGTCTTTGTATTGATATTGTTACAGAGGTGGTTAAAAACACCCTGTATCACACAATCAGCGATTGCGAAGTTTTACCAACTCAGAAATGAAGACCGGCTTTAATGTACGAAATAATGAGATTAAAAAGAACCAAAACTCATGAGAGCTTAAAATTCAAAACATAATTAGAAATATGTTTTTTTTTATCAATACTCACTTTATTTATTTTGAATATTCTCGTTATTAATTTGTTTGTCTATAATAATTTTAAAATTAACAATTCTTATTTTTAAATGCTAATACTTGAACAAGGGTCATACATTAAAATATATATGTTTCTGTAAGTTGCCTGCAACTGTTTTGTCTTGAGAATAGCTACTTTTGTTCTTTTAAAATTGATAATAATGATGTTTATTTAATTTATAATATGTAAGTTAATATTAAACAAATTTACGTATATATTTTATAATGTATCTCACTTTTTTTTGTTAATTTGGAATAAAATCAATAAATTTACAAAATTAACACAACTATTTTGGAATGTCTATTCTATCTCTTCTCATCTGCTTCTGATGCTTTTTCTTCTGCTGCAGACATCGCTTTCAACAGGGGATTTTGTAAATGGGCATTCTTCTCGGGAGGTGTTTTCAAATAGACTTTTTCTTGTTGCTGATAAACTGGAAGATCATGTGTTAGCATATAAAGTTCCTGCTCCGGGTAATCATGTTCACAGTGATGCTCTCCACAAATTTTACATTCATAAATGTTTGGCTTGATGGAACTTTGGAATTTCTAAGAAAACAATAATCGAAAAATTAAGAAATCAATGTTCATAAAAGACAAGAGAAGTTTACCTCCCAAAATGTCTCGCCTGGAGCCCTAAGGTAATTTATAAGTGCATATCCTGGAATACAAATAAGTGACATTGAGGCGAAGATCCATCCCATGGCATATGCCCATTCTGGGTATACATATCTCCCGTTGTGATAAGTCGGCCCATGATAGTTTATCAGACTTAAAATCCAAATCGACTAAGAAAATCACAATCTTAATAAAGTTTCATAATTTGGAAACAAAAATTAAGCTTACAAAAAGCAGCAATGGTCCAAAAAAGAACCAACATGACTTCAAATAACATGATGGCATCTGTCCAGTCATTTGTTTGATATCCTGCGATAGTTTTTCAGTTCCATAAAACCATGCGAGAGCAATCATTTGACAAAAAGCTAAAAATGTAATCGATATCGAGGCAGCATAATGATCCATCAATTGGAAGAAATATATTCCTCCCTAAAAACAAATCAAAATTTGCATCCAAAAACTTTCAAACACGAAATAGATAAGTCTCTTACTCGAAATATATTCGGCAGTCCAAATAGAAATGAAATTAAACAAACGAAAAATACCAAAACTTCGTGATAGCCCAAATTCCGTTTGATCCAATTGGGGAAGCCATCCTGAATGGATGTCACAACAACTTCGACAATTGCAAATTGAGTATTCAATCCGAGACAGAGGAGCATAAAGAAAAACATTATACCCCAAATCTGGGCATAGGGCATTTTGGCCATTGCTTGTGGATAAACAACAAATATCAATCCAGGACCATCGCCAATGACATCACGAACATTTGTATTCTGTTCCAG
Source organism: Eupeodes corollae (assembly GCF_945859685.1). Lineage (NCBI taxonomy): Eukaryota > Metazoa > Arthropoda > Insecta > Diptera > Syrphidae > Eupeodes > Eupeodes corollae. The sequence goes on from NC_079149.1 coordinate 126,077,505, forward strand.
AGCTAAATTTCCCAGCGTCGCAAAGGCAAATATTCCCACTAGAAAACTGGTCACGACGTTTACCAGAGCCACAGCGATAGTGTCTCTCAGAATGTTGTTATTGTATTTGTTGTAGCTGGCAAATGATATCATCGAACCGAAGGCAATTCCGAGTGAACTGAAATTCTGAGAGGCAGCATTTATCCAGACATTAGCGTTCTTCAATTCTGACCAATTCGGTCGGAAGAAGTATCGAAGTCCTGCGTCAGCACCTTCCAAAGACAAAGCTCGGATCATGAGGACGATGATTAAAAAGAACGGAAAGGTGGCTGTGAAATAGCGGACCTGTGGAATAAAATGAAAATCTGTAAATTTGACTTTGGGTGACTATGAAAACTGAAGGCACCTTTCCTGATGATTTGATAGATTTCCATGTAGCAAAGTAGACCATAAGCCAGGCACAGATGAGGCAGGCAAAGAGTTCCCATCGCATCATGCCAGGAAATTGAATTCCAGGACTTATTTGAAGAACTTTGTTTCTATAAAAAGAAATGGTTTAAATATTTAAAAAATTCAACATGAATTGAGTTCTTACTCAAAGAATTCTTCGGAAGGTGTTCGAGACATATCTGGGGCAGTCATATTTAAATCTCTTCGTCGTGGTACCCAACAATCTGGTGTGTTCCATCTTCAAGAAAAACAAAATTATAACAGTTTTCCAGTTAATACTTTTGGTGAGAAGGACGATGATAATAAAATAATGAAGCTTACCTATTGTTGCAATCAGTCCATGGGCTATGTTCTTTAAATGATGTAAAGAAGTAATAAATTGAATAAGCTATTACAACGCTATAATATGTTGACATTAAAAACGACACAACCACACTTGCTAGACCAGCTCCTGTAATTAAAAAAAATTGTTAAATTAGTTTAATGAGTAAAGTAACTAATTAAAGATTTCATTTTTAGGAACTTCCACTCAACTTTCAAATCAATAACTGTTTAATTTTACTAAAACACAGCGTTAAAGAGTTTCGTTTGATCTAATTTTAACTATCCATCCTATCCACCTCCCCACCTTTACATTCCTTTTTAACCCAAAGCCTATACACTGCTATCCGAATTTTGAAAACGATTTTTCGTGATGAACTGTAAAAAGAAAATATACCAAGTTTTGGAACTAAACAGTACACACAAAGTGGGGTTGTGATGAATCATCTGGGCAGATCGATTATATGCAGACATTTTCCATTGGCAACCAAGAATCCAATCTTTTTCACGATATTGCAGAGCTTTAAAATTTGAATATAAGAAAGAAACACTTGACATTTAATCATTGAGAAATAATTGAAATTCATGTCAAAGGTCAGAACAAAAGTTGACGTTGTAAATTAAGGAACTGGAAAAGGGGATGACGGCATTATTGCACGAAGAATTTTTGGAAATCTTAATTTAGCTGCTGAAATAGGCATTTAATTGATAACAAGGCTCGGAGTTACATATATTTGAAGTTATTTGTAGCAACATTTCAATCGATGGCTTTCATGCTTATTATGTAGAGACAACTAAACTTGAAATATCTCTATAACCTTTTTATCACATTCCCGCACAGGACCCACCACTCTAAAAAATTTCCGATTATAGACAAATGAGGTTAATTTTCAAGTCATCATGATATCATCCGATACATTTAAAGGGTACTACTAGGGCTACGCGCCATCGTGTACGGTTTCCGGAGATGTATTTCAGCTCCCTCCAACTCTTGCCTAGTAACGTTGATTCCGTCTCGACTGTCCTGCGCCTTGTGCTTCTCAACCGTCCAGACTTGTTGACATTTGATGGACATCCATTCGTAGCGCAGTACATCGCTAATCACCAACAAAAACAATATTGGCGACAGAACACAGCCCTGTCTGACTCCGCTTCGGATTTCAAAGTCATTTGACAACCTACCATCGTACAGAACGTGGCACTGGGATCCATCATACACTGCTTTAATAATAGCACCTAGTTTTTCTGGGATGCCTCTCCTCCGCAAAGTTAACTAGATATACTGCCTGTTAACGCTAGCAAAGGCCTTCTCTAAGTCGATGGACAGCAGGTGTAGTGGTGATCGATATTCAATGCGCTGTTCAATAATGATCCGCAGGGTGCTAATATGATCAATACAGGAGAATACAGCGCGAAATCCTGCTTGTTCAGCATCGAGCGTGGCCTCCAGGTGTAATCTGATGCGTTCCAGTATAACTTTTGCTACTATTTTGGCAACGGCTGGTAGAACGCAAATTCCTCTCCAGTTTTCGCACTTTGTTAGATCTCCTTTTTTGGGAGCTTGACGAAAATTCACTTCTTCCAAGCTTTCAGTGGTCCAGGCTTCTTTTATGATCGGATAAAGAAGTACCCTTGATGACGTTGGCGCTGCTTGTAAAGGCTCTGCGGGAATTCCATCAAGTCCTAGCGGTTTGTTGTTCTTAAGTTCTTTAACTGCGGCAACGATCTTATCTTTACTAGGAGGTGCGGTGAGGATTCAGCTGCACGTTGTTTGCAAACACTCAGTTTAAAACCGAGGAAAATAGTTCTTTGCACCTTCTGACTTGCTCATCACCGAACTTATCACAGTACCATCTACTTCTTTCACCAGGTGTTGCTTTGAGCTTCGTGTACCGTTCAGCTCTTTGGTTATTCTGTAAACGGTCCTGCTGTCGCACCTGCTTGCAGCATCTTCTGCTTCTTGCGCTAATGCTTTGGTGTAGTTACGCTTGTCGCGGTGCACACTGCGGTGAACCTCTCTTTTTCATGCAAAACGAGGACTAGAGCCCGTTTCTTTCTTCATCTTGTGCAGCAGTTATTCGAGCCCTTAACTGTTTGCGTTCGTTGATCCTTGCCCAAAATTTTTCTGAAAGCCAAGTGTTGTTGCTTCCTTTTTTTTGACCGAATATTTTGTCAGCACCTGAAATTAAAACATTTTTCACAGCATTCCAATGGTGTTCAATGTCGTCATGTACTGTGTGACAGGTGGTCCCTAAATTGTTGACGGGTCGTGGGATCCTTTAGTCTGGCGATGTTGAATTTGGGAGCTCGTGTTGTTTCGTTGGATCTTTGAACTGTAACTGTACGCAATCTAAGGGTAGCTATCATTAAGTGGTGGTCATGGACAAGTCCCATATCGGTGCCTCTTCTGTTTCGTACACCCAAGATACTGCTTCTAAAGCGTCGACTAATCGCGAAGTGGTCAATTGGTTGGCAGACGCTTGCCTGTCCGTCGACACACAGCTAATTTTATGACAGAGTTTGTGCTCAATCATAGTGCCACCATTTATAAGGCTATGGCGTTGCAGAAGTCAATGAACCTCTCACCATTATCATTGCAATTGCCCACTCCATGTGCACTCATCACATGTCAGCTTTAGCATTGAGGTCTCCCATAACCAAAATTATATATCCGCGAAGAGTGTTGTTGTAGGCGGATCCTAGTTGACTATAAAAGCATTCTTTCTCTTCATCAGATGCCAGCTCCGTCGGTGCGTAACACTATATAATGGTGACGAGTCGTACTCTACTCTGAAACCGAGCTTTGATAAGCCTTTCCCCAAGGGGCTCCCACGAAGCAAGGCTTCTGGTTGCCTTTTTTGTAAGGAGTAACCCAACTCCAGCTTCTCGAGCGTTTCCTGGATCATGACCAGAGTAAAGCAGTACAGTGTTACGTGTCAGTGACTTGTATTTGCCCCATCCCAACCATCGCATCGCACTTCGCTTAATCTAAGATATCTATCCTGTACAGAAGCGTCCTTACATTCTAGCAACCAATCTTTGGCCGGGTGCAATAACCAAAAGTAGTCAACGAGTTAGGTATCATTAATTATCCGAGGCGTGATTTCGGTTTCTGTAGCGGGATAGTGCTCAGTTACGAAGAGTGGTAATCTCCGTAACATATCCTGAAGAGTCAGGAAACTTCGCCCTTGCAATTTTTGCTAACTTATGTATATATTTGGGGATACACAAATCATTGCCCGAGGCCACCACGAGGAGGTAAAGCAAGAACTTCAACATGGCAAGAAAATTGCATTGCTGGCCTAAACGAAGTTTTAGGCAATCACCAACTACCCGATCTGCTATGCCGCAGGCCCCAAACGGGGGCTGGTTGAATGTGAACCACACCTAAACATCAAGTTTATATGCAGAAATTTCGTTTGACATTCGTCAATTTTAGACAATTTTAATATGCATATATCGTGCACTTCGGGATTTTTGTCGGTCAATTTAGCCGTCCGAATATGCGCACAATCGGAAAAATTGTGTAAAACTAAGACAACCGGGTCTGTAGGAAAGTAAATACAAGAGTACATGCTTTTACAGTGATAGTGATACTTGTGATAGTGTGGCTAGAGAGTTGTCCACCTCAACTCATTGTTGTGCCCAGCAATTGGACCTCTCACGCTCAACGTTGATGAGCATTATGCATACGAACTTGCATTTACACACTGAAAAGGTGCAATTGACTCAAGAACTAAAGCCTCTTAACCATTTCAATTTTCAAGTGTAGTCAATGGTCAGAATGGTGGGAAGAAATGGCAACATCGGATGATCTATTTTCAAAGAAACTCATCTACATTTTCACTTCAGTGGATTTTCCAATAAACAGAGTTGCCGCATTTGGCCGAATGATAATTCAAGTGAATGTGTAAAAACGAATGCACCCACACAGAGTAACTGTTTGGTGTGGGGTATGGACGGAGCGGCACCATCGGGTCGTATTTTTCTCCAAAATAAGGCTCAGGTATGTGGGTTCAACAGGTCGGTGCCACTTGCCACACAACTAACGAAACAATTGGCCGGATACCACGAAACAATTGGCATCATGTGATTTGACACAATTGCACTTTATTTGGGGTTATTTGTAGGAAAAGGTGTACGTCAATAAACCACTATCAGTTTAAAAGCTATAGGATGAGATACTCCAGCAAATTTACAGCATATAACCTTAATTATGCCTCAGCGTCATCGAAAAAATTGGATCAACGGTAGAAGGAACGTTTACAAAAAAATCCCTTAAGAAAATGTACCTGCATTTCTTCCTGAAATCGTCCTCACTTAACACTTGTGCTGGGACATACTTGGTTTTGTATATTTTTCTTTTTCTGTTGGTTGATAGCTGATTGTCCAATAATTGGAAGTGCTTCAAAAACTCGACAAATCTATCACACATTATTATACAAATTATTCACTTATTTTCTTATTTCAGAATAAAAATGACACATCTGGATCTTCTTCTTTCCAACTTAGTAAACGTCACTTAGTACGAATTTTGATTTATTTATAGCATTTTGAACATAGTCTATGGGATAAGACCTAACCCCATAGGTTTACGAGTAGATTACACAATTAAGTTGGAAATGCAGTTTGTCTTATTTCTAAATAAATGTGTAATTATTGTTTTAATTTTATTTATAGAACATTTAAATTATTTTAATTTTAAAATCTATTAAGAACTGTGAGTCAGCTATAATTATTGTAGAGACAAACACCGCATAAGTGGTGTGACTCTACTTCTATAACAATTTCTCATAGTATTGTTAATTTATTTTAGGTAAAATAATATTTCTCAAAGAAAATTATTTGTTTAAAATGATGTGAAATCTACCTTATGTTTTTATTTTTTACAAAACATTTTTGCGTCAGGCATAAATGTTTTGACTTCAAATAATATGGAGTTCATGATTAATCGTTTGTTTGATTTTTAAAGTTAATATCAACATTATAATGATTTATTGGTTTTAAAAAATGACATTTAAAAAAATAACATGTGTACATATTCTATAACGTGATTACGAGTTGATATTCGCATAAGTAGGAATTAAATACATTTTCATATTCAATTACTTTTCCTCCCTTCAGAATTATGTACCTGCATCTATTAGTTATAAATAATACAACAAATTAAACAAAATGTCCCCCTACATTGGCTGGCCTAATGGGTGAAATATTTCATTTTAATTGATTTTTAGTCGTAGGTTGGGTTGGGTGTAAATAAATTTTCCGCTTAAAAGACTTAATATATACCACCCACTGAATGTGTTGCATTGATTTGTTTACCTAATTGTTTAAGCTTTCTTGATAAACGCAAATAAATATAATAAAAACATTCTACAGAACTACTACACTACTTGCAAAAGTTTAGCACCAAATGTTATGTACTTACTATTTAGCACCAAGCTTCTAAAAATTGAACTATAACAAATGTGAAACTAAATTTAGAGCAAATCTTAGTTGCTTGTGAATTCTCACACTTTCTAGTATTCAATAATTTAATATGATTGTTATCGCTTTAGTAAAGAGAATTTTCAGATCTGTCAGTTGAAAAGTCGTCCCGTTGTCATTGACGGCGGCGATTGAAATTGACATATAAATAGTCATACATTTCAGGATTTCAAGTGGTAACACTGGCATTTGACATATGGTTGTTATTGCTTTGGTAAATACAATTTTCAGATCTGTCAGTTAAAAAGTCGTCCCGTTGTCATCCTCAACGGTTGTCATTGACGGCGGCGATTGAAATTGACATATAAAGAGTCACAGGTTTAAGGTTTCAAGTGGTAACATTGGCATTTGACATATGGTTATTATTGCTTTAGTAAAGAGAATTTTCAGATCTGTCAGTTAAAAAGTCGTCCTGTTGTCATCCTTAACCGTTGTCATTGACGGCGAGGTGGCGATTGGAATTGACATATAAAGAGTCATACATTTCAGGGTTTCAAGTGGTAAGACTGGCATTTAATATATGGTTGTTATTGCATTGGTAAAGATAATTTTCAGATCTGTCAGTTCTGTCAGTTCAAAAGTCGTCCCGTTGTCATTGACGGCGGCGATTGTAATTGACATATAAAGAGTCATACATTTTGGTGTTTCAAGTGGTAACACTGGCATTTGACACCTGTCAAACTCATCTGACAAATGTGAAAATATTACTCGAATATTTTACATTTAAGTTAAATTGTTAAAATTTCACTTCTTGTGAATAACGGAATTTGTATAGTACCTAGTCATATTCCAACGTCTTCTAAAGCGATCCGTTAAATTGTGTAGAACTTCTTAAATACTAGAGGCTTTAATGATTTCGTAAGGGTTGTGCATCATTTCACGGTTTGCAACAGTTATGCGATTCCCGTTTTCTCTTTTCCTTACCTTGAGTTTCATCTAAAATGCGAAATGTCGCATGAATGAAGTTTTCAACACATGCCATCTGTCAAAACCAAAATTCGTTCATTTTCTGGACACCTTTAAGAAATTTTGTTTAAAGAAATTGAAACACCTATTGTACTTTTTTGTACATTCAAGAAAAAACTTAGGTTCTGTTTTTAATCCCTGTTTCCATAACACATCTGAGGAAATTTATTAGAAACTTAGATACCTCTGAAAGTATCTATTTTTTAGTTCAAATCTAATAATAACTTTTTAAAATCGGGAGAAAAATATTTGACGGGTGATTGATTTTTCGGGTGAAACTTTTGATAAGGTTGATTGTGTTTCACACTTAATGGAAAAGTCCAAACTTCAAATTTGCCTTCATTTGTTTTGTAAAAAGTTTGACAGCTAAATTATATAATCGGATATTCTAGAATTGGAAATTTAACCACAGGTAAGGAAGAAGAAGTTTGAAAACTATTTCAACTAGAAGAAACCTTTGAAAATATATAAACCAAACTTTGATAGCCATCAAATGAATATGAAAAATAGTGTAAATTCCCGGTAGCTTGACAGCTAATAGATAAACTTAACTAAAAATTATATACTAAGATCCTACGAAAAGTAATTTAACTCAAGTGAGGGAGAAGTAGTTTTAAGGTTATTAAAACCTAGAAGAAGCCTTTGAAAATATATAAACCAAACTTTAATAGCCATTGAAAGCCATTTACAAAAAATTTAATCTCTCGGCACGTCTGTCAAATCTATTGAAAGTCAATCTCCGTAAAATAAGCTTATTCGTTTCAAAAGACGTCTACTGAAATAACTTCCTCAATATAATCTTCAAACGATTGGAAAACTCTTAAAGTCAAATCTTTATTTTATGTCAACAACAAAAACAGCATTTATGGAAAACAACTTCAATTTAACAATTTAAAACCCCCATTAACTAACAATGATATCCAATATAGAATAATCCATCACACTTAACACCACCCAAATTGCTTACAATTCACATTCTTAATCTCTTACAATTTTCTTCGAAACAACTCACCTTTAAAAAGCGGACAAACTTGTCCCAGTGCGCCAATTGGACCCCGTCCGGTATACTGTCCCACCGATAGTTCCATAAACAGCAACGGTACGCTACACACAACTAATATAATGCAATAAGGTACTAAGAAAACGCCTGCAATAACAACAATAAAAAAAGAAAGAAAATATTTTTTAGTATGTATCTTGATTAACATAATATGTAAAGTGATAAAATGGGTGACAGCAACTGACAATAGAAGAAACATCCCACTCAATGAAAAAGAAACACCAGCGCATTGCATCTCGACACTTTGACAAGTTTAGGGTGTAGAAAAATCGCACGTCAGTGTCATCATCTTATAGCAGCTATAGCTTGAACATCTTCATCATCATCTCGGAGGCAAGTCACAGTCCGAGTCTGAGTCTGATTGTGAGGAGAAACATTGGGACTGGCATGTCATTATTCATGTGGAACAAAAGTTCGCCAGGAAATTGAAGATTTTAATCTTCATCTCATTTTTTCATTTGACACATTTGTTAAAGCTGTCAACAAAGAGCAAGACGTAACTATAACCTACACAAGCAGCAGCTTTTGCTGTGCTGCGCATCTACCCCTCAGCGGTGACCGAACGTCGACGTTGTCTATCATTTGACAGTCGTCGTTGACATCACGGTCGTCATTGTGGTGCGCCTGACAGCTTTAACAAACATCATCACACATACCCTTTGTCGTACAAGTGCTAATGCGAAAAGGAAACGCGCTATAACAACAAATCTGTTGTGACACTTGGCGCTGATCCCTCTCAAGATAAGTGACCAATTTCCATTCCGATGCTGACTGGTGCTGCTCTGATGTAATGAAGAGAGACAACAAACAAAGAAAACTCACCTCCTCCACTTCTGTAGCACATGTAGGGAAATCTCCAGACATTGCCCAGGCCAACAGAGTAACCGATGCAGGCTAAAACGAACTGCATCTTATTCGCCCAGTGTTGCTGGCGTGGCTTCAGATATGCCGAATTATCCGAAAAGTCCATAAAGCTATCATCATCATCGTCTACACCTTGAGGTCTGCAAAAATAAAAAATGAGAAACGTCACATAAAGATATGTCATATATGTACAGTCAGTCAGAAAAGTCTTCATTCAGCTATGAAAAATGATATGTCAATGCTTTTAGCTAAAACTTTAACATAATTTTCTTACTGACGATTAAAATATGTCTTAAGAAATAAGAATCGTACATTTTCCAAAACGAAAATAAATCTGGATGAAAATTGAAGTCACTAAAGTAAATTTTCTGAGATTGCACAATATAACGTTACATTTGACAGCTGTTTCCATTAAGAAATATCATAAACTTGTCACTGTCACTTGTTGTTAATTTTGAGTGGGGAGAGATTTATGGTTGAATCACAAACACGCTTCAGATTCGGCTTCACCTGACGTTTACGAGTTCAGCTATAGGAATTCAATGCATGCTATCAAAGCTTCTACCTCACGTTTCGTTTGACAATCGTAAGGAAAAGAACGTAATCTTACTTAATGTGACTCCAAACGGAATCTCTAGTTCAATTATCTGAACATTTGCTTTATCTGACAGCTCAACAGCTGTAAAAAAATGTCAACAAACATAATATTTTCTCTTTGGAGGGATAAAATAATAGAAATGTCATTCAAAGCAACCTTGAAGCAGGCCCACCGCAACGCAGACAAAGCCGAAGCTGAAGCGTGTTTGTGATGTAGCCATTAAGGTCTGAAAATTTTAGTTGAAAAGTAGAAAGAAATAAACAGTAGTCAGTAAAGACAACTGTCAAAAGCGCCCAAAACTTACAAACCCATTCCCTTACTGGTGCAAGTAAATTTGACATATCTGAATCCGATGGCAGAGACACAAAGACGGCGGAGGGTCAACACAACAAATGCACTCAAACGAAAAGGGTTAATTTAGCCCTTTTTTAAGCCCTATAGGAACACTTTCGTGACTGCCTGTATATTTTTCATAAAAGTAAACGCTTGAAGCTTTTATAATAACAATGCTCGGGTGTGAACAAAACAATTAGTCACATTTAACGATAGCAATCGCATGGCAATATAATTATACACCCTGGTATCGTTTATGGTGATTAATGACACTTTATTTGGGATTCAGACGAGGAGATGCAATCGCTTTTGCAATCGCGTATAGTCATTTGGTTAAGCTGATTACTGGCTTTCTTTTTGTTCCAGTTTGCAGTTTACACGGACAACTAAGCCGCATTAGTTTCGCCATATTTAAATTGTACGTGTTTGTATGATCGCCTACAGGTTATACAAGTGGACAGATAGATGAAGGGAAGGGGCACAGGGGCAGTGGGAGAGAATGCAATTTAATTACAAATCCGCGTTCGCTTGTTGCAAAAAATCTATAACAATTAAGCCCGATGATATTGTTTAATTGAAACACTTGACTTAAAAGAGTCATTTGGTTAAATTGAAGACCTAAATGGATAAAGCTGATGGCTGAAATGGCTGACTTATATATTTTCATTATCCAATAAAATTGGTTTAAAAAGGGGATTTAATCGTATTAAAAGTAAGGAATTTCAATCTGGAAGTGGTTGACAAGAATAAAAAAAAAAATTGTGTGGTGGATTTCAATGAGAATTTGTTTAAATGATCGCTACAACCGTCCTGTCAAAAAGCTCCAACGATTCTTTTGAACGATCAAAATCAATGATAGCTTTATGGCTGAACAACAAACTCCCTTCAGCTTTTACTTCGCCTGACATTTACGAGTTCAGCCATAGTGAAGCTTCGACCTCACGTTTCATTTTGCAATCGTAAGAAAATAACGTAATGTTACGTAATGTGACTCCAAACGGAAGCTCGAGTTCCAATTTGCTGAACATCTGCTTTGTCTGACAGCTCAACAGACAAAAGTCAACAAACAAAATACATTTGGTTTTGCAGGGATTCCCGTAGGTATAGGCTGTGTAAGCTGCTTCCGCGATAAATGTATTCTTTTTGATTTTAAAACTCATATTTTTTTTTATTTTGAGAAAAAATAACAGCTGCTAATGACAGAAGTGCCATTTTAGAAAAGTCATATTGGAAGTGTCATTCAAAGCAACCTCGAAGCAGGCCCAACGTAACGTAGACGAAGCTGAAGCGTGTTTATGTTTCAGCCATTAACATTTCCATTTTCGATTTCGATTTTCTTTGTATTCCCACTTGTCAGTTTATTTCATTGATCAACTGTCAAAAAATTACAATGATTGGTTTGAATGATGAAAACTTAACTTTAAAATCTGCTAAATTACTGTTTCCCCGGAATTATCAATTTTCTGCAGTTAACTTGATCTGTTAAATTATTAAACAAAATTAATTTGCAAAATTTTAATCAAAAGTTTATTGACCATTCAAATTTGCAATGTAGTATTTGCATGTTTAAAATGCTCCTAATTCACCTTAAAAAAGTTAACTCGTTTCATCTCCATTATAAAACGCTTCATAAAAAGACTCTTTGAAGATTTAAAACTCTTGCTAAATACTTTGCAAACAAATATCGATCGAAAATAGTTAAAAGTCAAAAGATCAACACATGAAAATAGACCATAAAAAGTACACACTATACTTGTTTACAAAATAAATAAATAAATCATCATCGTTTAAAAAGCTTGACCTTGTTCACTTAACAACCTTTTTACCATGTTAATATGATCTACAAACATGTTTATGAAAATATATAATTTTTCGTTTCGAATTATGTATTGATTTTTAGATAAAAATAAAATTGATTAGCCCATTTCTAAAGTCTAATTAGAGTGATTAAAACTCATGTTAAAATAAATGTATGACTTATAGATATTGACTAGTTTATAATTATCGATAGGTTCAGCTTCAAGAAATGGAGCACTTTTGCAAAAAATTATAATTTATAATCGGATATAGACAAGTAGAAACATATCCATTAATGTTTAAATCATTTTATGGAAATCAATCATGAACGAATGTAGTTTGACAGTTCAAGAGATAATTTAATCTGACAGATGACATAGTCACTTATTGTCAAAATTGTATGATAATATCATGCGAAATAATCATGAAGAAATAATGATATCATATCCCAGTTTTTATGCACATATTGGTATTTTGTAGTAGTAATTTTTATTATTGCTCTGAGATCAATTTTGTCGGATCTGAATATCTTAACGTGAACTTTTTACAACCATCAGTTTGACAAGTTCTGTATATAAAAATCAATCTGAAATCGCTCTCGAATCAATTTTCAGTCCGAAATCTGAAGACCATAAGAAGTGTGAAGTAAAACGAAGCCGTTGAAGTTAATATTTTTCGTCGAAATTGAAAAAAAAAATATATAAAAGTGCAAAGTTTATTAACACATCCATTAGGTTTTGTTGAATTTCAAAAGTGTCAGTTGTAATTAGCTTCATTGGAATACATATTTATTTCTTTTGGATACTATTAAAATATTAGAAAAATAATTTAATCTTTCAAGCAGCTCTCGAAAGGCCAAAAATGGATCACGTTTGACAGCTGTGTTTGAGCACATTTCAAATTAATGGTATTTTTATTTCCAAGTTGAAAAAAAAATGTGGTCCGAAAAGGGAATTTGAATTATTTTAGACTTAATTTAAGAAGTAGGAAATTTCTTAAATTTATTTATTATTTTCTTTCAATTCAAATTTAATAATATTTTCCTTTTTTTATTGACATTTTTTAACTAAGAAAGATCAATATCACAAAAGCCAAGTCATTCCAAAACTTTTTCAGAAATTTCAAAAACTGACGTTTTCTTATGTGTTGCTATGAATTACAAAAAGTGTGTTCACGGTCAAATACGAAAATTAAAATTTACATTTTTCTAGACTTTTTGTAGCGGATTGTGAATACTTTTCATGTTAACGGCGGCGTATCTTAGTATTATTCCCCTACTGTAAACGTCACTTAATAAATCTTACATTTACACTTTTTCTATAATTTTTGTACTGGATCGTGAATGCTCTTAATGTTGACGGAATATCTCATGATTATTCATATTCGTTATAAACACTACTTTGATGAATGTGACATTTTCGGCAGTCGTAATCAACAGTATAACTGGAAACAGAGTTTTGGCGAAATTATTTATATTTGGATAAAAGTTTGACACTTTGTTGTGATCATTTGTAGTACGGATTTGCTCTGACGTGACGGGACCTGTGATAGGGAGGATTAGTGTCAGATTGATGAAAGTGAAGTTTTTGAAGTGATAGGATAATCATGCCTTTAACATTATTCACAATTTGGTGAAACAAGTCTAGGAAATGTTGAATACTTGATCCTTGTGGTTGAAAAACTGTTACCTTAAATATTCTAACCTTAAAAACCAAATATCTATGAAATGTCAAAATTATTACATCGATTTAATTGACCATTAAAATTTGGTGAAGGAATTCAACGTTGAAATAATATGCTAAGATAATTGAATCGTCAGTTGTGAGTAAACAGTAAATAACTATATTTTTAAAGGTTTGTAAGTGTAACATTTAAGAGGTGACGTGGATTTTTTCGAACCAAATTTTTTATTTAGGAAGAAAAATGTGATGTCTCAGAGAAATGTCTAGTGACTGCAGCAATAGTGATGTACCATCTACAAGTAAGAGGAAGCGAGGAATAAGGCTCGTTTCACCCTACACGGTTGTGACCGCGTGGCAAAAAACCGGACGGCATAAACCGGATCAATGGGTAATTACAGATTATACGGTTTTAACCGTACGGTAAAACACGATATATGAAGGGTTCCTGTGCTTAGTATACATTTTCTCAGGGTAGTAATCGTATTTTGAAGTGGCTGATCGAGCTTTGCCGCACGAATAAAATTGTTTGATGTGAAAATATTTATTTTTTCACGTACGCCACTAAGCTTATAGCGCCGCGCCGTCCGGCTGCCGTATACTATAGTGACAGTAGACGGTTGCTACACAGCGCGAGGCCGGCATTTTGCCTTGAACGTATAATATAAAAGCGTATATGCTCTTTCTCGCGCTTCTAACAAAATGTCGCCATCCGGTTTCTTGCCGTACGGTTAAAATCGTGTAGTATGAAACAATCCTAAGGAGAAAATAATTTATATAAGCAAGAAGATTAAAGGTTGCACCGATTACGCGGTGAGCCCTACAATAGCGTAAGAACTGTGTAGTGGATATTAACTTGTTCACCTAATAGTCAATCGCTATAACTGGAAGGGTCATGAGGAACGTTTACAATTGTCAGTCAAAGAATGAGCAGGACACATATCTTATAGGACTTATAGAATGCACGCCAGTGGATCGAAGATCGGTCTGGCACAGAAAACCCAGCAACGCGACAACATTCCTTTGGTTACAACATAATGGTGTCAAATATTGTTAAAACAAGAATATGCAGACAAGTGTTCTCCATTTTGTTTTGCGTATCTATAGCAGTGCAATTTATCGGCTCTAATCACTTGTGGCGGCGGGCAGAACACCTGTAGATCAGCGTGGGAAACAGGATGTACGCGCAAACGGGTTACCTAACAGTTTGATTGTTGCTCTGAATGATCACATGCGATCCTTCCCCTTAAAAAAGGCACACCACAGCAACAAGCATATTCAGTTTTTAGTGGCATCACTAAATATCAAGATAATGTATGAACTTTTCTGCACCAAGTATCCTGAACACACCGATATGTCGCGAACTACGATTTTTATCGGAAACACTTCCATGCTAATTTCTCGTTCAGATTTTGGAGGCCACAGATTGACGTCTGTTCAACATGCGATGGACTAAGTACAAAAATAAATACTGCAGGACTAAGTGATACTGCTAAACGTGATGAAAAAATGATTCATCTAATATGGGCAAAAAAGTTGTACAATAAACAACAAGAGGTTCTGGGATTATGTGGTGAAAGAGAAGATGTTGGAGCTATTGTTTTTTACTACATGCAGAATCTGCCTTTGCCGAAGATTCCAGTGCAAGAAATGTTTCATTTTGCGAAAACTGTGACTATGTATTTTGCGTCCATGATATGAAGCGAGGACCTGATGACGTTTCAAAATCTTGATTTTGTTATCAAAGAGTTACATGTTACGCGTGTGGATGGCAAAACATTTTTGAAATTATTGAAATTCTTAAATCTTTGGTTATTGAGCAATAGAAGCATTTTTTTTTTAATTGGCGCCCAACGTGAAGATTTAGATTTTTTCTACGATCTGATTTTGTTTGTATTTCATAGGTTTCTGTTATGTTTAAATAAGAATTATTAATCTTTTAAGCACTTACACTTTTGCTACTCGGTTAAATCTATTCCAAGTGAGCTCCATGTATGGTAATTTGCCATTTTGATTTTCATCATCAGTTTGATATTCAACGAAACTCGCGGGATGCATTTAAAAACTGTCTTTAAGATTTTTCTTCAAATTGAAAAACTCACTAAGTAGAAAATCAGTGAAAACATTTTCAGTTTATTATGGAAAATTATACAACATCCACTTTAAATGGAAGAATATTTTTGAACTATTTTTGGTGTAACCCGAATGCGTTGAAAAACATCACTAAAAATTCTTTCTACAAAACTTTTCTCACTATGCAAACTTTCTAGAAGTTAAGTTTAATGCAACAACACATTTTGTGCTAAATAATATATATTTTAAAAACGAGTAAAATAAATACAAAATTATAAAGAATAACATCAATTATTGGAAATGAGGGTATATTAATTATTTGTGTCGACAAACTTTGTTGCACACAAAATGTATTTATATAAATATTTAATTTATATATTAGCCATGGGGTCTGAAATTATTATCTGAAGGTTGAAAAGTTGGAAAATTTAGTGAAAAGTTGAATGACTGACATAATATTGCATTAAATTCAAAATTTTTGTTCCATATTAAACCATTTCCAGTCCAAACAAAAACTATCTTTTAAATTTCAATCGATTGATATTCATATCCGTTATGGTATTTTTATAGTTAAAGTCTAGCTTCTAAATAAACTTACGGATGCATCACACAACCGCGTATAATTATCTCAAAACCGCATTTTATTGTCACTATATTGATGACACAATTTTTGAAATGTCTACACTGAACAAAAAGATAGTTGCCCTCTGTTTTGATATTTATTATTTCATAATTTATATCATTTCTTATTATAAATGGTCATGGAAGGTTTTTTGTGACATCTAACATTAATGATTCTGACGTAAACCATGTATGAAACATCTGTCAAATTGATCAATACGCAAAGTTCTATTACATAAAGTCGTATCGTATGGTATGTTTTTGTTATTACGAGTATGATTCTGACATTAGCCCTTTTAAAATCATCTGTCAAATTGATCAATACGAAATGTTCGATACGTTACTTAAAGTCGCATGGAAAATTTTTCGCTGACATGTAGTCCCTATTTATGATTGTGACATTATACATTTTTAATTTATCTGTCAAATTGATCAAATGTACGCAATGCTCAATACATTACGTATGTAAGCCGTTTAAAAAGTTTTCCGGTGTCATCTAGAATGTATGATCATTATCTGTCAAATTGATGAATACGATACGTTATTCGTATGTTGATTATTATTCTTAACATTCCTTGTTTTTAAATGGTCACGACAAATTTTCCTGCAAGATCTAGAATTTATGATTCTGACATTAACTACTTTCACATCATCTGTCAAATTCAATAAGCAATGTTCGATACGTTACGTATCTATCTATTACATAAAGTCGTATCGTATGTACATATAATTATGTATTTATGAATCTATCATTAGCCATTTTAAAATTATCAAATTGATCAATACTCAATGTTCGATATGTTCCTTAAAGTCGCATGGAAATTTTTTCCGATGAAATGTACTCCCTATTTTTGATTTTGACATTATACAATTTTAAATTATCGATCAAATGTCCGCTATGTTCAATAAATTACCTAAGTCGTTTGAAAAGCTTTCCGGTGTCATCCATAATTTATGATCATTAACTGTCAAACTGATCAATACACGATGTACGTTACGTTATTCGTATGTTGATTATTATTCTTAACATTCCTTGTTTAGTCATGAAAAGTTTTCCGGCAACATCTGGAAATTATGATTCTGACATTAACTACTTGTATATCATCTGTCAAATCCAATACGCAATGTTCGATACGTTACGTAGATGACTTAAATTTAACACAGATTTGTTTCTTTCAGTGCATAAAAGTACATGTAAGAATGTTAATTTCGCATTGATGGTTGTAGTGCAAAATAATAAATTATACAAATATATTCGATAAATATTATTACGCTTTGTTGTCATCGCATAACAAAGGTGCATCGAATAGTTTTTTATTTTTTCTTTTCATTTGAATTACAGAACAAAATATTTATTATTCAATCAATGTTGCTTGATAGATGTGTTAACATAATGAGTTATCAATTTTAAAATTGATCAAAGGAAACATGATTAGCATATAATAAAACAAAAAGATTAAATCAACATGTAATTAATTTATTGTTATTAGATTATCTTAATCTAAAACGAACGTCATTTGCATGAATTATTGAGTATAGAATTATTAAATGTGTGTTGATCGATATGTTATGCTTATGTTTCTTAAGGTATGCTTAAAGTGTTTAATTAAAATTATAGGAACGTTTTAAATACAATATGTCTCAATTTGGCCCTAATTCTATTCAAATATTTTCCATTTAAGTCTAAAATGTTTTCCCTTAGCAGATTCGGAAAAAAAGTAGACACCCATAATGACTTAGGATTCGTTTTATTGGAGCTTATCGCTTTTTTGATTGTATTGGGATTCAGGTAAAGCTGAGCTAAGAACGGGTGATTGTCCGATCTGTCAGTGAATAATCTGCCCCAAATATCTTACAATCGTCTGAATACAAAATGTTTGCCTGACAGAAACGTCATTGTCAAGTAATTGTCCGACAACAATCTAGCAAAGAAAATGTCATCTTACTTATTTTAAATATTACAACAATTTTGACTTCGAAGCTTAAATGTTTCTCTGCTTTTCGTGAACAGCTGATAGTTGTTTTTATTTTTTGACAGCTATCTCAATACATACAGCTATCCAACTCGTTCAACAAGGTATCTATTTATCCACCTATCCAAGATACCCTATCCAACACGAGATTGAACGCAGCCAATTTCTTTTGACAGAAACGTCATTGTCAGACAACAACCTAACAAAGAAAATGTCAGGTATCTTAATTATTTTAAATATTGTCAGACAATTAGGACATTGTCGGACATATTTGAAATTGTAAAATGTCTTTGACTAATACATCTGACAGTTCCTGAAAATTTCTCCATTGTCATAAAAATATAATAAATCATATGAAAAAGAACTGAAGTTGTTTTAAGTTTTTATTTGATCTAAAATTAGTGCTTTTCTATTGTAATTGAAAATTAAGTAGAAATATCTGAAGTGGAAAAAAATGCACCTTCACGGTCACCAAAGCCATCATCTCCAAAAAAAAGATGATGGAGAATGATGGTTACATGAATCGTCGCTGTCTTCTAACACGGTAGCCGCTAACATTGTAGCAATTAATATATTTTTCATTTATATTAAAAAACGTATCGAAAAATCTTTTTATTTGTATTATGATTCCTGTCAACCGTGGGAAATGACAGTTTTCAACCTGAAAATATTTTCGGAAACGTGATCTTCAGAGAATTGTCAGTTCACCACCTGTCAATGAAATTTTAAGACTGTTATGGAAGTTATTGAATTATAGTTGGATATTGCCTGCTCATTGCCAGCTGTTGTCAGAAGTCAGAACACTGAAAGATCTTACAATCTATTGTCCTTAGCTTTAGTTTGACAGATCAAAAATAAGTGCACTTTTGAAGGCGCACTATGATCTCAAACCGATCCAGACTCTAAACTAACTTAAAACAATCTTATGTGCGTACTATCGAAAAAAATGTTAATAATTTACAACATCAGGCATCATTAGGCTTGTTGACAGCTGTCAGCTTGACAAGTGCTCAAATATAAAAATCAAATAAATAACCTAAATAATCAAGCAACCCATAGTTTTTGTTTATTGTGGACCTTATTTGATGTAGAATCAGCCATAGAATCGCTTATAAAAGATGGGAATCTGGGGTGTGTTCACCCTTCTTATTTTATTGACGTTTAACAAAATTGATCTGCTTTGTGTTTGGACCTCTCCTAATATCATTTTTGTTGTTCTTGTATTTTGTTGGGCAATGTCATTCTCAATATTCGACTCATCTGTTTCTGTATTTGACAGGTGGTGTAAATAATTTCTCAGAGTCCCTTCGTTTATTTTATTTATAATCTCTAATGATTTTAATTCCTCAAAAGTTTAGAGTTAGTAACGGAAATACGCTTTTTAAACTTTAATCTAAACTGAAATGCTATTCCATATGAAAACGTGTGCATTAGGTACAACCTAATGTGTCAAAAGAACCGACCGACAAATATCTACTTGTTGTTGTGTCCATTGTTCACACGAGCCTCACGTAAGCTGAAATTAAAAGCTTAAAATAACTATGTTCACCAGCAGACACATTTAATTAGGCTATTTTGTGGAATTGGAATTATAGTTCGGATGTTCGTGATTAGCAAAAATTCCTAGTCGTCTGCTAGTTTCTATACTAAATTGCAAAGTCTAACTTGTTGATTACCTAAGCAATTAAACAATATATTTATGACACGATGGATATATTAGTACAGCGGATGAATTGACTATAATTCCCCTTTTATCACACTCAAGGCCATCATCACAATTTAGGCTATCCCGCATAAGCTTATGGATCTTTCTTTTTGAAAAATAAAACCAGCTTATAGATCTCGCTTTATAGGACTGCAATCTGAGAATTTGCGAAACAATTATACAATCCTTGAGGTAATTAGACACACAACCTATACCTAGTAGAATTTTTAAGTTCTAAGTCCAGTCAGAGTCATAGTCACATGGCTTCACCTAAACGTGATGTGCTTGCGGTTTCAAAAGACGCGCAGCGTTAATAATTGCCTATTTCCCCGAAGCGAATCCATCTCCATTTCCTCGACTAAAATTGCTTAATGATGATCGTTTAAAAAGTTTAGATAATGATAAAGTTCGTATTTCGTATTTATTTGCTGCACATCAGAGATAAGAAAATTGTGTGCGATCTATCTTTTGCTTAGTTTGTTTAAATTTTAAATTGAATAATACTTACGGTGGTGATGGCGGATTTACTATGCTAAACAATTCGTTGGGTGTGTTCGGAACTCTTCGAATCACCAATTTACGTCCATCAGTGGAGCCAATGCCAATCGAAGCTAACGATCGAACTGATGTAACGTCAGAATAAATCTGACTGGCAGCGCTGTCAGCGTAGGTATAGGAACTTGTACTAAGCTGTTTGCCACTGGTTGAAGGGCGCAACAATGGATTGGGGGAGTCTTGATGATCTGCATCGGGGGAATAAGCTGGAAATAAAAAATATACGAGTGAGATAGTGATGTTATCAGAAATGATGGATTTATGAGATACAAAAAATAGGAATGCATTTGCCATTTGAACATCAATTTAATTGCAAAGTCAGGAAATATTGAAGACAAAAAAACTTTAAAAATGGTTGTTTCATTCAAGGAAAATTGATTGATAAATGTGGTACTTATAATAATTGATAACCTGTCAACCTGTGCGGTAAGGGTTCTCCAATTAATCCCTATTATTTGTTGTTTTAATCTCTCGATTAGATATTGATATTAGAAATTCTCAATTTCAACATTTAAGAAGTTTGGATTCGAGTTCAAAGATATGCCGTGCAAAGCTTGTGACACAAACTGGCCATCCTAAATTTTAGCTGGTCTTTCTTTTCTGTGTTTAAATGTAGGTATGTTTAATAACACTTAACATTTAATTATCCTGAATTCGAAACTAGCCTTACAATTTTTATATAACATCAGGTTTTAAAAAATTCGAAGGCGGGTTTGTAATGTCATAATGTTTGTTGCCGAGTTGAAATCCGACAGCTTTTTTTTGGCGGATTGACAGCGAAAGAGATTTCGTGGATTCTTTCTTAAAATTTGAGTTAGCTGTCAAATCACTGGAATATAGGAAGAAAAAGTCAAACCAAAAGTGTCAAATCACTGGAATATAGGAAGAACTATTTCCGCTTCGCCGCGAATTCGTTAATAAGGAAATAAGACGCGAGTCAAGTTTGAGAAGTCGAATTGAAAACGCTCCACCGCGAACCTCATAATCGAACCCCTGGATACAGTTTAAATCTTAAGTCTTACTTAGATTCAAGAAATTTCTTTTAGTTGTCTATATGAAGTTTTGCGGAATCTTAAGATTAAAGCTTTCAT
Source organism: Eupeodes corollae (assembly GCF_945859685.1). Classification (NCBI taxonomy): domain Eukaryota; kingdom Metazoa; phylum Arthropoda; class Insecta; order Diptera; family Syrphidae; genus Eupeodes; species Eupeodes corollae. The sequence goes on from NC_079149.1 coordinate 126,099,057, forward strand.
GATTGTGAATAATAGCTTTTGGAGGTTATTTCGAATCGAAACTTTGATTTTGTCTTTCTGCTCAACTTTTAAAATACTCGTTTTCAACATTATTTTTGTAGTTTTTCAATAAAATTGGATGTGGTAGCCATTTTCAACGGATTTGCAACAACAAGGAAAGTTATTTTCAAAGCATTTGGGGCTTTCTGTTAAAAACTATTTTAGCATAACTGGGTCAATGTTTCTTACGAAATAATGTGAGACTATTGACGTCTAAACAACTTTTGAAAATTTGTCGAAAGTTTTATGAACTACTTTAAATAATTTAATGAATATTGAAGATTAGGATTAAAGATGTGAATTTTGTTTATTTATTGCTACATCAACCATCAACTAAATGACGGTTGACACAATTTATCAATTGAAACAAAATTCGGTAGTTCGTAAGCTAATTGGCTGCGTTCAATCTCAGACAGATAGGGTATCCGGATACCTTTTTGTTAGTGTTTTACGTGTAAAATAAGAGCTTATCAAAAACAGCTGAGATGTCAAAAAAGGAGTCCAAAGGTATGCAAGAATTTCTGGGGTATGTAGGTATCTGACAGAACAGCTGATTCAAACATGGTTGAATTATAAGAAACTTGAAAATTGCTTTCAGCTTTCAGATACAAATTGTTAGGTGAACATTAGAAGGTAATTATGATCTATTTCTTTAAACTTTAAAATTGACTTATTTTGTTTTCGTTTTGTGAATGACCAATTTCCTAGGTCTAGTGTCCAGCATTCTGAAGTTGAAAAACTTCATCCTGTTCCAGAGGTAGAACAAAATACAGGCTAAATTATATTAATCTTGTTTAAATAACTAAATCCAACTTTTTTGTTTTTATGTATAAAAGCAGACAGAGGCGGACAGTTTGTGGAGCTACAAGCAAATAAGGTCACTGAAAGGAAAGATAAGTTATTCTTTTAGATAATTCAAAACCCCCAAAGAAAAACTACTCTCTTTTTTTAAGGTTGGGAACATAACTATTTTGACAGATGTACATCTCTCGCTCTTGTGATAATAATTTATAACGGTAAAAGTTTGAAGAGAGCAAATCGATAACATAACAAGTTAATAAGTATGTTATAATAGATCACGTGATGGTCAAACTCAGTCATTTGGATGGTGTTCTGCTGCAAGGCTGCTCTTTTTGTATTTAAAGTGCTCTTTTCTGAGTGACAAAATTATTTTGAAGGATGTTCTTCTGTATGCTTGGTAAGTCAATTTTTTTTTACAAATTTAAAGCATATATCAAAAAGTTGAATTCATTAAGGCTCCGATTTGTGCAAAAATGGTTAAAACGGTGGAACTCAGTATTGAGGTTAGAGCATCTATTGTCGCAAGATTTAATTACGGTGTGTCTATTAAACAAATATGCAGATAACTGAATTTATTAAGACAAACCGAGTACTAACAAATAAACAAACATAAAAAACGAATTCTGTACAAAATCTACCACGGAAGGATAGAAAACGAAAAACTACTCTAAAAGAATTTTGAGAGAATTCACCATTAACCGATAAAAGTTTGGAGCTTGAAATGAAATCCCTCCAAAAAAGTTCCGTTAGTGATAGAACAATTCGCAGATGTCTCAAAGAATATAATTTTGGGACGTATACCGTAAGAAAGATACCATTTATATCTCCTAAGAATAAATTAAAAAGATTGAAATTCGCAAGGGAATATGTAAAAAAGCCTCTTAGCTTCTGGAACAAAGTTTTATGGACTGACGAAAGTTCCTTTGAGTTTCATCGATCACCTAAGAAAAAATCTGTTTGAATGCGGAAATGCATACAAAGTTTGCTCCAGTCTTGCAGACCATGTTCCATGGTGGTGGATCAGTAATGTTTTGGGGATGCATTTCTGCAAGCGGTCATGGGGACCTCGACCCAATCGATGGCTCCATGAACCAAAGCAAATATTTAGATGTGTTAAATGAGAACGCATTTCCATCTGGCGATAGACTCATAGGAAACTCTTTCATTTTTCAAACAAGATAATGCACCTTGCCACAAAAGCAAAATGATCACCAAGTTTCTGAATGACATTGGGTTGGAAACCCTCAACTGGCCACCCCAAAGCCCCGACTTAAATGTTATAGAAAATGTATGGGCTTATATAAAAGGAAAGAGGAATTCATCATTGACTAGCAGAAGGGATGAGACTATTTTGGAGGTAAAACTCTTTGGGAAGAAATGCTCCAGAAACTTGCAAAATCAGTTCCAAAACGACTTCAAAAAGTCATAGATGCTAAAGGAGGCAACATTTTCTACTAATTTATCAATAATTTAGTTTTACGTTCTACAAATAGTGTTTTTTTAAATACAATTAAACTGTCAAAATAATTATGACATAACAAAAAGAGATTTTTATTTTTATTCAATAATTAATCTAATTATAACAAAATAACTGTGCCATCAAATTATCCATTTTTTGCCTAAAATCCAATTCCTATTTCAGTTTTACCAAAAATATCAAAATACCAGGATATTCACTCTGTCCAAATAGTAATGCCGACCACTGTTAATCTATTCTGCTCTTCTTGGAGGAGTGCAGAAAGAGAAAGGACCAGCTCTGAGACCCGAAAACCCGTCGAAGAACAATTTTCAAGAAATTTGAAAAGTTCTTGAAGAACAAGGGTCAATTTTTGGTGAGAAGGAATTAGAAATAAAATTGAAAAATATGACATTCGTCCGACGAATCAGTTGAATTATCCAATAAATGTTTTATCTTACAACGATTTTGACTTTGTAGCTTAAACTTTTCACTGCTTTTTATGAACAGCTGAAAGTTGTTTTTATTTTTTGACAGCTATCTCAATACAGCTATCCAACTCGTTCAACAAGGTATCTAAAAATCCACCTATCCAAGATACCCTATCCAACACGAGATTGAACGCAGCCATTAATAAAATGTGATACCATTGTGAATATCTCCATTTTTATATTGATCTTGTTTCTTTTTTGAGGAAATATCTAGTCTGTTGAAATTACTGAAGTAATGAAGCCTGTTGGAGCCACCAACATCAGATGTCATTTCTAGGTTATTTTGCATTTAAGACCGGTCTGGAGGACCTAAGCCATTAAGATCCACAACAAATGTTGTCCACTTTTTATAAGCTACAGTTTTGGAACAAAATCCTTTGCTGAGTTCAACTTTCTATTTCATTAACTGGATGAATCTCCACAGCTGTGATTCCTTTGGAAGGAATATACTTAACAATCTTCATCTTTAAATACTCGAGAACCAACACTTTGTAATTATTTCTTTGCTATTCCAACTCAGACATCGCAAATTTATGATTGATACACAAATTGACAGCTAACTAACATATTGAGGACAATTGTTGTTCACAATACCGATTTGTTCATTCAAAACAGACACATAATTAAAATAAATTCACAGTAGGTAAACAGTGTTGGTAATTGATGGTCACAATACCATTTAATAGAATTCATTGAAAAATATCACTTTATTAAATGATAATTGATTTTCGCAATAAGGGTGAATATCTTAAAAACCTGACGCCAGTAGAGTGATTTTCGAGCTCGACTTTAATTAAGGTTATGGAAAATATTGATGTGCTGTAAAGTGCTTAGAAAAAATAGAGAAGTTATTTGACAGCTATCAGACAGTTTATGATTACATAGATTGAGGTTTTACTGTTCAAGGATCAAGGCTCAGTAGGCGTAGATGTATAGCAAAAAAATTACTTATTACTTATAGTATTTTTGAATTTAAGTCCTAATTGCATTTTGAAATCAATAATAATTTGCTTCTCCTTAAAACGTCAAACACCATTATCTCAATAATCTATTTGCCGGCCGCATAGCTCAGGCAGTTTCCAACCGATTGACTTGAAAAAATCTTACTTCTTAGGCTTGTCACCATGATTAAAAAATTACATTAGCTGTTTGACCGGCACTTGACAATTACAAAAAGGAGATGTCATTGCAAAAACACTGCCCAGTCGCCATTTTAAAATATAATGCTTGAAACATATTATCGTCGCAGTAATTTTACGTATAAAAAATCCCGTTTCTGTAATCTCGATATATTTTGTAGTATTCCTGAAAAACTGCCGTTCTTTTTCGACCCCTAGGGTTGCCTATCTTCCTTAGCTAGAAACAAGTTATAGCCATCATTAAAACCAATTATTGTAATTGTTGGTTGGTTGGAGCTTAAATTAAAAATGTATGTCAATGGAAATGAATTACCCGATCGGAATCAAGTATTTTAGGTTAGAGTTGGTCATTGAAAGGAAAACTGACAGGTTGAAATGACAAGAAAATGGAACGCTTGCAGCAAACGATTTTGTAAGGAATTATAAAACAAAAATCAACTGTTCATAGAGAACAACTTCATCTTTGAAATTATAAAAATTAACTAAAAGAAAGATTTGAAAATTCAAACCCCTGAAATATCTAGAGAAACCTCATTACTAAGTTTTTTCATAAATCTTAAACCGCCTAATCCGGACCTGTGCCATGCACAAGCAACTTAACCAAATCTAAGAATGTTTCTCCAAATAAACTTCAATCACTTAAGTGTCAAATATTTCCAAGCATTGCCAAATTAAGGGGATTCTTTAATTCAAAATAATAACACACGCCGAATTCACAATTGAAGTGCTCCATAAAACCAACAAGTACACATTTCATTAACAAAATTAAACTTTGTCTCAATTTTGTGTACTATGCTGTGCCTGTTCAGTGTAGGTAGTTAAGTTTAGTAGAGCCCAATTTAAGAATAAACAGACTTCAGATTAAAATACTTGAACTTTTTTATTTTGCATTTTTGAGTTTGCAAAATTAAAACGAAAAAACACATAATTTATAACAATCAAAGCTTATTCAAGATCACACTAGAGGATATTGTGCCCACGCAAGTAGAGCGCTCTAAACTTAAGCTTCGTGCTAATACAATAAGTGCTTCAGATTTAAAACACAAAACAAAAAAACGCGTCTTGAAACAATCAATGATGCAAAATAGCAGACCCCCTCGAGTTTCAAAAAATAAAGATTGCAACTTTTCGCACGATCGTCCATAATCATCGAGTCGTCCCCTCACCAAAAAAAAAACTAAAACAAGACCAAACTCTTGGGTAATTACCCCCCAAGGGTTATGCAATTGAATTAGTCGGGGCTTTAAACTACTGCTGACACTTTAATCACAAATTATCACACTGTCACATAAAAGATCATTATAACACTCACCTGACACAACCGATCTCATGCTGCTGTTGCGATCCGTTTTTGGCCTCAGATCAGCTCCGAGACTTGATGACGACTTGATTGAAGCAATTGTCGGACTGGTGCAAGTGCAAGTGCTGGTATTCGAGGCATTACCATTGGCCGTTCCATTGCTCGATGCAGCGGCGGCAGCGGTGGCGGTGGCAGTGTACGGTCCCGAAATTCCACTTTGATGCATCGTCGTCGTCGTTGCAGGCTTGGGATGGGTACTACAGCTAAGGCTAGGTGTTGGAACCGACAAATCGTCGCCGTCGTTGTCGTTGTCGTTGTAGCCGGCACTGCTTTGTTGATGAAGCTGCTCACTTGATGGCGCAGGAAATTGGGGCTGCTGCTGTTGATGTTTTAAAATTGGAGGTGTCGATGGAATTATTATAAACTTTTTAGTCCTAGACGATGGGGTGCGAATAAGTTGGTCTTGTTCATTGCCATCCAAGCTGTCTGGCTGAGTGTCGTGGAGTAAAGTATGACGAAAGCTTAAAGCCAAACTTGCTGGTTTTTGGTTGGAATTAAGACCCAAACCAGCAACAACTGATGGTGAATTGTTATTGCTATTGTTGTTGTTAGTGCTGCTGCTGCTGGTGGTTGAATTATCCATGATGATGGTATTGTTTATAATTATTTTATTAACAATATGTTGGTATTATTATTATTGTTGTTGGTTGGCTTGGTATTGCATTTAGTTATGTTCTACTTATAACTTTGGCACTTTTGTTGGGTTTTTGGTGTTCGTTGTGGTTGTTTTTATCACATGGTGCTTGGTTGGTTTGTTATGTTCTATTATAATGAAAAGGGCTATAAAATGGTTTCACTTGATGTCACACTTTCTGTTTGAATTGTTCACAGATGAAAAAATATGAGCATTCATTATGAAAACATTACAAACTATACTTTTGTCGGTTGAGTGAAGAAAGTTTTAAAGCATCTGAACTTGAAAATTGTGAAACTACTAATCATATTTTGAAATAGGTCACTTTTTATCATATTTTTAAGCAACCTTTAAAATGAAAATTGTATCATAAATTTTGGACAAATGCAAATGCCAATGTTAACTCTCTTCTTTCCCAACCTTTTTCTCTAAATCTATCAACTTTATGAAAAAAATTGCCAACAACTTTTTTGTGTAGAATTAAATAAGCTACAAAATGTACCCACAACTTTTTTCAAAAATACATATAGTTTTCAAGTAATTTGCAAAACAAATTTACTTGACTCCCTTTCACCCATCCTAATTTGTTTCTGTCAAAAATAAGAGGAATATAAGAGACGTGTTAATAAAGCTATCCAAACAAATTCAGCTTATTTGGAATTTTTTTCAAAATTAATATCTAATTTTCCCAGAACTTTGTTTAATAAATCGAACCTAGTTTTGACGTTTTCCACCTTTGACGATAAGCAAACTTGTCATTCTACAATACAAGAAGATTTTTTGAATAGTCAGATGCCACCGCTCGAATAACTGGAGTCAATTGAGAAGTTATAATGAGGCTCAAAGTAGTATTGAGAGTTTTAAATTGCAGAGAAGAAGTGAATGCAGTTAAACTTGGGGAGCATACTAAGAAAACGGCAGAGCTTTTAAAACAAAAGTATCCTGGAAAACTACTCACACCTACTCTGCACAAAATATTGGTTTAAAATCAAAATATCATTGAATATCAATCACTGCCACTTGAAGGACTGTCAGAAGAAGCCCACGAATGCAAAATTAAAGACTCCACGAAATATCGATATCAGATACGTGTAAAGTTTCTTCGGATCCACTTATTTGTTCCTTAATGCATGTAAGCAGCCAAAACAATCTGAAAGAACGATACTCTCCAAAAATGATGAGTTTATTACACATTTCCCCGGGCTTAGATGATATTGATTGACCTTTGTTAAAACTTCTAATTTTAAAACAAATTTCTGAAACACCCTGTTAACAGTTTTTTTTGAAAGTCACAATTTTTATAGCCTTGGACATTTTCTTCAAGATAAAAAAAAATGTAAGTGATATTTTTTTTTGTTAAGGAAATATGATTTTTGCAACCAAAAAAGTCATAACGGGCCACTGTGAAACGTCAAAATGAGTCCTTCCAAAAACAGTGGACTTTTTAAGGCAATCAATTTTGACAGTTAACAATTTCATCTCGCTTCCACTTGATGATTAGAAAAAGACAAATGAATAACATTAAAATGTTTGTGATTTTTTTAACTTTTAGTAGAAGTGACAAATGCAAGTAGACAAAAGATTTTTTGTCCAGGAAAAGCTAAATTATTCTAACTCCATACGATTTGTTAAGGACTTGGAACAATGCTGCTTTCCGCCGACGATATGTAAATACTTTTAAAGACATCTGCCTAATTATTTCTGACTATCAATCTGACAGCTGTCAAATTAAATTTGTTTAATATTTCATTTTTTACTCGAAACGTATGTAAGTATTTTTATCATACGATCGTACAGCCAAAAACTTCTTTAATAAATATTTTTGCCTACGCTTGAGAATGTTTACAGTTATTTCACAAACTCAAATTGACACCTGTCATCAACAAATTGAGCAGTCATTAGTAAAAACTATGTAAATGTTCAAATTGAATCTTTATCTAGAAAAACAAAATGTTTATTGCATTCGATTTTGTACAAATATCTTACAACTTTTATAGGCATTAAGTTTCACTTGACATCGACCGCAGTTAAATTTGATTGATTTAAGTTTTGTTTCACATAAAAGAAAAAAGTATAAGGACTTATCTGTACATTGTATTTACAAACAAAGTGCGAATTAAGTTGAGAGAGGTGAAATATTTTGAAATAGACTTTTCGTTGGCATAAATAAAAATCTGTAAACCTTCAACCTCTACTCATACGGGGTTTCCATGGGTGAAATAAATCAATTTATTTTTGATCTAGATCTTTTAAAACACAAACATTTGCATTCCATGGTGAAAAATATATTGAACTATTTTTGATTTAAATCAATTCTGCTGATGTGGATTTTTCATGGCTGAATCACAAACATGCTTCACCTTCGGCTTCGTCTGCGTCATCCTTCCAAAAAGCAAATATTTTGTTTTTTGACATTTTTTTACAGCTGTTAAGTTGTCAGACAAAGCAAATGTTCAGATAATTGAACTAGAGCTTCCGTTTGGAGTCACATTACGTTACATTACGTTCTTTTCCTTACGATTGTCAAACAAAACGTCAGGTCGAAGCTCCATTGTGATAGAATGCATTGAATTTCTATGGCTGATCTCGTAAACATCAGGTGAAGCCGAAGCTGAAGCGTGTTTGTGATTCAGCCATTAAGGATATTGGATACGTCAAAGATCGATACTTTTAAAAATGACAGATAGTGTAGAGACTTCACTTAAATAACTCGATTTGAAGTACAAATTTTCTATCAAAACTTTCATTCGTTGTATTATAATCAATTAATTAAGCTAAGTGCATTAAATAATAATTTATACATAAATATTTTATATTTCTATTCTATTCGAATTCTAAACAATTTTTTCTATTTGTCAATAAATGGAATGTCTATTTAGTAGTTATAAATTTTAATGACAACTACCACATCAAACTAACCCCTCACAATAGTTGGAGCTACTAATACAGTGAGTCAACTAAAGTAATAAATCAAGAAAAACGAAATTGTTAAATAAATCAAAAAAAGCTTCATTAAAATAGCACAAAATAAAAAAAAGTACAAAATAAATACCTAGTTAATGTACAGCTCTGAGTGAGTACATTCGACACTTATTTTCAATTTATTTGAATTACTTAATTTCATTGAGAGAGATTTTCATGAACATTATGTATGCATATAACCGACAGGAAAAGTTTATTCAATTAAATTGAAGCTGCTTCCTAAGCGATTTCGTTGATGACCTTGACTTATTTATCCATCACATACTTGGCTAAAATTCTAGAATAAAAACCATAGGCTTCTATTAATTTGTTGGGTTTTAAAATTCTATACTTTTTTGCTATAATTTTATACCTTTAAGAAGCTATAAAACAATTAACTTGTCATATCTTTGAATATTTTATATTTTTTTTACAATGTCAACTGTGATTATCTCGTCAAGTGTCAAATTGATATGATTTATTTAATTTCTTACTTTAATTTTTATCAAAATGCAAATAGTACACTTAATTTAATACTAGAGTGTGAAAGTTTAGAATTTTTAATTTTATTTGGGTTGTTTTGGTTGATTTTTATAGCTATTCATTATAACAAAAGCTCGTATGAAATTTCATTTTAGTTGGAAGTTCTTGAGATTTTATATGCAATGTAAAGGCGCCTATAAAAGTCATAAAAGGGTGAATGACTCAATAAAAATGTAATTGCTACTCTCAAGTATTTATTTACACAATTGTATATCCACTCAACAAAATCAATTAAAGTTATCATTTTCTTAAGAGAAACAAAGTTAAGTTGTTAGTCCAATTTTATATAATATATAAAACAGTTGACAGTTAAACTGTCAGTATAAATTCTGATTAATCCTTTTTATTTTCCATAACCTCCTTCCTGTATATAAGGAAAGACTTACATTTGCTTTAACGAATAGTACCTATAATGCATAAAGTAACTGACAGCTGTCAGTTTGTCGAAATTTGCTTATTAAACTATTTTGTATATTAAATCTGTTTTATCTAAGTTATCCATGACCTCCTTCTACCTTCTTATCTTCTTTAGTTGGACTTCTCTTGTTTTCTATAATATCCTCCAAAAAAAAGCCCTATATACAGATTATATTCCGGTTTTCTTTTAACTAATACCATAAAACCTCATACTGACAACTGTCAGTTTCATAAATTTGCTTAAAAGAAAGCCAATTTTAAATTAATTGATTTCTGATCAATCTGCTTTTATTATTATATACTTCTTACTGAATTTAGGGAAAGGCTAAATCTTATTATTATATTCCCTATCTGTCAAAGGTAATTTTTTAAATACATGGAATAATTGACAGCTGCCATTTTCATGAATTTTCCTTAAAAGAGGCAATTTTAAATTAATTGATTTCTTTTTCAATAATCTTCTTATTAAATTTAGTTAAAGGCTCAAACTTTTTGTTTAATTCCCTATTTGTTGAAGGAACCTAATACTTGTATTCATACAATAATTGACAGCTGCCAGTTTCATGAAATTTCCTTAAAGGAGGCAATTTTAAATTAATTGATTTCTTTTCCAATAATCTCCTTCTTACTGAATTTCGGGAAAGGCTTAAACTTATTGTTATATACCCCATTTGCTTAATGCAATTCTTAAATACAAACAATAATTGACAGCTGTCAGTTTCATGTAATTTCCTCAAAAGAGGCAATTTTAAATGAATTGATTTCTTTCAATAATCTCCTTCTAACTGAATATAAAAAAAGGCTTAAAATAATACTATAATACATAAAATAATTGACAGCTGTCAGTTCAATAGAGAAAGCTTGAAAAGAGAAAAATTAATCTTAAAATAGTAAGAAAACTACATGATCAAAATTCAAATATCAATCAAATATGTCAAATATGTTAGCTGACAAATTTTTGACAGATGAAAATGATATCTTAAAAAACTTACAACCCAAATATAATCAAGACGCAAAGAGATTTCCGTATTCTCAGAAATATAAACAAAACTTCCCACTTTTGCTGTCAAAAATCTGATAATAAAATTTGTATAATGTTATTTTTTTAAGAATTCCCTATCGCACAATTTAAAAAAGAAGAAAAGAAATTCAAAGGGAATTCATTCCCCTGCTATGTCAAATGACAACCCGTCTGAGAATATTCTCAGAAATCTTAGACATAAAACAATAAAACAAAATACCGATCTGTCATTGACATATAAACTGACTTAAGAGCTAAGTCATTGTTAAATAAGTAAAAGATCAAAGGACGAGTGATGTTTATGAAAGTCTGCACAGGTAAACTCATCTTTTTCTTAAAAATTGATTTTTTTCGGGGGCATGGAACACGATTGGAATTGTATTTTGTTTTGTCATTGTATTAGTGTAAATTTATGTACGTGTTAACAAGTGTGGTAGATCTGTCAAATTTCTAGCTAAACATTATTGAAAAATCCAGATCTGCATATTTTATCTTAAGTCAAAAAATAAATCAATTTTTTATCCTGCGCACTGAACATTAACCCACGGGCTACTAAAGTTTGACATTCTAAAGATCGTACATTTTTAAATATTTAACTGACCCTGACCAACAAAAATTATGTTTGCTTTTTTGAATGCGTTCAAAACATTGTTATCACTTCATGTTTACTGATTGTTCGCGAGACATGTCACATGGACCGAATGCCCACACAATTATCTAGTCTCGAGTTTTTTTTGTTTTCGTTTTTACTTATCCATCTGACAGATAAGATACAATTTATTATTATTTACAACTTAAAGCTCCCCCATTAAACCACTTTACACTATCTGTCAATCTTAACTTCAACAAAACACAAAATAAAAGTGTGAATACACTTTGCAAGATGATTCAGATATTAAAATACTCATATATCCATCCACCCGCCAAAAGAGGTCAGATGTCGGTTCAAATTAATAAATTAGCACAGAAAAATTATTATTAAAAATAAAAAACGACGAAAAAAATAAAACTGTAACACACTAAAATTAACATAATGTTAACAATGACGCGTGTTTATCTGTAACAAAATATAGTTTTGTTGCAGTAGCCAGTTGCATGCACAATTCCACCGCAAAAACAAACAAACCTAATGCTACAAACATATAGAAGACCAACAAAAATAGGTGATCTGCCAACTTTCAGTGTATCATCTATAAAAACCACTCAATCTGACAGTTTGTAAGTTGATATCCATTTAAATCTAAATCACGCTCATAATAATATCATCAACTCGGCGTATAATGAATTGCAATATGTAAACGGTATAGTTCCATGATATCACAGACAGAGTAAAGAATAGAATGACAGTTTCTGCCGGTTTTTAAATTCTCTGCCGCGCCGCGCCACTCCACTAAACTATAATGACTGCACTGTCTAACGCACTTTTTTTATTTTTGTTGTTGTTGGGGTTTTAATGATTGACTAATTGATTGATGTAGCTTTATCCAACTTATGACGACGAACGTGTAATAATCGTCGTGCTCAAGTTCAGAAATGTTGTTTTTCTTCGGTAAAATTTATGCCACAAGTTTTTGTTTGATATGGAAATTAAAAACAAGAAAACACTATTTACACTGTGATTGTTTCTCCCACGCAACGGTTTTTAAAGGAATCGTTTTCAATGAATTTGAAAGCTGTCAAAACTTCTAAGAAAAAGCACCACGATCGCGGATAACCGACAATAAATATGTTTTTTTTTTATCGAAATAAACAAGAAGATTTAACTGATCTCTCTAAGGATCTCTTTGAGGATCAATCTTTTAGATCAAAATAAAATCAAAATCTGTCAAGATCACTTTTGTGATCTCTTGATCTTAATTTTATTTTTGTACTAAATCGAATCTTAAAACCTTATTTAAACAAAAAAGTCGCTTTAAATCGTTGTGTTGTTTTAAATTCAACTTTTTGTCCGACTCGTATGACAGCCAAATGTCAACTGATCTAAATCTGATCGTCACCGCGATCGTGGTGTGCACAAGTTTCGTATTCTACTTAAAGTGTCTGATATCCAAGATTATTAAAAGTCAGAACCTCAAGTAGGTATCAAAGCTTTCTTTGCAAAAAAAAATAAAATAATTTTCTTTAAAGTTTTGCAATTTGTTTGTTGTTTTTGTATTCCTGAACGTTATCATTTTTATAATAAAACAAAAAAGTTTACAAAATAAAACCGATGCAAGTTTTTGAGGTAGAAAGAGGGTTGATGACAAGCAGAGGGCTGTCAATGTTTGCAATAGGAATAATTCTATTTCTGCTGTAGAGCGTTTTTCTCGTAGAACGAAAGCTGAGAGCTTAGGATTCCCTGAGTTTTTTTATTTGAGTTTGTTTACCTCAGCAATGAATTTAATGAATGAATGTTTTGAAGTAAAGATTAGATTGACAGGCAGAAGTATTGAAAAAGAATGAATTGGAACAAGTGAGATTGAAATATGAAATAATTTTTATGTTTTCCTGGTTGTTTTCTGTGTTTTGGTTCGATTTATAAAATTCTTAAAGTTGATTGCGTTTGTATTTTTTTTTTCATTGAGCCAATCTCTGATTAAATGCTTTGCACAGGGTGCCCTGTAATTCACCGTTAGCAAAATAAAAAATTGAAAGCTTGACAAAAATGCGAAAGGAGATAGGCTTTTATTAGGATCTTTATAAAAGTACTGCAATATAACTCGAGAGTACTGCTTGCAATAATTTTGGAGCTAATTTAATAGAAGACCTTTCTTACCTAAAAAATGACGTATTGAGATGTTATTTTGCAGTTTGTTTAATATTCAGATAAAAAAGAACCTTTTAGGAGGTTTGGTTTTTCGTTTTCATAAATAAAGAATTGGGTTGCATTTTTATTGTTTTAAACTCAAAAAATAACAAATCCACACCAAGAACAATAAATGATAAGCCAATCAGCACAGCACTTCACCGTGAGTACCATCCCATCACTACTTTCCCCTTCTTTGACAGTTGCACAGCCTAGTTTATGTATCAATTACAATTGGAATTGGTGCATATGCTAATCTGTGTTTCAGCAGATTATTTGAATTTAATTTTCTGCTTTGCATCACAGGGTCGGATCGGTTCTCGTCACTGCTAAGGCATAACACTAGCACGATAATTATTCTACGTTTCAATTCAGTGAATTTATTTTCTCATCTCTATCTGTAAAATTTTTTTTATTTTGCAATGACTGGACAATTCAGAGTAGATTATTGTAATATTCGTGGGCTAAGGGCAAATTGTTTTGTAGGCATACCGCCATACTGTTTCATACAGGCCAGCTGTTTTGGCACTAAGTAGGTGAGGATTCTGATCCTGCTGAATTTGTTATTCATGGGTCTTGGTGCCTTTATTCTTTTCCTACCATGGCCTCGCCATATACATAAGGAATGATGTTGATTATCAGCTCTTACCACAATATGGTCCTTTTCCTTTTTTAGACAGAGTATCAACTTCTCGTGAATTTTTGTCTGATTCCATCCAAAGAATTGTTTCGTCCTATCCTCGAACTGAAATCGTTGTTACGGGAGATTTCAATGTACACAATTCTTAATGGCTTCAACATTTAGGCCAGACAACACCCGATGGAGTGTGTGCAGAAATCTTCGCTGAGTTGAACCACCTAACTCATCTAGTCAACGAGCCCACCTTAATATCGGACGTTGAAGGTCGAGCAGAAAATACTCTTGACTTGTTTCTTACCTGTGACCCTGATAAGTACACTGTTAGTGTTCTACCCCTCTAGGCACATCTGACCATTGCGTTATATCAGCAAATTTCTCGTGCCAAAACTATACGAGAAAGCCAACTGGGACGGTCTCAATAATTACTTCAGTATCTTTAACTGGTCATTATGCTTCTTCGATAGTGACTTTGACGCCAGCGTTGATATGATCACAAGTTTAATTCTCCTGGGAATGAGAACTTTTAAACCGAACAGGGTTAAAAGTATCAGCCCCAAGGAAAACGCTTGATTTGGTGCGAGCTGTAAAGAGGTTATTAGGGCCAAAGAGGTAAGTTTCCGTTGCTATAAAGCCAACCGTACTGAAGAATGCCGGAAAAAGTTCAAACAAGCCAGGAAGGCCTGCAACGGCCATATTCGACGGACCAAATTTTTACATGGCCAACATTTAAGGCAAAAAATACTGCAATGTCCCAAAGGCAGTACAAATTTTTGGTCATTTGTAAAAAACATGAAGAATTCTTGCTCTTCTTTGTTTCCTACGCTCGTTGTCAATGACACTCCTTTTGTTAGCTCTTTAGAAAAAGCTAATCTCTTTGCTAGGCAGTTTGCTGCCAATTCTTCGCTGCCAGTGAGTGTTATATCTCCGCCTGTACTGGAGCGAGTTAGTGATTCTATGGGACCTATCTTTTTTCGCACTCGTACTGTGGCAAGAGTCCTAAAAGTTCTAAACACACATAAATCCGCTGGTCCGGATGGTATCCCCGCTGTTGTTCTGAAGATTCTTTTTCATCTGTCCTACTTCTCAGGTCTCGTTACGAGCGGATGGAAAACGGCATTTGTCCAGCCTATTCCCAGAAAAAAACTAATCTTCCTCACCCTCTAACTACCGACCGATTGCACTTACGTTCCTTCTTTCCAAGGTCATGGAATCGTTGATTAATTATCAGCTCAAGAAATGTCTTGAAGATCGAAAGCTTCTTAAAGACCGGCAATACGGCTTTCGTAGCAATAGATCCACCGGTGATCTAATGGTTCATCTCACCGAACAGTAGAGCAAATCTTTAGATCGTTTTGGAGAAAGTAAGATTATTGCAATTGATATTTCAAAAGTATTTAATAGGTTGATGCGTGCTTTCGGTTTTCATGAATCCCTGCTTCATTGGATTAGTAATTACTTTTCGGATTGTTCGGATGATCACATAAGCGATGACGCCAAAAATGCCGCAAGGTGTTTGGGTTTCCTTAGGCGATGCAAGAAATATTTCACCTCTTCTGATCTGGCTGTTATCTACAAGACTTTTATACATACGTGCAAAGCTTGAGTATAATTCCCATCTCTTAGCTGGGGCTCCTGCAACTAACTTAAGCCTCTTGGATAGTATTGAACGTAGACCATTTAAATTAATAGATTTTCATTTACTTCGCTTGAACATCGTCGTAAGGTCTCTTGTCTGATCCTTTTTTAATAAGTATTTTAACGCCTTATGCTCTAGTGAAATAGCCAGGTGCATACCTCCCCTTAAACAGTTCAACCGTAATACTCGCGCTTCTAGGAATGCTCATCAGAATACCCTCAAGCCCAACTTCGGCCGTACTTTCAAGAGATTTGTTCTTTAGCCGTACTAGGCGAATGTGGAATGCCTTACCACACTCTGTATTTCCTAGTCATTGCAATATTCAGGAATTCAAAACCAATGTGCACCGACATGTCCTTTTAAACCCTCTCGACTCGCCACACTGTGCCTCTGCATTATAAGGATAGTAATACGCCCTTAAGTGTGTGTTTATTATAAAAAATAAATTCAGCTTTGTACTTGGAAAATTTGAAAAATTACACTTTAAACCTTTTTTTTTTAATTTTTTTGGACAAATTTTGAGTTTAAAACAATTTTTTGTCAAAAACTGTGCATAGTTTTGACGTGATTTAAAAACAAGCTAATAGACAAAAGTCTTTGCTTTAAAAAAATGTTAAAAACTTAGTTGTAAGTATTAACAATATTTTTTGATTATTTGTTTCCATTTAACGGGGGGAGATAGACCCTCCCCCTCCAATAGTAAATATCTTTTATTTCGACTCTAGGGACCTTGAAACGTCGAGAAATGTCAAAATTTTCAATTTGACAAATAGGACCCATTACTATAACTTTCTATTGGAAGTTAAAAAACGTTTCTAATTATTTGCACGCCACTGTAAACATTTAAAACTCCTAACTTGAGATTTTAATTAAACATGACATTACGATGGTAAAGTTGTTGGGAAAAGTGGGTCGAATTCGCATTTTCTCAGAGACGGCCGGAGATATTTTATGTCGAAAGTTGGTTGTATTAACTCCGCTTCTTTCGTTACAAAAAAACATATTTTTAATTGCTCCAAAAGACTACCCCCATAGAAACGGTATTTTTTTCTGAAGAAGTGTTTTTTCTTACGATTTTTGAAAAATTCAATACGAACTTGGAAACTTTCAACTTAGTTTGTGAACGCACCCTTTCACTAATCATCGAATTTTCACGGTCAATGTAATAAGTTAACTCAAAATTTTCATCATGGAAAAATACACATTGAAAAGTAAGTTTGATAAGTCTTTAGAACCCGTGGTGTGATAGATAGTGCGTAAGACTGTCATTATAGAGGTCTTGGGTTCAATCCCTGTCTGTGCCACCTAAAGTTTTTGTCACGGTACGCTCACGAGGAACAAACAAATCCTCCAATAGTAATTCTTGAAATGAAAACTGCTACCTCAAATTAACCGTTTGGATTCGACACAAAACTGTAGGTCCTCTCAATCTAGTATTTTTTATTGGAAATCTCAAAAAAGGATTCAACATTTTTTACAGAAACTGAAATGCAAAAGGCTTTATCGTTATATGAAATTTTACACTTGAAATGCCCACAGACAAAACAATACTTCTTTAAGGAACTAAATTTTCCTGTACTCGAATCTCACCTTATAAATCTTAAAGGTCTCTGGTGCATCATCGGACATCATAAGGACTCTACGTCCAAAAGAGAAAGGTCTCTTGAGGGGGCCGTACCGACACCAAAACGGCCTCGAGTGCACAACACCAGCACTCCCCTTAATCCCATCAAGAAACAATCCAGTTTCAGTGACGTCGCGAAGGGCAAAGTCATGGTTGCGGTCATTGACAGGAGCGCTGATGATGATGGCACAATATCGGCTGATCGTTGGCAGTTGGTCAAGGTTAAGCTCTCGAGTGGCTTTTTGAGCATTTTTAGGGAGCTTCCAGGACCACTTCCTTCGATAAGGGATGGGGTTGGCATCAAGACCATGTTAAACTCATGGTTTGTGGCAACCAGAGGTCTTGTGACCTATACAAGCTCGCTGTCAGCCGGTTAGGTGAAGTTTGGCCAGGTGCGAAGCTCGAGGTTGTCGCTATGGAAGACATTCCTAGCAGACCTAGAGCCCGCATTTGGATACCAATTGAACCTACTGGTATCGAGGACATTCTCGAGATGATCAGAGTTTGTAACCCATCCCTTCCGACAAATAACTGGAAGATATCCAAGCTAGAGGAAGTGAAGGGTCTTTATAGGAGCGCCATTGAATAAAGAATCTTTGGCTCCTCTAGCCCTAAACGAGGGCTCCATAAACTATGGCTTTGAATCCATTAAAATTCAAATCTATAAAAAAGATGAGGTTAATGAGGAAAGCGGGCCTCCAAAAACAACCGAAGATGAACTAGCGGTTGGATGGCCTGGGATGTCGTCTTCTCTCCTAACAGAGGGTGACGATGTACCCATGCCCTCTCCAATCGCGACTCCACCCTCTACAAAAGTCGTAGACAGTCCATCCTTAATGGACACTGAGGACGACCTTAACATGATACTTCTGAGAGAGGACGAACTCTTGGGTTTATCCTTAGACTCAGAGGATCAGAACAAAACCGTGGTGGAGGCTGATCTGCCTTATTGTCATCAAAATAATGCATAATTATAAATAAGTACAGATTAATCTCCAACACTTCATAAAGGCCTTCGCCTCACTTTTTCTCCGTCTGGCAAGAAACGAGGAATACATTGTCCTGATCCAAGAGCCATGGATTGTAGGATCCATTGTTCGAGGACTCAGGACTCCTGGGTACTACTGGGTAGTCAAAAAAGCTTGCTCTACCTAACACCTCTTGACATATTTAGTAAACAAATAGCTGCAAGCTCTGCTATTCGCCTCAAATCTTCGTCGCAGTGGACTTATTCTTAGGTATTTAGAATCAATTCCAAAGCACACAGACTACACCATCCCCAACTGCAATTCGACAGAAATTTCCAGATTTCTATACCTCCCAGATCTTTTTGGGGGATAGGACATTCTTGGAGGATGAGTCAATCCATTTTTACACATATGGGTCAAAAACAAAAGAAGGGGTTGGTGGAGGTGTGTATCTGAACGACTTAAATTAAGTCTCCCATTCCGCCTGCCCAATCATTGTAGTGTGTTCCAGGCGGAACTTTTGCCGATAATGAAGTCTTGTCCTGGCTCAAAGAACACGTGTTATAAACATCTGATATCCGTTTTTTCTCTGATAGCCAGGCCGCTATCAAATCTCTGGAATCCATAACTGTCGATCATCTCTTATACAGATGGCGCAACAGTTTAATTATTCACCTTTTCTGGGTGCCGGGCCATAGAGACATTCCAGGTAACTGTAAAACAGATGAACTCGCCAGGAAAGGTACAGTACAGCCCATGCTACCACGTTTGGCAAGTACTGGCATACAAATCGCAACTTGTAAACTGCCTCTAATGCAAGACAATGAAAGCACGCCACGAGACTAGGCGTATTCTTAAATGACTTTTGCAGAAGCTGTATGGACGAGGAAGAGGAAGAAACGGTTTTTCATCTTCTCTGCACATGCCCTGCTCTAGCTCGAAAACGCAAGAATTACCTAGGAGAATTCTTCTTTAACGATCTAAACGATCTAAGTCATATCGGTATAATCAGCCTCTCACGTTTCGTAAGGGACTCAACCTGGTTCCATTGGGCTTAGGAGGCCATTAAACTGGCCTATGTGTGTCCGTTTCTATCTTGGACAGCCACTATAACCTAACCTAACCTACGGTAAGGGAAGGGAAATTCTACCGTCTTGAAAAAATGATATTCTTATCTTTTGTTTAATACATCCCTTCAATCAAATTTATGTAATTTAAGGCAAATCAGTTTTTAAATTGAACAAAATATCTTTGATCCAAAAATGGTCCTCGTCGCTAAAGATAATTTTTCGATCAAAATTGGGATCAAGTTCCAACTGCTTCAAAATCCAATTAGTTTAGCTAGGATTTGTCTTGAGTGACTGATTAAACGAAGATATTTTGACGGAAAGTAAAGATATGATATGGCCGAGACGAGCTGTCAAAATCAGCCCGTCCCTATTGGAAGGCCCTTTTTTAAACGGATATGCGATATCGTTTCTGCAATCTTGAATTGTTTTGTAGTATTTCTAAAAAAATGTTGATTTGGAAAAATAGACTGAATAGATGACATCCAAAATGACAGATGTCGCCTTAAAAAATATGGCTGCTATCAACTGTCAAAGCTCAAAGTCGCATTTTAAGAACTTCCCCTTCTAAGTTCAACATTTTTTTTTTTTCCAAATAAAAAGATCATTGTTTTATTTTGTTTATTTATTTATTTATTTTTTTCTTTATTAGTTTACATAAGCGAACATTTTCTTTTCTATTATTTAGCTTTTTTTTCTTTATTATTATTATTTTGTATTATTTTTTTTTTTCTTTTTTCAAAAAGTAATTTACAATTTTTGTTAAAGTCTTTTTGTTTAAAACATGCAAAAAGGTATTTTAAATCATTTTCAACTGTCGATTAAAATTTATAAAAATATTTAAAAAGAAGAACATAAGTGGAGCATTCAAAATTTTTGAAACTATTTTGTTTTTCTGTTTTTTTTTTTTGTTTAAATAAATGAAAAATGGCTATACTTTTAGCTATTGCATTTAACAAAATTAAAGTGTAGAAAATAATAATAAAATAATACAAAACTTAAAAAAGAATAGTTAACGAGTGGAGTTAAGACCCTATACACAATTATTTTGTTTTAATTGTAAAAAAAATTACAATAAAATAAAATATTTTCCTTAAAGTAGTGACTATACATTGTTTTATTTTTGTTTATGTTGTTATTTATTATTATTTTTTGTTTAATTTTTAAATTAGTTAGTGATGTGGTTTTTATGTATTTTTTTTTTAATTTTAGAATTGAAGTTTATGGGCTCCTTTTTCAAAGAAATTTATGCAACATCAACTGATAAAAGTCCTAAAGTTTCGCTGCAAAGAACTTAAAATCAGTTATTGAAGATAATTTGTCTGTCAAATTTACCCTATCTATTCGTTGTATGTGTTTTCTTATAAATTATTTCTTTTTTTAAATAATCACAACAAATTTAATATATTTTATAAATGTACAAAGAGTAGTTATTTCTTTGACTAAAATAAGAATTAATTAAGTTAGAAAGTTTTTTTTAATGTTAATCTAACTAAATTGTTAAGAAAAATTGTATTAATATCAAATCCTCCGTTAATCGTCGCTTATAACCTACTATAAAAAAAAAATAAGAATTTCCTATAAACAAAATTATATTTTTGCCAAGCAAAGTATCTGGGACATGTTTATTTTTTATTTATTTATATATATTCGAGTGAAGTCTTCCGATTACGTCTAAGTAATCCACAGTGCTTAAATATTATTATAATACAAAATTTTGCAGTTCTCCAAAACTGTGAGGGCTGGCAGTCCGCTTTGCTATAAAAAATCCATAATTACGAGTGACTTTTCTTTTCTCGTTTAAATACTACGTGGCAGGAGTATTGTTATTGTGTTGAAAATAGTATCACTTAATTTTGACTTAATTTTGAAGTTGTTTTTCTTCAAGGCAGTTTATATTTTATAGTTTCCTTTTTTTGTTCTTTTTTTTATGGATTGGAAAACACATGTTTACCATAAAAACCAGGGTCCTTGGGCAGTTTTTATTTCTCACTTTTTCAATTTTAATTTGTGATTTTTCTTAGCTCTGTTAAAAAAAGTTTTATATTCTATCCTATAATTTCGACTAACGGAGGAGAAGTCGCTAAATATCAATTTCTATGAGAAGGTATTTTATAGCTTCAAAGTTCATTGGTGCCCATATTTTTCTATAATGTTTTTTTTAATACGGCTTTGGCAGTTTGATTTTCGTTTAACTTATTCGGCACATCTGTTTATTGTCATTTTATGAGCAGTTAAAAGCAAAGACTTCTCAATAGAATTTGATTTATCCCTAAAATGATTTTGATTTTATCTAAATTGGTAGTTCGAGCCGGATTAATTTGTATTTTTTCCTATAATCCTAGCATTGTTACAATTTATGTATTATCAACAATTTTGTGATAAAAGCAAAGCCATTTTTTAAAGCTACACAAAAAATATTAAATATTTTATACATTTTGTTCATTTATCAAAAAAATCTAATTTTTAATAATCTAAGTTAGTTTTTCTTTTAGTTAGTTTCAGAAACTTTGACACATTCTTTTCTTCATTTGAGATTGCTTCTTATCATTTCATTAAAGCATTCGATTTTCGTTTTTAAATATACACGGTGCGTCTTTTTGCACATTATTTTTTTTACAATATATCAATTTTTTGTAAACTTAAATCTAGTTTCTTGTTTTTTTTTTTAACTTTTTGTTTCTTGTTTGTTACGTTTGGTTGATTTGTTTTTGAAACTTAGTGCAAGCACCTAATTTTGTTTTTGTTTTGCTAATTTTTATATAGTTATAAATTAAATTTTCTTACGATAAATAGTCAGGTGTTGGTTCTGGTATCGCCTCTGGATTGGAAAAGAGGGGATTTGGGAACTCTGGCGGATGTGGCAATGGACCAACTGATTTCGGTCGTCTTCGGTATGCCATTAACCAGCATGACACAGCTACTGCAACAGCAACTAGTGCTAACAGCGCTGTTATCACCAGAGCTATGATGAGACCAACCATTGAGACACAAATGTCTTCTACACGCTGGGCAGCAGGTTTGACTGAAAGTAGAAGAAATAAACATTAAAGTACAGGTTTTTTGCTGTCAGATTTGACATTTCACAACTATCACTGATCAGGAATACAGAGGAATACAATTTTATTCATTCAAAAGTTCAAAACTTACTGCTTGAATCACTGGAACCACCTTCACGTTTTTCAAATGTCAAAATGGCATTGGACTGAATTGTAATTTCTTCACGCAGTGTTCCTTCCATACCACCATTGGTACTCGACACTGCTGTTGATGATGTTGAATTATCAGCAATGGCACGACGTCTTCTCCTTCCGAAAGCATTATAGCCCCGACAATTGACAGGTTGACATTTGCCAAAGCAAACTCGTATGTTACATTGGAAGCGTATATTATCACTCGATGGGAATTTGAAGGCATTAAAGCTGGCCAACAAGCTATTCGTGTCGGGATTGTACTCCCATTCACCGAATATCGTTGGATCTGTAGCACATCCATTTTCGTCTGTGACAATATATTCGTTTTCGACATTATCTTCCATTGTTTTGGCTATGCAACTTCGTGCAAAACCTCCATAGATGGCTGTTTGAAGAGAAGAATATTGTAGGTTAGGTTTTAGTTTAGAAAAAAAAAGTTTTAAGAAAACTTACTTGAAGGTTCGACATCAACTTGCAGCATCAGATTATCACCGATTTCTGCAGAATTGATCTCTTGTCCATTGTGAGTGATGATTCTCATTTGACAGATTGGTGGTGGACCTGTATTGGCAATTGTTCCAGCTGTTGTCAGCATAGAAACATTGAATCCAAGTGTTACGTTCTTCTCTCCGGTTTGGTACACACACTTAATGTTGTAGGCCTGAGCCTTGTAAGTGACAAGTTTAGGATGTTTCTGGATAACCAACACAAAACTGGCAATTCCGTTAACATGCATTAAGCCACAGCTTCCGAAATGAACCTTGAATATTTCGTTTCGAGGAGCGGATTCACCCGACAGGTTAACCACTCGTCGACAGTCCTCGTCCTTGCTGTGTCCCTTAACGTAAAGAACCCCATTGAAACCTGGTTCAGGCAGATGTATTTGCACCTGAACTCCATCAGCTAAACAGCTAACGATCATCTCAGGGCGAGGGAAGTCTGTACGGAAGTTGGTATGATCTGAAATTGGATGAAATATAAAAACTGCATGGATGTGATTTTTCGTAGAATTCTTACTGCAGAACTCATCAGCGTTTCCGGTGTAACCAACGTTACATTGGCAAATTGCCTTATGATTGATGGTGTTACAGAAAGCGTTTATTCCACAAGTCTTTGTCAGGCATGGGTCTTCACAGGTTCTTGTTTCTGTATTGCAATAACGATTGTCGGCGCATTCTTCGTCTGTTTGACATTCAGCTTGAATGGTTGGTACGCATTCTCCGTTCTTTGTCAGGCGGTAGCCGTGTTCAACAGGACAGATACAACGTCCACGTTCATCTACGACCATTCCACGTTCGAGTGCGCACATACAATGTCCGGTTTCGTCAATCTTAAAGCCATTTTCAATCACACATGGCGTGCAGTATTCGTATACGTCAAGTGCAGATCCTGGTGGACAGATACACTGTCCGTTTATGTCTCTCACGAAGCCCTTCTCAATAACGCAGAGGGATCCTAGGAAAGAACAAAAATTAGAAAATGGAATGTTGGGGAAGTGGAAAAAGTAACTTACGTTTGTCACACTGAACTGCTGCATTTCCGGTGTATCCTTCCAGGCATTCGCAAATCATTGTTCTCACTGGAACTGTGTCTAAGACTCGACAGTTGGCATTGACTCCGCATGGTGTTGTGGCATTACATGGATTAACACATTCTCCTCCTATGCAAGCCGTTTGAGTTGGACATTCTGCATCGAAGACACACAAGTCCGATCGTTCAATAACGCAACCGTTCTTTCGTGAAATTGTTCCTGGTGGACAGGCACATTGTGGTCGGTGCTGGTAGACTTTGCAAATTTGGTCAATTGCGCATACAGCTGTTGTGTCACATGGATTCTGGCATTTGTTATTCACACAAGCCTTGTCGCTAGGACATTCGGTGTCTGTGCGACATCCAACTGGTACACATGCAAATCGTGGATTTCCTCCAAATCCTGGGGCACACTCACATATTCCTCTGTGATTGACTGCTATACACTCGGAGTTCTTTCCGCATTGTTTTTCTTGACAAGCTGGTATGCACAAACCGTTCATACAGCTGTGCGTTGATGGACAAGCACTGTCTGAGAAACATTCGACCTTTGAACATTCAAACTCTGGATTACCCTCGAAGCCTTGGCGACACGTACAAACTGGTTTGTGGTCCTTGATGCGGCACTCGGCATTTAGTCCGCACCTGCATGGATCTCTACAGACTCCACTAATGCAAGACTTGTCCGCTGGACAATCTGGATCGGAAATACAACCGCCTGTTAGTGTGATAACAGCCTTTGTGGGCTTGCATGTTCCACTTCCTGAGCTGATGTATCCATCTGGGCATATACAAATCATTGTTCTCACGGGTGATGTTGGTGTGACTTCGCACCTGGCGGGTCTGTTGCATGGCTCAAGAACAGAGCATGGATCCTGGCATTCGTTGTTGATGCAGGCCAATCTCGATGGGCAATCTGTGTCGAATGTGCATTCTGGAGTGACATCAGGTTGACAATCGATGTAGGGATTTCCCATAAATCCGCTTGGGCAGCGACAGATAGCGATGTGGTTCTGTGGCTTACATTCGGCCCTTGAGGAGCATGGATTATCATAAATACATGGATTGACACATTGTTCGTTGATACAATTCTTGTCCGATGGGCAATCGCTGTTGGTTCGACAACCAATAACGCGACAGCGTTCGTATGCGTTTCCTCGGTATCCTGAGTTGCAGCGACATAAAGCTTCATTTCCTTGAACATAGCATTCAGCATTAATTCCGCATGGATCATTGACCAAGCAAGGACTAACGCAGTTTCCGTTGATGCATGCTTTGCCGGAATCGCATTCGCCATTAACACGGCAACCAATGCTTCTACATGTTGCATATGGATTTCCATCGAAGCCATCCTGGCACGAGCATATAGCTCGGTGATTCTGTACGTTGCAGATGGCATTCGTTCCGCAATTGCATGGGTTACGGCATTGACGATTGACGCAAGCTTCATTGTCAAGACAATCGCTATCTGCTGTGCATCCCGGAGGTGTTTGCAATATGATTGGCTTACATTCTCCCCGAGCGTCTGGCACATGTGATTCTGGACAGACGCAAACCATTGTTCTTACTGGTACACTGTCAAGTACACTACACCTAGCCGAACTGGCGCAAGGTGAAAGTTCAATGCATGGATTCTTGCACTTGTTGTCGATGCAAGCCAAGCGACTTGGACAGTCTGCGTCATTGACACATTGTGGTTCAACTACTCTTCGCTCACAGTATGAGAATGGATTTCCAAGTGGTGCTGTCTCAGGACATCTGCAGACAGCAGCATGGTTTATGGCATTACAGATGGCATTTTGGGCACATGGGCTGTCCAAACAAGGATTGATACATTGATTTGCAACACAAGCTTGGTTCGACGAGCAATCATAATCAGAGCGGCATTCAACGCGAAGACATCTTGTGAATGGATCTCCTTCGAGTCCTTGTGGGCATCTGCATGTAGCACGATGATTCCTTCCGAAGCATTCAGCGTTCAAGGCGCAAGGATCAGATAGCAGGCATGGGTTGACACATTCTCTATTCATACATTGTTTGTCGAGCGAGCATTCGTCATCGGATGAGCATCCGATCTGTACACAACCGTATTGAGCGTTTCCAGAGAAGCCAGCCTTGCAGTAGCACACAGGATGGTGGTTTCTCACTATACATTCGGCATTGTTTCCACAGTTGCATGGATTGATACATTGTTCATTGACACATGATTCGCTGGCTGAACAGTCAGAGTTGGACTTGCAGCCAATTGTTGACACATCCGTTGCTGTTATAAAGAATAAAAATACAATGACAGTACTCTGAAGATAATACCTCGATTTATAAACAACTTACGTGGTATACAAGCAACTCTAGCGTCACCGTTATATCCTGGAGGACATCTGCAAATTGCTATGCGATTCTCTACATGGCAGTAGGCTCCACGTCCGCACGGATCTTCGGAACATGGATTGATGCAGCGTTCGTTGCGGCATTTCTGATCACTTGAGCAATCTTCATTTCGGTAGCATTCTGCACTTGGAATTCTTATTGGAGTCTTACCATCTAAAATAAGTTGTTAAATTTTATGTTTTAAGTTTTGAATTCTCTTAAGAGGGAAAAACTCTTGACTTACCGATTGGATTACATTCAACTCTTGGATTGCCTTCGTAGCCAATTGGACAAGTACACTGTGCATAGTGATCCTTGGATCTACATTGGGCGTTCAAACCACAACGATCTAGACGACAAGCTTCAATACAGTGTCCTTGTTGGCAGACCTCAGAGTTAGCACATTCTTCGTTAACTTGACATCCTGAGATGACATCGTGTTTAATTGGCACACAATTCCTTGAGTTGTCTGTGACCATATCGCTTGGACATTTGCAAATCATGGTTCTTAATGGAAGTGTATCGAGCACGGTGCAAGTTTGTTGCGGTGTACACACATTTGGCACGGCGCATGGATTGGCACAGCGATTGTTCATGCAGGCCACCTGAGTTGGACAATCAGAATCCACTTCGCACTCTGGTTTGGGCCTTGGTGGTTCTGTGAAGCCCACGCATTCCACAAACGGATCTCCAGTCATTCCTTGGCGGCATACACATTGTGGTTGATGTCGGCGTCCAGTACAAATGGCATTTACGGCACATGTATCATCGTCGCAAACAGGTCTACACACGCGGTTCAAACGGTCGCAGGCTTCATGATCGGCACAATCTTCATTGTACTGACAGTGACCAGCAATACAAGAAACGAAGGGATTACCCTGAGTTCCTGCTGGACACACGCAAACAGCTTGATGATTTTGAGGCTGGCATTGGGCGCCACTTCCACATCGAACAGAACCGAAAGTGCATGGATTGACACAGTTTTCATTGATGCATGCCTTGTCATAGGGACATTCTGAGTTTGTCTTACATTCAGCTGTGGATAAAAGTGATCAAGATCGTTAAGATGGGTTCGGACAAAATTTAGATAAATGAATACATACGTTTATAACACTGAACTTGTGGATCTCCAACCCATCCCGCTGGACAGAAGCACAGCGGTCTGTAGTTGGACACTCGGCATTCAGCGTTTCCTGCACATGGGTTACCCTCTGCACATGGATCTTGACAACGTCTGTTGATACATGCTGTCGATGGAGCACAATCCGAATCATGAGTACAACCGGCAACAACTGTCTTCGGTTCCTCATAGCAATTTACGAACGGATCTCCCAATAAACCACTGGGGCATGAGCACACAGCACGATGTTTTTGCGCTAAGCATTCAGCAGTCCTGGCACATGGCGTGCCATCCAGACATGGATTCATACAATCTCCATTTCGACAAGCTTCCGTATCGGCACAGTCTTCATGTGATCTACAACCCTGATCTTTTTGTGGTTCTGTTAAGTGAAAAGATACAAATTTAACAATCAGAATTTGCTCCAATGAGTTCAAGAAAAAGTGTTGGAAAAAAATTAAGAGTTAGAGAACTGTGATCTTAAAATAAGGTGCACTGGAATAGGTTTATATGTACAAAACAAATCTTTGAACATTGGCACCCCTGAAAATGTTAAATAAAAATAAACTTTCAAGTTGTTGAGTTAAGAACTTGATGGATCGGAATGATGCCTACCTTTGCGACATCCAACATCGGCATCACCAATGTATCCTGGTTCACATTGACACATCATGGTGCGCAGTGGAAGCGTATCCACAACCGAGCATATGGCGTTAGTTCCACAAGGTTTGGTTACCAAACATGGGTTCTTACATTCTCCAGAGAAGCAAGCGTACTTGCTTGGACAATCGGCATCCACGGTGCATTGAGGTGTTTCCTTTTGTATAACGATCTTGCATTGTTGTGTTGGGTCTCCGCTGTATCCCGGGGGACATCTACACAGAGCACGATGATTGTCAACTCGGCATTGAGCGCCAGCACCGCAATTGCATGGATCTTCACAGCGTTCGTTGAGGCAGGCCAAATGGAAGGCGCAATCATCGTCACGAGTACATTCTGGTCTCACGCATTGAACTTGAGGGTTACCGCGGTATCCTTCAGGGCAATAGCAACGGGCCTTGTGATTGTAGTCGGCCCTGCAAGTAGCCAATGTTCCGCACTGTGTGTACAGACAAGGATCGGTACATTTTTTGTTGATGCAAGCCTCGTTCGCAGGACATTCATCATCTGATCGACATCCAACTACGTGGCAGAATGTCTGAGCGTTTCCAGTGAATCCCTCGTTGCAGACGCATAGAGGACGATGCAGCTGGACGTGACACTTGGCGTTTTGTCCGCAGATGTTTGCCTGTTCACAAGGATTCTTACATTCCTGGTTGATGCATGCCTTGTCATTGGAGCAGTCATTGTCCGATGTGCATTCTGGTTGTGGCACAACAACGACGTCCATTTGTGGTGTGCACTGATTGTATGGAGATCCATAATAACCAGTTGGACAAGTACAAAGTGCCTTATGGTTGATGACACTGCATATAGCATTGACTCCGCAAGCGTTTATGCAAGGATCTCGGCATTTCTGATTGACGCATGCTCGATCTCTTGGACATTCTTCGTTGGTCACGCATTCGGGGTATGTGCATGTTGCAGCTCCGTTGATCACTCGACAGTTTCCATTGCTTCGGCATGGTGATGGATTGCATGGATCGACTGGTTCCTTTACAGTAGGTGTGTGACATTCGACAAATGGATTACCAATCATCAAGCTCGGGCACGAACATATTGGATTGTGATTGACCACTTGACATTGTGCCCCGTAGCCACAAACTCCTGGACATGGATCGACACACTTCGAGTTCACACAAGCCAGATTCTTCGCACAATCAGAGCTGAGTGTACATTCTGGGCGGCATCCTTGTCCTATTGGGTTTCCAAAGTAACCAGGCAAGCACTCGCAAACAGCATTTCCTCGGACAGTCTTGCAAATGGAGTTCGCTCCACATGGACTTGGATAGCATGGATCACTGGACTTTTGTGGTTCTTCGTTACGAACAACTGGCGTACATTGTCTGAAGGCATCACCAGTCATTCCAGCTGGGCAAGAGCACACTGGTATATGGTTATGAATTGTACAGATTGCTTCTATTCCGCAGGTTCCTGGACAAGGATCAGCACACTTGTATCGTATGCATGCTCTATTGGCGGAACATTCCGAATTTCCAACACATTCTGGCCGACATCCTTCGTAGGGATTGCCAATGTAGTCGTTTACGCACTCGCAAGTGAAACTATCACCTCTGACTTGACATTCAGAGTTGATTCCACACGGTGATGGGTAGCATGGATTCTTAGGTTCCTTTGGAGTTGGTGGTGGTTCTGGAATGAAAGATTAAAAAAAAATGGGGAATTAGGAAACGTTCTTGAAGACCCATCTAATTATGGGAGCTTACTTGGTATATCTGTGCAACGATAGAATGGATCGCCAGTAAGTCCCGCTAGACACACACAATGCGGTATGTGTAGCGTGACTATACATTCGGCGTTCAATCCACACGATCCAGGACAAGGATCGCGGCACTTTTGATTTATGCATGCTAAGTTATTGGAACAATCGTCGTTACTGCTACATTCTGGGCGACAGTTGGGTGGTTGCCCGACATATTCGGATAAACAGGTGCATCTAGCCTGACCGTTATCGTTGCGACACTCGGAATAGAGGCCACAAGGTGATGGAAGGCATGGATTTACCTCGCGAGGTGGTGGCAGAGGTTGGCGGTATTCTTTAAATATCAAAACCAAAGGTTAAAATGGGTTTCTTGGGAAATGGACACACTATTAAATCCTACCTATTTTCTTGCAAAGGGTGTAAGCGTTACCCACATAGCCAGGAGAACACTCACAATGTGCTCTGTGTTGCACAACCTGGCATATAGCATATAAACCACATTGACCTGGGCATGGATCAACACATCTGTTATTGATACAAGCTGTAGTTTGGCTACAATCTGAACTGGTGTAACATTCAAGGCGACAATTAGGCGGGCTTCCAAAGTAGCCAGTAACACAAGAGCAAATGGCATTGCCATTTCGCTCTATGCACTGACTATTCGGTCCGCACGGTGATGGTTGGCAAGGGTTTCTTGGGATTTCATCTGGAAATGCCGAGAAAAGGGTCAGACTAATGTAAGGAGGGTACTTTTCAGGGGATTTACCTTTAACCGGTTCACATGAAACAAATGCGTTACCGGTCATTTTCTCAGGGCATCTACACATTGGAATGTGGTTGTTCACCTCGCATAGAGCGTTTCTTCCACACGTGCCTGGACAAGGATCAGCGCATTTGTTTCTTATACAAGCACGATCTCTTGGACAGTCACTATTCAATACACACTCTGGACGGCATCCAATAGCCGGATTACCGTGATACTCGGGAATACAAGAGCACTGTCCATCGTTGCAAACGGTATTCGAACCGCATGGCGATGGGTTGCATGGATCGACTGGTGTTTTCAAAATAACTGTTGGTGGTGGCGGAGCACGACGACAACTCGTGAATGGATTTCCAATATAACCTTCTGGACATGAACAGCTTGGCGTGTGATTTATGACATTGCAAATGGCGTCGAATCCACACGATCCTGGACATGGATCACGGCACTTTTCGTTCATGCACGCCAAGTTGCTGGGGCACTCTGAGTGAATGGTACACTCTGGACGGCAATATGGCGGTGATCCGATGTAGTTTGGAAGACATGTACACGATGGTGAATTGTTGATCTCCCGGCAGTGAGAATATGGTCCACATGGTGAAGGACTGCACACGTTTATAACTCGAATAGGTTCCTTAGGAGGGGGTGCTATAGAAGGTGGAAGGAGGGATATAGATTCTGAGAGCTGAAAGTAAATTTGAAAGTATTTACGTATTGGGTAGCATCTAGTGAAGGCTTCCCCAGTAAAGCCCGTTTTGCATGAACATATTGGACTGTGTTGACGAACATGGCAATCGGCGTTGATACCACATGATCCAGGGCATGGATCGGCGCATTTTTGGTTAATGCAAGCCTTGTCAGTTGGACACTCAGAACTGACGACGCATTCTGGACGGCAAAGTGGCGGACTTCCAACATAATCGGCTAGGCATGCGCAAATAGCTTGTTGGTTTACTTCGCGACATTGACTATTCGGTCCACACGGTGATGGTTGACAAGGATTTACGTATTGCGTGATTATTTCTGTGGATTTTGTGTTGATTTGATTATTGATGATTTTGATTTCGTCAAAATTTTGCATGTTAAGTGAGGTTAGATGTGCAAGGAAATTGGTTAAGGGTTATAGAAGGAGTTTCAAGATTGACATTGCAATTTAGGCAAAAGGTATTTAAAAAGTTTTGAGACATAAAAAAGCGCCTACGAGGTTAGACTATAAAAGCTTCTGTTATTCCTATTTTGATAAATTTAACACTTTGAAATCATCTTTGAGGTTTGACCGAGCATTTAGATTATCTTAAAATTAAGCGGGAGAACCTAAGGCTCTTTATGCTTTCCCTTAAGCACAGTCAGAGACAAGAAACTTATTAAATTGTTAGGGTTTATTAAATTAAGAGCAACGTTTAGATTGACGTTTTTGGACCATAAAAGCTTATTTAGGGTTAGCAAGGCTAAGATAATCTTAAAGTTTTTAAAAGCGTTAACATAAGTTCGCCTTAGTTTTCGAAAAAATAATATATCCTTACGTTCAGGAGGTGGTCTCCTACAAACAATGTAGGGATTTCCGATATATCCAAAGTCACATTCACAATTTGGAACATGATTCACGACACGACAATAAGCATTTTGACCACATGTACCTGGACAAGGATCTCTACACTTATTACTCTCGCAAATTCTATCAGCTGGGCAATCGGAATTCCTGGTACATTCAGGACGACAGACATCGTAGGGATTGCCAAAGTAATCTGGCAAACACTGGCAATGACTGATGCCGTTTCTTGGCCTACAAATTGCATTAGGCCCGCAGGGTGATGGACTGCATGGCACAGCAACCTCTGTTGGTGGGTCTCTCTGACGGACACATGCAGCAAATGGATCACCTGTCATTCCTTGAGGACAATAGCACATAGCGCTGTGACTTATCACTTTGCATTCGGCTTGAGAGCCGCAAGATCCAGGACATGGGTCGGCACATTTTTGCTGAATGCATGCCTTGTTTGAGGGGCATTCGGCATTGGTAACACACTCTGGACGGCAATTTGGTGGTGCACCTATGAATTCTGGTAGACAAGTGCACTTGTAGTCATCGTTCTGAGCTTCACACTTGGCATTGAAACCGCAAGGTGAAGGGTTGCATGGATCTCGAGGAGTTGGTGGTTCGCGAGCTGGTTGTTCAACTAAAATAGATATTGTAAAATAGGGATCGGGGAAGAAGTAGGTAAATGATTTACTTATGGGTTGGCAGACTGTAAACGGATTTCCGGTATGCCTTGGTGGACAACTGCATATCGGATTGTGGTTGCGGACGATGCATTCTGCTCGCATACCACATGTTCCAGGACAAGGGTCTTTGCATTTTTGATTCAAACAGAATTTGTCCAATGGGCAGTCGGAGTTGGTTGAACATTCTGGACGACAAGATGGTGGCGTACCGAAGAAGCCAGGTACACATGAGCATATAGCTTGTTGGTTGATTTCGCGGCATTGACTGTTCGGACCACATGGTGATGGATAACATGGATTGGTAACAACTGGTGCAGGTATTTTGTCACATTGTATGAATGCACTTCCGGTCATTCCCTCTGGACAAGAACACATTGGTATGTGGTTTTGTACCGTACATTGGGCGTTCGTGCCACAAGTACCAGGGCAAGGATCTTCACACTTGCTTCGCATGCAAGCTCTGTCGCGAGGACAATCTGAGTTAAGAACACACTCAGGTCGACATCCGGAGTAAGGATCTCCACGATATTCGGGGATGCAAGTACAAATTCCGTTGTTGCAGTTGGCATTGGCACCGCATGGTGATGGATTGCATGGGTCTGTTGGATCTGGAGGCTCACCTAGTAAGGGAAATATTCTGTATGAGGAAAGGATCAACTAATTGAAGTTTTCAATTTTACGTTGAATTGGTATAGGTCTGCAGGCTGTGAATGGATCTCCAGTGTAGCCGGTTGCGCAAACACAATTCGGAACATGATTGAGAACATTACATATTGCAGATATACCGCATGATCCAGGACATGGATCACGACACTTTTCGTTTATACAAGCCAAGTTTGTGGGACAGTCAGAATGAACACTACATTCCGGACGGCAATTTGGTGGGGTTCCTTGGTAGCTTGGTAAACAAGAACAAGACGGAACATTGTTCAAGTTACGACACTGCGCAAATTGTCCACATGGCGACGGTATGCAAGGATCACGAACAGGTTCAGGTAACGGGTCCAAGGGTGCTAAAGGAAGAAATTGAGTACTGAGAGGCTTTGGTAATCGTTGAGTCGTCTTACGTGGAATAGGATAACATCTTGTAAATGCATCTCCAGTATAATCTGATCGACAGGAACATATTGGATTATGATTGTGAACTCGGCATTCGGCGTTTTGTCCGCATACTCCTGGACATGGATCAGCACATTTTTGATTTATACAAGCTTTGTCGAGAGGGCATTCGGTATTTAGGACACATTCTGGCCTACATGATGGTGGACTGCCTATAAATTCTGGCAAGCAAGAACAAACTGCCTGTTGATTGACTTCGCGGCACTGGCTATTCGCTCCACAAGGCGACGGGACACAAGGATTCACATATTCTTGAATAGCTTTAAGGAGTATGGAGGAGAGTGTTTTAAAATCGAATTTCTTGTAGAAAGGATATTTCTTACGTTTTGGTATTGGAGAACAGAATCTGAAAGGATTACCAGTGTAATCCTGGTAACAGGTACATGATGGTAAATGATTTATAACATGGCATTCAGCGTTTTGGCCACAAGTTCCAGGGCATGGGTCAACACACTTCTGTTGAACGCATGCCTTGTTCGATGGACAATCTGAATTAAGGACACATTCTGGACGACATCCTTCATAAGGATTACCGAAGTAATCCGGTAAACAAACACAGGACCCAATTGAGCCATGTTGTCGGCATTCGGCGTTGCTACCACATGGATTCGGATGACAGGGTTCGACTTGATCTCGAATAGGTTCCTGTACCGCATCACATCTGGTAAACGGATCACCGATAAAACCAGACGAGCAAACGCAATTGGGTACGTGATTGAATGTTCTACACTCAGCATTAAGACCGCATAAGCCAGGGCACGGATCAACGCACTTCTGGCGAATGCAAGCCTTATCACTTGAGCACTCTGAGTTCGATAAGCATTCTGGGCGACATTGAGGTGGAGCACCGATGAATTCGGGAAGACAAGAGCACGACGGGCTTCCATTGGAGTTAACACACTTTGAATTTGGTCCACATGGTGATGGATAGCATGGATCAGGATCATTCTTGACGATTGGTGGTTCAACTAGAAAGGGGGTACATTTATAGGAATTGTCTCGTTGTAAGATGAAGACCGTTTCACTACCTCTTATTTCACAAGCAATAAACGGACTTCCAGTGTAACCGGAAGGACACGAGCAATGTGGATTGTGATTGATCACGCTACACAATGCATTGCGTCCACAAACACCTGGACATGGATCTTGGCACTTTTGATTGATACAAGCGCGATTAGCAGGACATTCAGAGTTGGTAACACATTCTGGTCTACAGCCCGGTGGTGAACCTATGAATTGCGGCAGGCACGAGCAAATAGCATGATGGTTGACATCGCGACATTGGCTATTGGGACCACACGGTGAGGGATTACATGGATTTTCAATGACGGGCTCTGCAAAAAAGGGTTTGAGGTTATTTTCAGGGATACCTAACTTTGAGTCTGAGTCTGATTTACTTGGAGTTGGCAAACACTGAATAAATGCATTGCCAGTCATCTCAACTGGACAATGACACATCGGGATATGGTTATTGACTTCGCAGATGGCATTTAAGCCACATGTTCCCGGACAAGGATCGACACACTTATTTCGGATGCATGCCTTATCCCGAGGACATTCCGAGTTAAGAACGCACTCGGGGCGACATTCGACGTAAGGATCTCCGTGATATTCTGATATGCAGGTACACTGGCCGTTATTGCAGATAGCATTTGGCCCGCATGGCGATGGATTGCAAGGGTCTTCAGCAAGTGGTGGTTCTAAATAATTAATAGCAACGGTTACTTTTGAACTCTTGGAGACATTTTTACTATCGGTCTTACTTGGTGGTGGTGCTGGCGAACAGGCTTCGAAGGGATTACCCTCGTAGCCTGTTGGACATGTACACATCGGAACATGGTTACGAACATTACAAATAGCATTAAAACCACAAGATCCCGGACAAGGATCTCTACATTTCTCCTGCAAACAAGCCTGATCGCTTGGGCAATCAGAGTTCAATGTACATTCCGGCCTACAATTGGGTGGTTGACCAATGAAGGTTGGAAGGCATGAACAAGAGGCTAGGTTGTTTAGATTTCGACATTCTGCAAATTGTCCGCAAGGTGATGGGACACATGGATCGTGATATGGTTCCTGTTGTGGTGGAGGAGGTGGAATGGCATAGCAACGTGTGAAAGCATCGCCGGTGAAACCAGCGCGACACGAGCACAACGGACTATGATTCCACACCCGACACTCGGCGTTGGTACCGCATGTACCAGGACAAGGATCACCACATTTTTGGTTAATACAGGACCGGTCCTGGGGACATTCGTTGTTGGAGGTACATTCGGGTCGACAAGTAGGCGGACTACCAATATAATTTGCCAGGCAAGAACATACAGCTTGTTCGCCTACTGTCTTACATTGACTATTAGGGCCACAAGGTGATGGTGCACAAGGGTTCTTATATTCTTTAACAGCTACAATAGAAAAAAATAGTGCTTAAGTGAATTAAGTGCCAGGGCATGAAGATTCAAAACTCTTACGTTCTGCTGGAACTGAACAATAGCGGTAAGGATCTCCTGAATATCCGTCGAAGCAGCTGCACGTTGGCAAGTGATTTATAACATTACACCTGGCATTCTGGCCGCAAGTACCAGGACATGGATCTCTACACTTTTGATTCACACAAGCTAAGTTGGACGGACAGTCAGAGTTTAGAACACATTCTGGTCGACAACCTTCGTAGGGATTTCCGAAGTATTCAGGCAAACACTGGCATGATCCAGCTCCTCCTCGGTCTTCGCATCGGGCATTTGCTCCGCAAGGACTTGGATTGCACGGATTGATTTCTTCATTTAATTGAGGTTTGCGTGGACTACATTGTGTAAATGGATTTCCTTCGAAGCCTTCTAAACAAACACATGATGGTGTATGACTGACAACTTGGCAAAGGGCGTTCTGTCCACACAGGCCCGGACATGGATCTGTACACTTTTGTTTGATGCATGCCAAATTGCTGGAACATTCCGATGATGATATACACTCCGGCCTACAGTTTGGTGGGCTTCCGATGAAACTTGGTAGACATGAACAAGAAGGTGATTCACCTCTTTGTTCACATTGTGAATTCGGTCCACAAGGACTTGGAATACACGGGTTTGTCGGTTCACGCTGAATAGGAGGTTGTGGTAGACGTTGGCAGCTGGTAAATGGATTTCCTGAATAACCATTCAAACACGAGCAGAATGGATTGTGATTGACAACGTTGCAAAGGGCATTAAGGCCACATGTGCCTGGGCATGGATCACGACATTTCTGATTTTGACACGCTTGGTTCAATGGACAATCGGAATTAATGGAACACTCTGGATGACACGATGGTGGACGCCCAATGTATCCGGGGACACATGAGCAAACGGCCTGTTGGTTGACCTCGCGGCATTGGCTGTTCGGTCCACAAGGAGATGGTTGACATGGGTTACCAGGAGGTGGAGCTAAATGAAAATGGAAAAAAGTTAAGGGTTTACGTTTACCTAGAAGATAGTTTCTTCGGCTACCTGGGATTGGCAAACATTGAGTGAAAGCGCTGCCAGTCATTCCATCTGGACACCTACACATGGGTATGTGATTGTTGACTTCACAAATGGCACTGAGGCCACATGTACCTGGGCATGGATCGACACACTTGCTTCTGATGCAAGCCTTATCGCGAGAACAATCGGAATTAAGGACACACTCTGGACGACAACCGGAATAAGGATCACCATGATATTCTGGTAAGCAAGTACATTGGCCATTAGAGCATTGAGCGTTAGCGCCACAGGGCGATGGGTTACAAGGGTCATCAAGAACTGGAGGCTCTGAGAAAGGAAATATTAGATTGGGTCTGAGAACAGTAAGTGTAAATTTACTTGGAGTCGGAGGTTTAATAACGCAGTTGGTGAAAGGATCGCCAGTATAACCGACTGGGCACGTACATATCGGTGTGTGGTTAATAACACTGCAAAGGGCAAAGTTTCCACATGAACCTGGACAAGGATCGATGCATCTCTCGCGAACACATGCCATACTTGATTGGCAATCGGCATTGATGACACATTCCGGACGACAGTTGGGTGGAGAACCGAAGTATGACTGAAGACAAGAACAAGATGGCTGATCGTTGATAGTTTGACACTGTGCGTTCGCACCGCATGGC
Source organism: Eupeodes corollae (assembly GCF_945859685.1). Taxonomy (NCBI): domain Eukaryota; kingdom Metazoa; phylum Arthropoda; class Insecta; order Diptera; family Syrphidae; genus Eupeodes; species Eupeodes corollae. The sequence goes on from NC_079149.1 coordinate 126,137,464, forward strand.
GATGGCACACACGGATCGCGGTACGGTTGAACATCCCTGATTGGTGGAGGCGGTGGATTCGGGAAGCATCTTGTGAATGGATCTCCTGTGAATCCGTTTCGACACGAGCATAAGGGACTGTGATTTCTAACTTGACATTCGGCGTTTTGTCCACATGAGCCCGGGCATGGATCGGTGCATTTGCGATTTATGCATGCTTTGTCGAAAGCGCATTCTGAACTAGTTGTACATTCGGGCCTGCAAGCAGGTGGGCTTCCGACATAAGTTGGAAGGCACGAACATACAGCTTGATTTTGCACCTCGCGGCACTGGCTGTTAGGGCCACAAGGTGAAGGCTGGCATGGATTGACATATTCTCTAACGGCTGAAATGGAATAAATTTCGTAAGTCTCGATTCGGGAAAGACTTTAAAGAACCACTCACGTTCTTTTATTGGGCTACAGAATCGGTATGGATCGCCACTAAAGTTGGGAATACATGTACATGACGGCAGGTGGTTGACAACGTTACAGTCAGCGTTTTGGCCACAAGTTCCAGGGCATGGGTCCTTGCATTTGCTTTGAATACAAGATTTTGTTGATGGACAGTCTGAGTTAACAACACATTCTGGGCGACATCCTTCATACGGATTTCCAAGGAATTCTGGTAAACATTGACATGCTCCAGCTCCATTTCTTTCCGTACATTGGGCATTAGCTCCACATGGACTAGGTTCACATGGGCTAATGATTTCCGGGGGATCTTGACGAACAGTGTCACAGAATGTGAATGGATCACCACTGAAGCCTGCGCTACATACACACATTGGAGTGTGATTTATCACATGACATTCAGCGTTGCTTCCACACACTCCTGGACATGGATCCTTGCATTTTTGTCCAATGCAAGCCTTAGAGCTTTGACACTCCGAATTAACAACGCATTCAGGTCGGCAATTAGGAGGAGAACCTATAAACTGGGACAGACAGGAGCAGGATGGAGACTGACCATTAGGACGGCATTCTGAGTTGGGTCCACATGGGTTGGGACGACATGGATCTTTGAAATCTTCTTGTGGTTGTTCAACTAAAATAAAAACCGTTTGAAATATGGAAAGGAACACAGGGCTAAAGTTAAACCCACTTGGTATTGGATGACAAGCTGCTAATGGGTTTCCAGTAAACCGACTTCTACAGCGACAAATTGGATTATGGTTGACCACCGAACATTCGGCATTTACTCCACAGGATCCCGGACATGGATCCTTGCATTTGTTTTGAAGGCAAGCTCTGTTAAGAGCACACTCTGAGTTTGAGATGCATTCTGGACGACATTGAGGTGGACTACCGATATAGTCTGGCAAACATGAGCATACTGCTTGTTCATTGATTTCTTGACATTGACTGTTTGGACCGCATGGTGATGGTTGGCAAGGATTTTGTCTAACTAGTTCTGAAACATGAAAAACTTTTAGCAAATGAAGTCGGGAAATGAATTCCAGGTATTTACGTGGTATGGGAGAGCATTGAACAAAAGCGTTTCCGCTCATTCCTTCAGGGCAATGACACATTGGAATGTGATTAAACACTTCACAGATGGCATTTGCTCCACAAGTGCCCGGACATGGGTCTGTGCACTTGCTCCTGATGCATGATTTATCTTTTGGGCAATCTGAGTTCAAAACGCATTCTGGACGGCAACCGAGGTAAGGATCTCCCTGGTACTCTGGTATACAAGAGCACTGGCCGTTCAAGCAAACAGCATTTGCTCCACAAGGTGACGGATTACATGGGTCAGTTGGCTCCGGTGTTATAGGATCTGCAGGTATCAGGTGGCAGGATGTAAATGGATCACCGGTGAAACCTCGTGTACATTGACAGATAGGAGTATGATTTATGACACTACATTCGGCATTGAAGCCACAAGATCCAGGACAAGGATCGGTGCACTTTTGTGAAATACAAGCCTTATTACTTGGACACTCTGAATTGACGACACATTCGGGGCGACAATTTGGTGGCGAACCTAGATAAGTTGGAAGACATGAACATGACGGACTGCCATTGATATCACGGCATTCTGCAAAATGTCCGCACGGCGAAGGTACACAAGGGTTTCGATATTCATCGCGTTTTGGTGGTGGAGGAGCTATTTCAAGGAAAAATTCAGTTACGGTCTCTTAATAAAATATATAAGGGCTTACGAGGTATGGGGTAGCATCTTGTGAATGCATCCCCTGTGTAGCCGTTTATACAACTGCACAAAGGTGAATGATTTCGTACTCTGCACTCGGCATTAGTTCCACAAACTCCTGGACAAGGATCTTCACATTTTTGGTTCTTGCAAGCCTTGTCCAAGGGACATTCCGAATTTGTTGTACATTCTGGTCGACATGCTGGCGGACTTCCAATGAAGTCAGGCAAGCATGAGCAAACAGCTTGTTCATTAACTTCACGGCATTGAGAGTTCGGTCCACATGGCGTTGGTTGACACGGGTTAACATACTCTTTGATGATCGCTAAAAAATGTTGATAATATTATTCGACGTGTCTTTTGTTGTGTTTTTATTTTTGAAGAACTTACGTTTCTCTGGAATGGAACAGAAGCGATATGGATTGCCTGTATATCCTGACAAGCAATCACAGGTAGGCAAGTGATTGATGACATTGCAAATAGCATTTTGACCGCAAACTCCAGGGCAAGGGTCTTTGCATTTTTGGTTAACACAAGCTCTATTCGAAGGACAATCAGAGCTTTGAATACATTCAGGACGGCATCCCTCGTAAGGGTTTCCGAAGTATTCAGGAAGACATTGACACGATCCAGCATTGTTGACCTCTCTGCATTCGGCATTGATTCCACATGGATTTGGATCACATGGTCTTGTTTCATCTGCAAGTGGTGGCTTAGGCGAACATCCACTAAACGGATCTCCAGTGAATCCTTCTGCACATATACACATGGCCGTATGACTGATGACTCGACATTCCGCATTGATTCCACAGAGTCCTGGACAAGGATCTTTGCATTTCTGACTGAGACAAGCCTTGTTGCTAGCACACTCGGAGTTGGTGATACATTCTGGTCGACAGTTGGGCGGTGATCCAATGAACTCCGGGAGGCATGAGCACGATGGAGAATCTCCAACTGCCTTGCATTGAGAGTTCGGTCCACAAGGTGATGGTTGGCATGGATTTTTAGGTTCATCTCGCACTGGTGCTATTACTTGTTGACAGCGTATAAATGGACTTCCTGTGAATCCCGTAGGACAGGTGCAGAATGGATTGTGATTAACAACTGTGCACTTAGCTCCTAGTCCACAAGTTCCAGGACAAGGATCAATACATTTCTGGTTTTGACAAGCCATTGAAAGCGAACAGTCAGAGTTCCTAGTACATTCAGGTCTACACGTTGGAGGATTTCCAATGAATCCTTCAATGCAAGAGCAAACTGCATTGCCCTGGAACTCCCGACAGCGTGAGTTGGGACCGCATGGACTTGGATTGCAGGGGTGTTGGACTTCTGGTTCACGTTGAACCGGATTACACTGCACAAAAGCATTTCCATTCATATTTTCCGGACATCTACACATCGGAATGTGGTTGATAACTTCACATATTGCGCTAAGTCCACAAGTTCCTGGACAAGGATCCGTGCATTTATTTCGAATGCACGCCTTGTCTGAAGGACATTCTGTACTTAGAACACATTCCGGGCGGCACCCAACATAAGGGTCGCCTTGATATTCAGCAATGCAAGTACATTGACCGTTGTTACAGATAGCATTGCTACCGCATGGTGATGGGTTGCAAGGGTCATCCAAAACTGGAGGTTCCGCTTTAAAGCAAAAATTAAAAGATTGGACATATATAAAAGTCTATTTATGAAGGAAGGATTTCAGAGATCTTACGTTTCGGGGCGATTTGACAGGATGTAAACGGATTTCCTACATAACCTTGTAGGCATGAGCAAATAGGTGTGTGATTGATAACTGAGCACTGTGCACTCAAACCACAAGAACCTGGACATGGGTCAATGCAGCGGTTGTTTATACAAGCCAAATTACTGGCACATTCAGCGTTCGATGAACATTCTGGACGGCAATTTGGTGGAGCTCCAAAGAAGTTTGGCAGACAAGAGCACGATGCTTGTCCGTTCAAGTTGCGACATTGTGAGTTGGGACCACAAGGTGAGGGCAGACAAGGATCTCGAATTCTTTCAGGAACAACTATTAGAGGAGGTGCTGTACGAAAGAAGATTGGCTTAGTAAGGTTACGGGGCGGGGTTATATTTAAGAGTCTTACGTGGTATAGGGTTACAACGGGTGAATGGATCACCAGTGAAACCGTTTCTACACGAACACAACGGACTGTGGTTATGAACACGACACTCGGCGTTAGTTCCGCATGTTCCTGGGCATGGATCTACACACTTTTGGTTCACGCACGCTTTGTCAAGACTACACTCAGAGCTAATTGTACACTCTGGTCGACAACCTGGAGGAGTACCTATATAGTTCGGGAGGCATGAACAGACACCTTGACCGTTCACTTCCCTGCATTGACTATTGGGACCACATGGTGATGGTTGGCAAGGATTGACATATTCTTTAATGACGGCTATTGATGAAAAAGTATTTACTGGGTTAATAAGCTTGGGAGCATAGGGATTAAGAGGCTTACGTTTGGTTTCTATTGCACAGAATCGGTATGGATCTCCAGTGTATCCAATTCTGCACGCACAAGATGGAAGATGGTTTAACACATGACAATCGGCATTCTGTCCACAAGTTCCTGGACAAGGATCACCACATTTATTTTGAAGACAAGCTTTGTTGGACGGGCAATCGGAGTTAAGAACACACTCAGGGCGACATCCTTCGTAAGGGTTTCCAAAATATTCTGGTAAGCATTGGCAAGAGCCAACACCGTTTTGTTGACGACATTCAGCAAATGCCCCACAAGGGCTTGGATTGCAAGGATCAACAATTTCTGGTGGGCTAGCTCGCACAACATTACATTGTACGAACGGATCACCCGTAAAGCCAATTTCACAGGTACACATTGGAGTGTGACTAATCACTCGGCAAACAGCATTTTGACCACACAAGCCAGGACAAGGATCTCTGCATCGCTGGTTACGGCAAACCTGTGCCGTTGGACACTCAGAATTAGTAACACATTCTGGTCTGCAGTTAGGTGGACTTCCGAAGAAGTTTTCTAAGCACGAACATGACGGCGATCCATTGATGTTGCGACATTCGGAGTTTGGTCCACATGGTGATGGTTGACATGGATTCGTTGGTTCTGGGTCACGTTTTACTGGGAGAAACCTTATTGTTAAAAAAGTCTTTTGTGACAAGCTACAAATCTTACTTATTCGCTGACACAGAACGAACGGGTTTCCTGTAAAGAGTTCCGGGCATGAGCAGAAAGGATTATGGTTTACCACAGAACACTTGGCATATTGACCACACGTTCCTGGGCAAGGGTCTTGACACTTCTGATTTTGACAGGCTTGATTTTGTGCACATTCAGAGTTGGTGGTACATTCTGGGCGGCATGTTGGTGGGCTTCCAACAAATGTTGGAAGACACGAGCATACTGCTTGAATGTTGACCTGACGGCACTGGCTGTTAGGTCCACACGGAGATGGTTGACAAGGGTTGATAAAAAGTTCAACTAAAAAATGACATCTAGTGTTAGAAATTGTTTACGTCAGATTTTGTTTGGTGAATAGTTACCTTCGGCTGGAATGCACTGACTAAAAGCATTGCCTGTCATTCCTTCGGGGCAGTGACACATCGGAATGTGGTTGTGCACTTCGCATATAGCATTAGCACCACAAGTTCCTGGACATGGGTCTAGGCACTTGCTTCTAATACAAGCACGATCGCGCGAACAATCCGAATTCAAAACACATTCAGGGCGGCAACCAACTAAAGGATTTCCTTGGTATTCAGCAATGCAGGAGCATTGACCGTTCTGGCATACGGCATTTGAGCCACAAGGGCTAGGGTTGCAAGGGTCACGTTCTTCTATTCGAAGAGGTGCTAAAAACGAAATATTAAGTATTTCTGCGGCTAAGATTGAAAAGTCCAAAGAAGCCTTACGAGGTGCTTGATAGGGTTGACAGCTTACGAACGGATCTCCTGTGTATCCAACTGGACACGTACAACTTGGTGTATGATTGATGACGTTACATGTGGCAGCAAAGCCACACGATCCGGGACATGGGTCGATACAATGCTGGCGAATGCAAGCTTTGTTACTGACACATTCCGAATTAATGGTACATTCTGGGCGACAACTTGGTGGGGCACCAATAAAATCGGGTAGGCAAGAGCAGGAAGGAACATTATTAGTGTTTCGACACTGAGAATTTGGACCGCAAGGACTAGGTACACAAGGATCGCGATAAACCTCGATATCTCGTGGAGGTGACGGTGCTATAAGAAAGTCAGTTTCAAAAGTTGGATTATATAAGAAAAGGCAGTAACCATTACGTGGTATTGGCGAGCATCTAACAAAGGCATCTCCGGTGTAACCATTTCTGCAGGAACAGATTGGACTGTGGTTTCTAACTCTACATTCAGCATTCTGTCCACAGGTTCCAGGGCATGGATCGACACACTTTCGGTTGATGCAAGCCTTATCGGCGTCACATTCAGAGCTCGAGGTACATTCTGGTCTACATGATGGAGGAGTTCCTATGAACTCTGGAAGACACGAACAAACTCCTTGTTGGTTTACCTCGCGGCACTGGCTGTTTGGACCGCAAGGAGAAGGTTGGCATGGGTTGACGTATTCATGGCTTATTGCTAAAGGGATTGAAAAAAGTCAATTTCAATTCGGAGGCGGATGAGAAAAGGAGCTTACGTTCAGCAGGAATATTACAATAGCGGTAAGGGTCTCCTGTATATCCAACGAAACAGTTACATGTTGGCAAATGGTTGACAACATTACATTCAGCATTCTGTCCACACGTTCCAGGACAAGGGTCTTTGCATTTTTGCTGCACGCAAGCCTTATTTGTCGGACAATCGGAGTTGCGAACACATTCAGGACGGCAACCTTCGTAAGGATTTCCAAAGTATTCGGGCAAGCACTGGCAAGCTCCAGCGCCGTTGCGCTCAATGCAATTTGCGTTGGGTCCACATGGGCTTGGATTGCAAGGGTTTACGTATTCCGGAGCAAGTTGTCTCACGACATCACAGTGGCTGAATGGATCACCTGAAAAACCAGGGCTACAAACGCATATCGGCGTATGACTGACGACTCGGCATTCTGCATTTAATCCACAAACTCCTGGACATGGATCCTTACAACGTTGATTTATACAAGCGAGGTTACTTGTACACTCTGAGTTGGAAACACATTCTGGTTTGCAATATGGTGGGCTTCCGAAGAAGCCTTCGAGGCAGGTACATGACGGAGCTTCTCCAATACTTCGACATTCAGAATTGGGGCCACATGGCGATGGTCTGCATGGATCGGTTGGAGTAGGATCTGCAGGACGTTCAATAATTTCTTGACAAGCCACAAACGGATTGCCCGTAAAGTGTGGAAGACAGGTACAGAACGGATTGTGATTCACTACAGAACACTTGGCATTACGGCCGCATGATCCTGGACATGGATCCCGACATTTTTGATTAACGCAAGCTAAACTGGAAGGACATTCTTGGTTGGCTGTGCACTCTGGTCTACACGTTGGTGGACTGCCAATGAATCCTTGCACACAAGAACAAACTGCTTGGTTGTTGACTTCCCGACATTGACTATTTGGACCGCATGGTGACGGTTTGCAAGGGTTTTGGATAATTGGAGCTAAAAAGTGAATTAAGATGTTAGAATTTTGATAGGCTTTCGTGGTTTCCGAGTATTTACGTGGAACTGGGGAGCATTGCACGAATGCATTTCCAGCCATTCCTTCAGGGCACCTGCACATCGGTATATGATTGATGACATCACATATCGCGTTTGTACCGCACGTTCCAGGGCAAGGATCAACGCATTTACTGCGGATACAAGCTCTGTCACGAGCACAATCGCTGTTAAGAACACATTCTGGACGGCATCCAGCATAGGGATCCCCATGATATTCAGCTATGCATGTACATTGTCCGTTGTTGCAAACTGCGTTTGCAGCACAAGGTGATGGGTTACATGGATCATCAAGAACAGGTGCTAAAAATTGATGAGGTAAGTAGGGAATAAAGTTCAGAACTTTGTTCGAGTCCTTACGTGCTGGCGGAGGTTCTGGTCGACAGAAGGTGAATGGATCACCAGTGTATCCGGCGGGACATGTGCAACTTGGTGTATGATTAATTACATTACAAACTGCACCATTTCCACATGATCCTGGACAAGGATCGCGGCATTTTTCATTAATACAAACTTGGTTACTTGGGCACTCTGCGTTTATCAAACATTCTGGGCGGCAATTTGGTGGAGCACCAATGTAGTTTGGATGGCATGAACACGAAGGAGATTGGTTGATAGTACGGCACTGTGCATGAGGTCCGCAAGGAGAAGGTACGCAAGGGTCTTGAGGTTCTCTTTGAACTATGACAGGCGGAGCCGCTATAATTAGAAGACGTTTCGAAAACGCTCTTTGGGCTTAAAAAAACGTGAATAACTTACGAGGTATGGGGAAACATCTTGTGAAAGCGTCACCCGTGTATCCAGACTTGCAACTACATATAGGACTATGGTTGTTAACCCTACAGATAGCATTATTTCCACATGTACCGGGACATGGGTCTTGACACTTCTGGTTGATACAAGCACGGTCTGTGGGGCACTCTGAACTTATCGTGCACTCAGGCCTACATACTGGTGGACTACCCACAAAGTTTGGTAGACAAGAACAGACAGCTTGGGAGTTGATTTCCCGGCATTTGCTGTTGGGTCCGCAAGGAGTAGGCTGACATGGATTAACATACTCTTTGATGGCTAAAATATTGAAAACAGTTTATGAATGGGTACGAGGAAAACAATTTTCTGATGACTCACGTTCGCGTTCCAGCTGACAGAATCTGTATGGATCACCAGAATATCCAGTAATACAAACACATGAAGGAATATGATTGACAACGTTACAAATTGCATTTTGTCCACAGGTTCCGGGACATGGGTCTCTACATTTATTCTGAAGACATGCTTTGTTTGACGAGCAATCCGAGTTAAGTATACATTCTGGACGACATCCTTCATAGGGGTTTCCGAAATATTCTGGCAGACACTGGCATGCTCCGGCTTCATTCTTTCTTATACACTCAGCGTTTGATCCACATGGACTTGGTTGACATGGATCAACTTGATCCAGCTGCGTAATCCTTACTGCCACACATTGAACGAATGGATCCCCTTGGAATCCAGTTGGACAAAGGCAACTTGGTGTATGACTAAGTACGTGACATTCAGCTCCAGATCCACACAAACCTGGACATGGGTCTTTGCATTTTTGACTTATGCAAGCTTGATTGCTTGGGCATTCTGAGCTTGTGAGACATTCCGGTCGACAATTTGGTGGAGATCCAATGTAATTGGCAATGCAAGTGCATGCTGGTGATTCACCAACAACTCGGCAATCCGAGTATGGTCCACATGGAGACGGTGTGCAAGGTGCTTTAGGTACATCGCGTGGTGGTTCAACTAAAAGCGAACACAGAGTTATAATAGGATCATGGCACGGTGAAGTGAAAAGCTTACTTATACGCTGACAACTGATGAACGGATTGCCAGAGAACCTTTCGGGACACTGGCAGAATGGAATGTGATTGACGACCTTGCATTTGGCATTGGCGCCACAGGTACCCGGGCACGGATCTGTGCATTTCTGGTTTAGACAAGCCTGACTAAGAGAACACTCGGAGTTGGTAGTACATTCGGGACGACAGAACGGTGGACTTCCAACGAACTGTTCCAGACACGAACAAACAGCTTGCTGATTGATTTCTTGACATCTGCTATTCGCACCACATGGTGAAGGTTGGCAAGGATTTGTGATTTCAAGTTCTAAGGGAAGGGTTTTATTGATGTGGTTAACTTTAACTATCGATTCGATCTTACTTGGACTAGGTGAACAACTAATGAAGGCATTGCCTTGCATGCCGTCGGGACATTTACAGTTTGGAATGTGATTCATGACTTCACAAATGGCGTTGTGGCCGCATGTTCCTGGACAGGGGTCAACACAGGTATGTTTTATACAGGCCCGGTCTCTTGGACAATCGGTGTGTAAAACGCATTCTGGTCGACAACCTGTGTACGGATCTCCGTGATATTCCGCTATGCACGTGCATTGACCGTTGTTACAGATTGCGTTTGGTCCACATGGTGATGGGTTGCAAGGATCTTCTTCAAATACTTCAGCTAAAGTGCAGAATTCACTTAATACATGGGAATAAGGTCATCAAAGATAAAACTTACGTTCCACAGGAGGAGGTTTAGGGTTGCATATCGTGAACGGATCACCAATATAACCTTCGAAGCAAGTACAAATTGGAGTGTGATTAACAACATTACAATTAGCATTCACTCCACATGAGCCTGGACAAGGATCGCGACATTTCTCATTGATGCAAGCCTGGTTCGTAGGGCATTCCGAACTAATGGAACACTCTGGACGACAATTAGGTGGGGAACCAATGAAACTTAACAAACAGGAGCAAGAAGGTGAACCATTGATTTCTCGACATTGCGAATTCGGACCACATGGTGATGGTACACATGGGTTACGATAGACATCTCTTACCGGAGGTGGAGGAGCTAAATAAAATACGTGACTGAAAATGGAACTCGGATGTTGAAGGTAAATTTTCTTACGAGGAATATTAAAGCAACGTTGGAATGGATCACCGGTGAAGCCACTTCGGCATGAACAAATCGGGCTGTGGTTTCGTACACGGCATTCGGCGTTCTGGCCGCATGTTCCTGGACATGGATCGACGCACTTTCTGTTGACACACGCCTTATCAGCAGGACATTCTGAACTAGCTGTACACTCAGGTCTACAAGCTGGTGGACTTCCAATGTATTCTGGAAGACAAGAGCAAACGGCCTGGCTGTTGATCTCACGGCATTGACTATTTGGTCCGCAAGGTGATGGTTGACATGGATTGACGTACTCTTTGAGGGCTTTAAATGACATAAATGTAAATGAGCTAGGTTCGCGGTTTGGAAGACTGGTATAAGCTTACGTTCTTTCTCGATATTGCAAAGGCGATAAGGATCGCCAGTGTATCCAGAGAAGCAGTTGCATGAAGCAACATGGTTGATTACTTGACACTCCGCATTTTGTCCACAAGTTCCTGGACATGGATCTCTGCATTTGTTTTGAAGACAAGCTCGGTCCGATGGACAATCTGAGTTGAGAATGCATTCGGGTCGGCAACCTTCATAGGGATTACCAAAGTACTCGGGCAAGCATTGACACGATCCTGCTCCGCCACGTTCTTCACACTTTGCATTGGTTCCACACGGACTTGGATTACATGGGTTTAATGGCTCATCCCTAATTTGAATCTCATTGCACTGGCTGAATGGGTCTCCAGTAAAGCCTGCAGCACAAATACACATGGCTGTATGAGAAACAACACGACACTCGGCATTATTTCCACAGAGCCCTGGACATGGATCAACGCATTTCTGGTTGATGCATGCCAAATTTGTGGGACATTCTGAATTGGATACACACTCTGGCCGGCAAGACGGTGGAGAACCAATGAAAGAAGGTAAACAAGAGCAAGATGGACTGTCACCCGAAACACGGCATTCCGAGTTAGGTCCACATGGTGTTGGTATACAAGGATTGACAGGCTTAACTTCTCTTACTGGTATTACTATAAAATAAAACATGAAGTTCTGGAGACTAATGAAGTTAAGGTTGAAGGTGACTTACTTATCCGTTCACAACGAACGAATGGGTTTCCAGAGAAACCATCGGGGCAGCTACAGAATGGATTATGATTAACAACGTTGCACTTAGCATTAAATCCGCAAGTACCGGGACATGGATCACGGCACTTCATATTTTGGCAAGCTTGATTAAGTGAGCATTCAGAGTTTGTCGTACATTCGGGTCTACATTGAGGTGGACTTCCGATGTATTCGGGAATGCAGGAGCAAACTGCTGTTTCTTGAACAACTCGGCATTGACTGTTTGGACCACACGGAGATGGCTGACATGGGTTACTAGCAATTGGTTCTGTAAAGCAAAAAAGATTTAAAGACGATTCAGACTCAGGTGAAAAATGAGATTGTTTACTTGGAACTGGTCTACACTCGAAGAAGGCGTTGCCCGACATTCCTTCGGGACACCTGCACATTGGAATATGATTGTTAACTTCACAAAGGGCGTTAGTTCCGCAAGTTCCAGGACAAGGATCTTTGCATTTGTTTTGCAGACAAGCTCGATTTAGTGGGCACTCAGCGTTGAGAACACATTCTGGACGACACTCTGTGTAAGGATCACCTTGATATTCGGGTATGCAGGTGCATCGCCCATTATTGCAAATGGCATTTGCGCCGCAGGGTGATGGATTACATGGATCGTCGAGTACAGGTGGCGAAGTTGCTATAGATGAAGAGAGGGAAAGCTAAAGAATAACTGCAGACAATGGGAAGGCAAAACTTCTTACGTGCTGGTGGCTTTGGATGGCAGTTTGTGAACGGATTGCCTATGAATCCTTCAATACAAGCACATGATGGTGTGTGGTTGATCACTCTACAGAAAGTATTCAATCCACACGATCCTGGACAAGGATCGACACATTTTTCTCGAATACAAGCTCGATCACTTGGACATTCCGCATTGATGGTACATTCAGGCCTACAATTTGGTGGAGCTCCAATGTAAGTAGCGAGACATGAGCACGATGGGACTCCATTGACATTTCGACACTGAGCATTGGGACCACATGGCGATGGCAGGCAAGGATCGCGGATTTCTTCCTTCAGGATCTCAGGAGCAGCTAATTAAATTGAGATGTAATTTTGGAATAAAAACAAAATGCCAAAAATCCCTTACGTGGTGGAATGGGGAAGCACCGTGTAAATGCATCTCCTGTAAAGCCTGATCTACAAGTGCAAATAGGACTGTGATTACGAACGCGACACTCCGCATTATTTCCACATGGCCTATCTTCACAAGGATTCTTGCACTTTTGATTGATACAGGCTTTAGTGGCATCACATTCTGAACTTATAGTACACTCCGGTCGACATGATGGCGGTGATCCAACATATTCAGGACGACAAGAGCAAACAGCTTGACCGTTTACTTCGCGACACTGACTGTTGGGACCACATGGTGTTGGCTGGCACGGGTTCACATATTCCTTGATCAAAGCTAGAGGGGGTTATTTTGTTAAAACGGGTCGAGTTCGTATAATCTATACAATTTTCTTACGTTGAGATGGCTGGTTGCAGAATCGGTAAGGATCCCCAGTGTATCCTGTGATGCAGTTGCATGATGGCACGTGATTCATAACTTGGCAATCAGCGTTGAGGCCACAAGTGCCTGGACAAGGGTCGAAGCATTTATTTTGCATGCAAGCCTTATTCGATGGACAATCAGAGTTCTGTACGCATTCTGGACGGCAACTTTCGTAGGGATTACCAAAGTAGTCCGCGAAACATTGGCATGATGCAGCTCCGTTTCTTTGTTTACATTCGGCATTGGAACCGCACGGGTTTGGATGACATGGATCAATATGTTCTATCTGGGCTACTTTGGGAACATCGCATTGAATGAACGGATCTCCAATATAACCAGGTATACAAATGCACATGATCGCATGGCTAACAACGCGACATTCTGCGTTCACTCCACAACGTCCTGGACAAGGATCTCTACACTTCTGATTGATGCAAGCAAGATTGCTCGGACACTCCGAGCTCGTAACACATTCTGGTCGACATGTTGGAGGACGTCCAATATAATTCTCAAGACACGAACAAGATGGTGCTTCTCCAATGGCCTTACATTGAGAGTAAGGTCCACACGGAGATGGGCGACATGGGTCGACGACATCACGAACTGGTTCATCAACTAATATTGAAGAGTTTAATTTAGATCACTGGTCAAAGATTGCTTAATTGCGTCTTACTTATAGGCTGGCATCGAACAAACGGATTGCCATTGAATCTTTCAGGACAGCTACAAAATGGCGAGTGGTTAACCACAACACAGCTAGCACCGATTCCACATGTACCAGGACATGGGTCTCGGCACCTTTGATTAAGGCATGCTTCAGTCGGTGGACATTCTGAGTTTGATGTACACTCAGGGCGACACAAGGGTGGACTTCCGATGTAATTCTTGAGGCAAGAACAGACAGCCTGTTGGTTTACTACCCGGCATTGACTGTTCTGGCCACAAGGGCTTGGTTGACAAGGGTTCGTTGGTAAAGGTCCTAAAATATTACGAAAAACAAAATTTGTTTCAGGTTCCGCAAAATACGTTGACGAAGAATAAAATTTACTTGTGACGGCACTGCATCGAACGAATGCACTTCCAGCTGTTCCTTCGGGACATCTACACATCGGAATATGGTTGATGACTTCACAAATGGCGTTCGTTCCACAAGTTCCCGGGCAAGGATTTATGCACTTGCTTCGAACGCATGCTTTGTCTCTCGAACAATCCGAGTTAAGCACACATTCAGGACGACATCCGTTGTAAGGATCTCCATGATATTCTGGCAAACAGTGGCATATTCCTCCTGAGCATTCCGCATTAGCTCCACATGGCGATGGATCGCAAGGATCAATTCTTTCCCCTAATCAAAGCTTTTGTTGAGCAAACGAAAAAATACCAGACAAATTGAAAAATCTTACGTATAGCAGGTGGAGTTGGTGCTGGAGAACAACTGGTGAACGGATCACCAGTGTACCCAACAGGGCAGACACAAATCGGAGTATGATTGACTACACTACAATCGGCACCAAAACCGCACGACCCTGGACATGGATCAATGCATTTTTCACGAATGCATGCCTTGTCACTAGCACATTCAGCACTGATTGTACATTCAGGGCGGCAGTTTGGCGGTGCCCCGATGTAAGTGGCCAAACAAGAACAAGAAGCTCTGTTATTTTGGTTACGGCATTGAGAATTCGGTCCACATGGTGAGGGAGAACATGGATCTGCTTCGTATCTTACCACAGGTGGCGATGGTGGTGGGGCTACAAAATTATTGGGAGTATTGTTAAGAACTGAGTTTTGGATGATGGGATTTATATTCTTACGAGGAATGGGGAAACACCTGGTAAAGGCATCTCCCGTGTATCCACGACGACATGAGCAAAGAGGACTGTGATTTCGAACTCGACACTCCGAGTTCAAGCCACAAGTTCCCTCGCATGGATTCTTGCACTTTTGTTGAATGCAAGCCTTATCAATTGGGCATTCTGTGCTTAGAACACATTCTGGCCGACAAGATGGCGGCAAACCTATGTAATCCTCGAGACAAGAGCACACAGCTTGGCCGTTAAGTTCGCGACACTGGCTATTCGGTCCACACGGTGATGGTTGGCACGGATTCGTTGGTACTTGCAAGCGAACAGCTAAAGACACAAGAGGTTTTTGGGTAAAGGAAACATGTTGGAAAGAGGCAATCATCGGGTTTCTTACGTTTTTCAGGAATAACGTTACAATATCTGTAAGGATCACCGGAATATCCAATACGACAACTACAAGACGGTACGTGGTTTACCACTTGACATTCGGCGTTAGCTCCGCATGTTCCTGGACATGGGTCCCTGCACTTATTTTGCGTGCAGGCCCTATTCGAGGGGCAGTCAGAGTTCAGAATACACTCAGGGCGACAGCTTTGATATGGATCACCAAAGTGTTCGGGCAGACATTGGCATGATCCGATTCCGTTTTGTTCACGGCAGACGGCATTCGATCCGCAGGGATTCGGCTCACATGGGGTCACGTTTTCGTAACTGATTTCTGTAGGGGAGAAATGGGAAAAACGGGACGAGACAGAGAAGAAACAAGACCATTAGATATAATTGTTCAATGGTTTTTAAGGGATTAGTTCGGCACACACCTGTTAACTAAAAAGCGGACTAGTTTAACGTTTCCGTTTGCTGTTTTTTAGGTACGTGTTTTTTAGTTGTTGTTGTTTTTGTTGTTGTTTTAGGTGCGTTTTCACCAATATTTTGAATTGATGTTGTGGTTATGAGGCATAAGTGCTTTGCATTTGTGTTCATTATATTATTGGCTGTTGATTAATATTTAGTAAATTTTTTAGATTAAGTGCATTTCTATGTTAAGGCAGTGTTTTATTTTTGTTTTTTTTCAAAAATTCAGTGTGTTTTTAATTTTTCTAACTCTAAGCAGACTCAGACTCAAATAAGATTAGGTTTGTGTTTATTTGGGGAATAGGTTACATAATCGCATAATTTTGGGTTAACCCTTGTTTTTCAGACTCAACGACGACGAGGTTAGAATTACGGTTCAGTGTGTTTTTTTTAAAGGTTAGAAAGGCAGTGTTTGTTGTTTTTATTATTTTGATTTGTGAGACCTATTCAACTCTTTTGAGAGTTTTCGAAAAGGTCAATGCGTGTGTTTTTGTTTTTGTGTGGTGTAACGTGATTATAATTACGACTACACACCACTAGCAGTCAAAATATTATTATGGCTCAAAGATGATTTCAAAAATGTGTTTTTCCCTTAAAAATATTGATCGTTAAAAAAGCAGTATCCCCTCAAAAAAAACGATGCAGGTTTTTAATACTACAGGCAGGAATTTCCTAAACCTTGTTTATCGAGTTACGGCAGACTAAAGGCAGGTTTTTGCGTTTAAGGGGTTTCAGATTTATAAGGCATTCTAGAGTTAGGGGCAGTTTTTAAAAAGGCAGTTATTTGTTTTAGCATTATTCGTTTTAGCTAAAGCAGGCAGATTTTACGACGATTGTTCCATTTTAACTTAGCATGAGCATGTTAGGGTTTTATTTTATTAAGATTTTATTTAGTTTTTTCAAACAACAGTAACTAACAACTTTTGAAATGTCCAACACTTCCAAGTGACAACGAATTCAGACAGTTCGTACAGAATTGTGCCAACATGGAATCAGCATATAGTTTTTTCGATCATGATCTTTTCTTATGGAATATTTTTAGTAAAAAATGATCCTTGAACGATGCTTTGTGTGGAACTTTTCAAGAGCTGATTTTTACTGGAAAAATTAATATGGTAATAAAAGTTGCTAACAAACTAGAACAAGCTTTAGATGATTTTTAATTTTCTATGAGTTTTCTTTCAACTGGGCCTTACACTTTTTCAATGGAGCTGAATATTGTATTTACTGTTCCACGAGCTAAAGTTCGGGAGAAAAAAGTCTTAGGGAAGAAGCTTTAGCTTTTGAAATCAAAAGTATGCTGAGTTTTAGGTCGAAACTTTTTTTTTGTAGATTGACCCAGCAAAGTACCAAGAAATCATATGTTTACGCTGTCAAAATGACATAAAGAGAATAATGAATCATACAAAATGCTGTCAAATAAATGTCAAATAAGTTGATGTATAAAAATTAGAACAAAGTACCAAGAAATCATACTTCAGAACTAGAAATTTATGTTTACGCTGTCAAAATGACATAAGGACCATAATGAATCATACAAAGTTCTGTCAAATAAGTTGATGTATAAAAATTAGAACTGTCATTTAAGGGAGATCAGAAACTGAGTTATAAATATGACACTTGTTTTGACAGTAATTATGTAACAGTAAACATTTAAAAATGTGCACTCCTGGGAAAATAAAATGTTCCCTCCGGAAGAACTCTTGGAATATAGTTCCTGTGCTTCTTTTGATGGCATTATTAAAATATGAATAATATTGAGTGAAAGTGAGTGTGAATTATAATATTTCAATCGAAAAATCTCTTAACGTACTGAGAGCTCTTTGATTTCGGAAAATAAATGATAAGTGATATGTGGTGGTTACATATAAAAATTGCAATGTGTTGCCTTATTGTGATTTGGCATATTTAACTCGTGGTGTTTGACATACAAATATTCACTCAGTTGATTTTATGGTGTAAGGTGAAATGTCAGAAAGTTTGACATTTTTGCATTTTGTTTCAAAAGGCAAAATTGCAAAGTGCACTTTTGCATACATATATAAATTTGCATTGTTCTAAATTGTATTTAAGTTGTTTACCTTAGCCAGGTTCTTTTTGGGGTCATTATGTCCAATTGATTGATCACTTGACTTATAATATTTTTTAGTTTTTTTGACATAATGTAACCCTTCAACCTGGAGCCAGTATCAAGGCGAAAAACTTTTTAAATATAAAATTGCAATAAACTTCTATTACAAAGCCCATTTTCCAGATTAAATTATAACTGTTATTATTGTAAATAAATAAATTCTTTAAGCTTTTGCCTTGCCTATCAAAATAAAAATATTGTGCAATCCTACCTTGAACTTGTTGACAGCCGGTGAATGGATCGCCGGTAAAGCCATTTTCACACGAACATATTGGCATATGGTTGGCAACTGAGCAGCGAGCATTGTAACCGCATGATCCTGGACATGGATCGTCACATTTTTGTCGAATACAAGCCTTGGTTGATGGACATTCTGGATTGATGGTACATTCTGGTCGGCAATTTGGTGGTGTGCCAATGAATGTTTCCAAACAAGAGCAAGCTGGGCTATCGTTTATAACCTTGCAGTCTGAGTTTGGTCCGCATGGTGTTGGTTGGCAAGGATCGATTGGTGTTCTTTCGATCGGTTGCTCGAAGCATCTTGTGAACGGATCTCCCGTAAATCCAGCGTTACAGCTACAGACTGGATTGTGGTTGATAACTTGACACTTGGCATATTGTCCACAAGCTCCTGGACATGGATCGACACATTTCTTATTGAGGCAGGCTGTTTGCAGAGAGCACTCAGAGCTTGTAAGACATTCAGGTTTGCATGCTGGTGGAGAGCCAAGCATTCCAGCTTGACAAGCACAAACTGCTCCAGATACGGTCGAATGGCAAATGCTGTTAGGACCACATGGTGATGGATTGCATGGATCAGTGGGTCTAGTATCCTTTACTTCAGGGCGACAACGAATGAATGGATCACCAGTGTAACCCTTAGGACAGCTGCATATTGGTATATGATTGGAAACATCGCATTGAGCCTGTTCGCCACAGGTGCCGGGGCATGGATCGATACAGTGTCTGTTGATACAAGCCTTATTTGGTGAGCAGTCCGTGCTGAGGGTACACTCAGGACGGCATCCGACGTATGGATCTCCGAAATAGTCGGGAAGGCATGTACAAACTCCGCCATCGCAGTCAGCGTTTGCTCCGCAAGGTTGCAGGTCGCATGGATCAGTTGGCCTGGTTGGTTCTGGCTCTTCAATGATCTCCACACACTGACTAAACGGATCTCCGGTAAATCTTGGTCTACAAGTGCAAATTGGAATGTGGTTCTGAATGCGGCATTCTGAGTTGATTCCGCAGGAACCTTCACATGGATTTCTACATTTTTCTGCGATACACGCCATATCAGGACCGCAGTCGGTGTTGACAATACACTCCGGTCGACAATTTGGCGGTGAACCTATGTAAGCTGGTAAGCATGAACATGACGGTGTTTCTCCATTGGATCTGCATTCAGAGTACAGGCCGCAAGGATTTGGCACACATGGATTTAATGGACGTGATGGTTTATCCATTTTGGTAACAGGAGTTGGATGACATCTTGTGAACGGATCACCTGTCATATCCAATGGACAACTGCAAATAGGATTGTGATTGATGACCTCGCACTTGGCTTCAATGCCACATGTTCCAGCACATGGATTGGCGCATTTAAATTTATGGCATGCTTTGTTTTGAGGACATTCTGCATTGACGGTACATTCTGGTTTACAATTTGGAGGTGCTCCTATGTATGCATCTAGGCATGAACATACTGCCACACCATTTGCCTCACGACACTTGCTGTTTGGACCGCATGGTGATGGACTGCATGGGTTTGAAACGGTTGGAACAGTTGGTACTACTTCTCTGTGACATTGTGTAAATGGATCGCCTGAGTAACCAGTGATACAAACACAGTTTGGCAGATGATTAACCGAGTAACATTCGGCATTTTGGCCACAAACACCTGGGCATGGATCCTTACATTTGTTCCGGATGCAAGCCTTATCGGTTGGACAGTCTGAACTGAGCACACATTCTGGTCGGCAACCTTCATATGGATCGCCTTGATATTCATCGATACATTTGCAGGAAGCAGCTCCGTTGCGTTCGATACATTCGGCATTTTGTCCGCATGGTGATGGTTCACATGGTTTGATTTCTTCAACATCCTGCTGGATGCACTGAACGAACGCATTACCTCCGAAACCAATTGGACATGAGCATGAAACAGTGTGGCTAATGACGCGACATTCAGCATTCGTTCCACAGGAACCTGGACATGGATCACGGCATTTGTTGTTGATGCAAGCCTGTGTTGATGAGCAGTCTGGATTGATAATACATTCCGGTCGGCAGTTTGGCGGTGATCCGAAGAACTCTGGCAAACATTGACAGGAAGGTCCACTTGATCCAGCTCTACAAACTGAGTTTGGTCCGCAAGGAGATGGAACACAAGGGTCTTGTGGTACATCAGAAGTTTTTTCTATTGGTGTAACTGGTATATCTGTGCAACGTTTGAATGGATCTCCAGTCTTTCCTGGTGGACATCCACAAATTGGACTGTGATTGATGACTTCACATCGAGCATCGATGCCACATGAACCGCTGCATGGATCAATACATTTTTTGTTGACGCAAGCTTGAGTTGCCGAACATTCGCTGTTGATGACGCATTCTGGTCGGCATTGTGGTGGTGCTCCAATATAGCCATCAAGGCATGAACAAACAGCATGATCGTTGATATCTCGGCATTGACTGTTAGCTCCACATGGAGATGGGGAGCAAGGAAGTGTACGGGTTGTTTCCACTGGTGCTTTCTGTCGACAGCTTGTGAACGGATCTCCTTCATAGCCATCAACACATGAACAAACTGGTATGTGAGTAATGACTTCACATCGTGCATTTATTCCACAAGTTCCTGGACAAGGATCAACGCACTTGTTGCGCAAACAAGCCTTATCTCTGGGACAATCAGCACTTAGTGTACATTCTGGACGACATCCATCGTAAGGATTTCCTTGATAGTTATCTTGACAACGGCATTCTCCATTAAAGCAATCAGCGTTTGGTCCACATGGTGATGGATTACATGGATCTGCTGTGAGTGGTTTCATAGTCGAAGGTGGTAAGATGTTGCAACGGACAAATGGATCTCCAGTATAGCCATCAATACAATTACAAATTGGTACGTGGTTAAGAACATGGCATCTAGCCTCGAAACCACACGATCCTGGACATGGATCACGGCATTTCTGGTTGATGCATGCTTCTGTTGGGCCACACTCTGAGTTGAGAACACATTCAGGTCGGCAGCTTGGTGGACTTCCAATGAAGTCTGGCAAGCATGAGCAAGCCGGGCTTCCGCCAACTACTTGACATTTGGAGTTCGGTCCACATGGTGATGGAACACAAGATGGTGGTCGTTCTGTTGGCTCAGGATCAACGATTATTGCTATAGATGAAACTCTGTTAGTTTAAGAACAATTCAAAAATATAAAAAAGAACTTACGAATTTTAGTGCACTGCACAAACGGATCTCCTGTTTGACCTCTTGGGCACGTACAAATCGGGCTGTGGTTCTTGGTTGTGCACAAAGCTCCAATACCGCATGTGTGCGGGCATGGATCAACGCATTTGTTATTAACGCAAGCTCGTTCTGGAGAACATTCCGAGCTGACAACACATTCTGGTTTGCAGTTTGGTGGCTGATCGACGAATCCACTCTGGCACGAGCAAACAGCTTGGTTGTTTATGCTTCGACATATACTGTTAGGTCCACATGGTGATGGAACGCATGGATTTTCTACAGCTACAACCACTGGAATTTCCTTACACTGGAAGAATGGATCTCCCGTAAGTCCAGGAGGACATGTACAAGTTGGAACGTGGTTTTCAACTCCGCAAATAGCACGATCACCACAGATGTTATCACATGGATCAACGCACTTGAAACGCACGCAAGCTTGCATAATCTGGCAGTCATCGTTGACCTCGCATTCTCGGCGACATCCACGTTCGGTATCGTATGCATTGCCTTCAAATCCTTCGTGACAGTAACAAGCTCCAGCACCATTTCGTTCACGACATTCAGCGTGTGGTCCACATGGTGATGGGTCGCATGGAGTACTTGGTGCTTCTGTGGAGATTGCTCGTATAATCTGAGTACATCCCAGTAACGCATCTCCTTCAAAACCATCTGAGCACGTGCAAACGGGGTTGTGTTGAACAACCTTGCAAACTGCATTATTTCCACATGATCCAGGGCAAGGATCAAGACATCTCTCATTTTGACAGGCTAAGTTGTTCTGGCATTCGTCATTATTGGTACATTCTGGTCGACAATTTGGTGGGCGACCGACATAGTTGGCTTGACATGAGCATGCAGCTTGATTTCCAATTTCCCGACACAATGAGTTCGGTCCGCATGGGGATGGAACACATGGATTTTCTGAATCACGGAAATCAGTAATGCTCTGTTCTACGCACGACACAAATGGATCTCCTGTAAGTCCTGGTGGACATGTGCATATTGGGTTATGGTTGACGACTTGACATCTTGCACTCGATCCACAAGTTCCTGGGCATGGATCACTACATTTTGTATTGATGCAGGCGCGATTTTGTGGACATTCGGAACTAACAACACACTCTGGCTTGCAGTTTGGTGGAGCTCCAACATATCCTTCGTTGCACGAGCATACAGCGTGTCCATTTATCTCATGGCATTGACTATACGATCCACATGGTGATGGATGACATGGGTTTGTAGGAGCCTCGGTGACGGTTTCAATAACACTACAAGCACTATGAGCATCTCCGGTAAAACCTTCAATACACAAACAATTTGGAGCGTGGTTCAAGACCCTACATTCGGCATTCAAGCCACAAACTCCTGGACATGGATCTTGGCATTTGTTGTTGATGCATGCCCTTGTTCGATCGCAGTCTGAATTCTGAACACATTCTGGTCGACATCCGCTGTACGGGTCTCCAGAGTATTCTGGTAAGCATGAGCATGATCCAACTCCGTTTCGTTCCCGACAAACAGCATTAGCCCCACAAGGTGATGGATTACATGGATTCCTTGGCTCATCTGTTGGTTGAACTAAGAAAAGAGGATAAAACATACAAAATTAGTCATTGGGCAAAGAAGGCATTCCTCGGACAAAAATTACTTCTTTCAATGAAGGAACATCCTGAGAATGGATCACCGGTATACCCACTTTCACATTGACATTGAGCATTATGCTTAATGACATTACACAAAGTGTGTATACCACAAGCTCCCGCACATGGATCACTACATTTCTGATTGATGCACGCCAAATTGGCTGGACATTCCGAACTACTAATGCATTCGGGCCGGCAATTTGGCGGACGCCCAATATAATTGGATAGACAGGAACATGCAGGTGAGTCACCAACTTCGATACACTTCGAGTTGGGACCACATGGAGACGGCACACAAGGATTACCAGTTGGGATAACAGGTTTGACTACAATATTGTGAAAGTTGGTAGAGCAGGCAAGGTGTGTAGGTGGTTGATAGTAGTTATAGTAGGAGTAGATAGATTTACATTCATAAAAATAAAAATAAAATAAAAAAACACACAAAATATAAATACATGCAACTAAAAACTTAAAACAAAAATTCTATAACCGGTGGAAGGGGGCTTGTCGGAGTGGGTTTTTTCAAGTGCTTGTTTACAAAGGACATGCATAAGAATAAGAATTTTATAAATTTTGAGAGTCATATGTACAGAAATCGATTTTTTAAACTGTTTCAATTTCGTTCCATTCCATTCCATTCTATCTCTAGACTCCACTCAAACAAACCGCCTTCCCCAGAAGAAGAACAACATGCTTACACAAAATCTTTTCACATCTATTGAAGGGATCTCCGGTGTAGCCCGGAGGACAGGAGCATGCAGCATAATGATTGATAACCTGGCAGCGTGCCTCAGGGCCACAAGTACCGGGGCATGGATCAATACATTTTTGATTCTCACACGACTTGTCCTGTGGACACTCCGAACTGACAACACACTCTGGTCGGCAGTTCGGTGGTGATCCGATAAAGTTATTCTGACAAGAACAGACAGCATGACCGTTGGTTTCGCGGCATTGACTATATGGTCCACATGGTGATGGAACGCATGGGTTTACTTGCGTTTCTAATAGAGAAATAAGAGTAGTCAGACACAAACAGTTCAAATTAGGGGAGTTAGTAAAAGCTTTGTTGTGGGGTTAGTGAGTCACGTACTTGGTTCTAGAGGAGCTTGTTGAATTTCATGGCACGCACTGAGTGCGTTTCCAGTATATCCTGGAAGACACGCGCAGTTGGGGGCATGATTAACAACGTGACACTCGGCGTTACGTCCACACACTCCGGGACAGGGATCGACGCATTTGTTGCTGTTGCAGGACTTGTCCCTAGGACAGTCACTGTTTGTGACACATTCAGGACGGCATCCACTGTATGGATCACCAAAGTATTCATCAAGGCATGTACACGAACCGGCTCCGTTTCGTTCCTTACACTGAGCGTTTGGCCCACACGGCGATGGATTACAAGGGCTGATGTTTTCGTTGGGTATTTCAATGGCTAAGGGAAGGAAGTTTTTTGTTGTAGAACTGAAGGCTGTTTCAAAATTTGTTGTCTTACGTGTTGGATTACATCCGGAGAATGGATCCCCACTGAAGCCAGATTTACATGAGCAGACCGGTGAATGGTTGACAACGTTACAAAAAGCATTAAAGCCACACGATCCAGGACAAGGATCCTTGCAGCGATCATTGACACAAGCAAGATTAGCTGGGCATTCAGAATTAATGGTACACTCAGGGCGGCAATTTGGTGCACGACCAATAAAGTTGGGAAGACACGAACAGACCGGAGTCTCTCGTACTTCCCGACATTGTGAATTTGGCCCACAAGGGCTGGGAACACAAGGGTTTCCTTGGCGAACAGTTGGCGATGGTTCAACTAAAATAAAAACGGGATTGCATGAAATATTGCGAACTTCAGGGGCAGTGGAATGTAAGCAGTCTTACGTTCTTCTTTAATGCAGCGTATAAATGGATCACCAGTGAAACTTGCTGGGCAAGAACAAATAGGGTTGTGGTTGGTGACCTTACAGAGAGCTTGTTGGCCACAAGTTCCCGGACATGGGTCAACGCAGCGCAAATTCAAACAGGCCTTGTCTTGGGAGCACTCAGAACTAACTGAACACTCCGGACGACAAGCTGGTGGCGAACCTATATGATTTTGAAGGCATGAACAGACCGCATGTCCGTTCACTTCGCGACAATTACTGTAGGGTCCACATGGCGATGGTCGGCAAGGTTCGATGGGTGTTTTTTCTAAAAATTTGATTAAAAACAATTAAGAAGGTTGATTCCCTTCCACTTCGAAGTTGTTAACATACGGATTTGAATTTCTCGACAATATTCAGATGGGTTTCCAGTAAATCCTGATGGACAGCTACAACTTGGAGCATGATTGATGACATGACATTCAGCGGCTACTCCACAAACTCCAGGGCATGGATCGCGACATTTGTTGTTTACACATGCTCGATTCTTGGCACAATCAGAATTCAATACGCACTCTGGTCGACACTCGCTGTACGGATCACCAGTGTAATCCGGTAAGCAAGTACATGAACCAGCTCCATTGCGTTCCTTACAGACGGCATTAGCTCCACATGGTGATGGGTTGCAAGGTTCAGCCTTTTCCGGTGGAATTTCAACTAACAGACAAAAAAGGGACAAAGTTGAAAGATACGTCGAATTATCGCAGAAGTTTGGAGGCATACTTATTGGACTACAACCAGCGAATGGATCACCTGAATAGTGATCGATACACCGGCAAACAGGTCTATGTTTATTTACAGTACAAGTGGTAAACGAACCGCATGACCCGACACAAGGATCTTGACATCTTTGATTGATGCAAGCTCGATTGCCGGGACATTCGGAATTCGATGTACACTCGGGTCGACAATTAGGGGCACGTCCAATATAATTCGGCAAGCATGAGCATATAGCATGTTCATTTTGACCAACCACCCGACATTGTGAGTTTGGCCCGCACGGGCTTGGCACACACGGATTCACATCCTTAGGATAGGCAATGATTTCTACATAATACAATCGAAAAACATGCAAGAAAGAAAGAAAGAGAAAAAAAAAACAAAAAAAGCAATTTATGAGCATGCAAAGCGTGTCCACGTGTGTTTTCGTCGTAGCTTACTCTTTTCTTCGTATATACATCGCAGGAACGGGTCACCAGTGAATCCTGGCATGCAAGTACATATCGGATTATGATTGACAGTTCTACACTTGGCGTTCAGGCCGCATGTGCCCGGACATGGATCTTTGCAATGTTGATTAATGCAAGATCGGTCCTGAGCACATTCGGAACTGGACATACACTCTGGCCTGCAGTTAGGCGGAGCGCCAATATAAGACGCTATGCACGAGCACACCGCATGACCATTGACAGCACGGCAGTTACTATACAATCCACATGGGCTGGGCTGACAAGGGTTCGTCTGGACAAGTGGAACGACTGTGGATTTTGTGTGGATCGTGAGCATTTGTGTTCAACAAGTGTTAGAGGGTGTTAGTTTTATCTTACTAGGGTCTTGGGGAATCAGATGACATCCACTAATTGGATTTCCAGTATATCCCGGTAGACAGTCGCAGTGCGGTGAATGATTTACTACACTGCATTCGGCGTTGTATCCACACATTCCAGGACATGGATCAATGCATTTGTTGTTTACACAAGCCTTTGACTTAACACAGTCCGTATTGATGACGCACTCTGGCCTACATTCTACATAAGGGTCGCCGAAGTATTCGGGAATGCATTTACATGATGCAGCTCGGTTTCGTTCTTGACAGACGGCATTTACGCCACATGGAGACGGAGTGCAGGGCGTGACTGATTCAGGGAGTTCTGAAATTTGTTACCACTTCATTAAGAAACCGTTTGAATTCGATGTATTTTTTTGTTAAGTCTTACGTGGTATTTCGCGGAAGCAGCCTGAGAACGGATCACCCGTATAGCCTTGATTACACATGCAGATCGGAACATGTGATCGAACAGAACATACAGCGTTCGATCCACAAGAACCGAGGCATGGATCAGAGCATCGGGTATTCATGCAAGCTAAGTGTGAGGGACATTCCGAATTGATGGTACATTCTGGTCGGCAATTCGGTGGTCTACCGACGTAATTAGCTATACATGAGCACACAGCTCCAGTGTTCGCTACTCTACATTGGGAATTCGACCCGCATGGGGATGGAACGCAGGGATTAGTTGGCTTCGTTGGTTCTCTTGCTATTGGTGGAACTAAAACAAACAAATGAGTAAGGTTCTCGCGGGAACTCTTCTAAGGTATTCTTACTTCGCACGGCGACGCACAGTGTGAACGGATCACCTGTGTAACCCCTAGCACAAGTACATATTGGCGAGTGATTCGTAACCCTACATCTAGCATTGTTGCCACAAGTTCCTGGGCATGGGTCCCTGCAACGTTGATTGATGCACGCCTTGTCCGACGCACACTCTGAGCTGATAACACACTCAGGTCGGCAATTTGGCGGACTACCAATGTAATCGGGAAGACAAGAACAGACCGGCCTATTGGCATTAACCTGACATGTGCTATACAGCCCACAGGGCGAGGGTCTACATGGGTTTCTGATCGGTTCAATAGCTTTAGCTAAAATTTTAAAGGCTTCTATAAAGAGGGTTCTAATGTCTCAGTTAAATGGGATCTTACTTTCAGGGATCAAATGGCAGATTCTTAAGGGATTTCCAGTATAACCTGGTGCACAACTGCACACCGGGAGATGATTATTCACGCGACATTCTGAGTTAATGCCACACAGATCTACACACGGATCCACACATTTCATATTTGCACAGGACTTGGTTCGAGGACAATCGGAATTTTGAACACATTCTGGACGACAGTTCAAATACGGATCACCAAAGTAATTTTGCATGCAAGTACATGAACCAGCACCGTTTCGTTCTTTACAAATAGCGTTTGATCCGCACGGTGATGGATGACAAGGATCTACAAAATCTGGCACCACTATGTTTTTTTTTGTTTCGTGAAGGACGAATATAGGACAAAAGAAAAAGGAGAAAATGATATTTACATATAAATAAAATAGCCAAAATGAAATCATCATGCATAGTGAAGAAGGTGAAGTGCGTAAAGAAATGAGGGATGGCAAATATTTTTCCTTCAAAAGCTACAAATCTTAAACGGCTAGACTTACCTTGACGCATGTTGCAACCAGCATAAGGATCACCTTCGTGACCCTCAATGCAGGAGCAGATGGGTTTGTGGTTTTGAGAACTGCATACGGCATTGAAGCCACAAGCTCCAATACATGGATCTTCGCAGCGTTGGCGGATGCAAGCTCGGTTCGATGGGCAGTCTTGATGGATGACACATTCCGGACGGCAGTTTGGTGGAGCACCGAACATACCAGTCGAACATGTGCAGACTGCACGACTATCCATTTCACGGCATTCTGCGTTCGGGCCACAAGGGCTTGGAATGCAGGGATTAACTGTAGGTGTTGGTTGCAAAGCTGCAGGAAGTTTTATGAATTTAGAAAGAGATCGAAAAAGTTTTGATAGTTTGACTTACGTTTTGGATCACATTGTTCGAATGGATCTCCAATGAAATCAGTTGGACAAGAACAAATTGGATTGTGGTTAACAACCTGGCACTTGGCATTGAATCCACAAGTTCCAGCGCATGGATCGACACATTTCTGATTGATACAAGCCAGGTTCTGATTACATTCGGAACTAACAACACATTCTGGTCGGCATGATGGTGGTGATCCGAAGTAACCCACTTGACATGAGCACGTTGGACGACCATCAATGACACGGCACAAACTGTTTGGTCCACATGGTGATGGTTCACATGGACTTCTTGGCCCAATGTCTAAACAGAAAAAAACAGAGAATTCAATAAGCAAATGGTTGACTCAATCATTCAATTGAAATACTTACGAGTAGGTTCACGTTTGCAACCAGTGAATGGATCACCTTCATAACCGCGTTGGCAGCTACATGTTGGCACATGGTTCACCACCGAGCACTCGGCGTTGGTTCCACAATTGCCCACACAAGGATCGCGACAATGTTGTTTGATACAGGCCAAAGACGATGGGCATTCCGAGCTATAAACACATTCTGGGCGACATCCCGTTGTGTAGGGATCTCCAATGTATGGATCGATACATGTACAGCGATGTGCTCCGTTACGATCTGAGCAAACTGCGTTTTCGGCGCATGGATTTGGATAACATGGGTCAACTCGGTCTCGTGGTTCTGAAAAAAGAAATGTTAATAAGTACCAAGGAGTACGCAAAATCGATTTTTAGCTTACTTTCTGGAATTGGTGAACAACCTACAAATGCATCACCTTCATAACCTTCGTCACAACTGCAATGAGCGGAGTGTGAAATCACGGTACAGCGAGCATTAAGTCCACATGAGTTTTCGCATGGATTTTGACATTTCTCTTGAATACAAGCCTTGTCCAAAGGACATTCGCTGTTAAGTGAGCATTCTGGTCGGCAGTATGGTGGGCTTCCAACGTAGTTAGCAACACATGAGCAAACTGGACGACCTTGTTTCACTTGACAGATTGAATTTGGTCCGCAAGGTGATGGCAAACATGGATTTGTGGGACGCTTCGTTGGTCCGACATCAGTTGGGGCTGGAATTCGTGAACATGATACAAATGGATCGCCTTCAAAGCCTGGTTCACAGCCGCAAACTGGGTTGTGATTTAGGACTTCACAACGAGCTCCAATTCCACAAGTT
The DNA here is from genome assembly GCF_945859685.1 of Eupeodes corollae. NCBI lineage: Eukaryota > Metazoa > Arthropoda > Insecta > Diptera > Syrphidae > Eupeodes > Eupeodes corollae. The sequence continues at coordinate 126,167,486 of NC_079149.1, forward strand.
CCCGGACATGGATCAGTACACTTTTGATTGATGCAGGCCTTGTTGAGAGCACATTCCGAGCTAACAACACATTCTGCCTGGCAAACTGGTGGTGCCCCTCTGTATCCTGGTAGACACGAACAGGCTGCATAGCCTTCTGGTGTGGTAAAGCAACGGCTGTTTGGTCCACAAGGTGATGGTTCACAAGGATTTCCAGGAGTCTTTTTATCAGCTGGTGGCAGGTAGAATGGATGGCAAGCAGTAAAAGCATCACCGGCATAACCTTCTTGGCAAATACACACCGGAGAATGGTTTACAACATGGCAGTCTGCATGAAGTCCACAAACTCCAACGCAGGAGTCTACACAACGAGTGTTGACACATGATTTATCCATAGAACAGTCGGAGTTAAGAACACACTCAGGGCGGCAGCCAACAAGGGCATCGCCAAAGTATCCCTTCTTACAAACACAAACTAAACCTCCTTTGCCTCGTTTACAATCGGCGTTGGCACCACATCTAACGGTGTTGCAGGTTTCCTCCTTTGTTGGATGAACTGGTGATGGGGCTGAGCAGTGCTCGTAGGGGTTTCCGAAAAGACCCTGTGGGCAGGAACAAACTGGCCTGTGTTCATAGACGTAGCAGACTGCGTTATGACCACAAGATCCTGGACATGGATCCAAGCAGTTTTGATTCACACAAGCCCTATCAAATGGACAATCTGAGTTTGATAAACATTCTGGGCGACAACGTGGGTTGTGAATAGCGTCTGGTCCGAAACATGGGTCACATAATGCAACTCCATCTCCATAGACCGAACAGATGTCACTTGGTCCGCATGGCGATGGATTGCAAGGATCCCGAGTCACATTCTTGTAGACTGGAATACATTGCAAGAACGAATCTCCAACATAACCGTCGATACATGCACAAGTTGGTGTGTGCTGGATGACCTTACACAAAGCGTTAATTCCACATACACTTGCCGCACATGGGTCTACGCACTTTCTGTTAATACAAGCATTTGTTGGTCCACAATCTGAATTGATTACACATTCTGGTCGACATCCACTCTGTGGATCTCCGAGATATTCCGGCAGGCATGAGCAAACAGCACGATTGTTCATTACCTTGCACTCTGTATTAAGTCCACATGGGCTGGGCTGGCATGGATTCTTACTCGATGTCTTTGGTGAATCCATGCTGAAGCAACGTATTCCTGGATTTCCAGTCAAACCTGGATTGCATGTGCAAACTGGATGATGTTCTTCCACACGGCAATTGGCTTGTACACCACAAGCCCCAGGACATGGGTCGTAGCATTTGAAGCCCATACAAGCCTTATCGTTGGCACAATCGCTATCAACTTGGCATTCATATCGTTGACATCCTTCTGGACTTGTTGGATCTCCTACTAAGCCTTGAGGACAGCTACAAACTCGTTCATTGGGCCCTTGCGTCGAACATAAGGCATTTGGTCCGCATGGATTTGGCTCACAAGCACTTCGAGGTGGCTCGCGACATCCCCCGTATGGATCACCAACGTATCCCGGACTACAATAGCATTGCTCCCTATTTCCAACGATATAACAATCAGCATTCCTTCCACACGGTCCAGGGCGGCATAATTCAACGGTCACAGCTGGTTCTTGACAAAGTTTGAACGGATTTCCAACCTTGTTGTCTGGACAGAAGCAAACCGGATCACGTCCGGAGTCACAGACTGCCCCTTGTCCACATGGATTTGGATCGCATGGATTGACTGGCGCTACACATCCGCGGATGGTATTTGGACTTTCGACGTAGTTCGGTAGACATGTGCACTTCGAGAATCCGTTACTCAGAATCGTACACTGCGTATTTGGCCCACAAGGTGATGGATCACATGGATTGGTAGGTAATTCACATGGCACGTTTGGTGGTTGACCTTCGTATTCGGGTAAGCAGAAACAAATTGGCGAGTTCGATACAACACGACATCCACTGTTTGGTCCACATGGGTTTGGTGAACATTCATCACCTTCAGGAACTAAAAGAAAATTTCATAAATATCTCGAACTGGGAAGAGAAATTTAAATACTTACTGCAATTCTTGAAAGGATTTCCGGTCAAACCCTTAGGACAGAAACAGATTGGGCTACCTCGGTCAAGCTCACATAAGGCATTTACTCCACATGGATTTGGTTCGCATGGATTGGTCGGAGGATTGCAGCTTATTTCTGGATTTCCGCCGTATCCTGGTGGACATTTACATACTCCTTGATGATTGACAACATCACAGAGGGCGTTCAAACCACATCTGCAAGGCGATGAACATTTTCCATTTACGCAAGCTTCATTCGAGTCGCACTCGGAATCTGATCGGCAGCCTTGAACTCTTTGACACTCCACATAGGCGTTTCCAACGAATCCACTAAAGCAGTGACACTCGATTCCATGGTTCGCTGGAATACATTCGGCGTTCTCTCCGCAAGAGTCCTCCATGCATGGATTTGACGCATCTACGATTCAATCGATCGCAAAGCTTATCCGGTGGACAATCTTCATTGTACTGACAAACCGACTTCACGTCTTGAGCTAGAGGGTTTATGAAATGTGTGTGGATAGTGGTGATTGATATGTACAGGTGACGTGAGGAGGAAAAAAAAAAAACAAAAGTAGATACACAAATCAAGTGAGGTCCTTGCTATGTACCCTGAGGTACTTGGCGTGTTACAAACCTGGTTGACATCCAATGAAACCGTTACCCTGGTAGCCATCTTCACAACTGCAATCGGAGCCATGATTTGTGTTTATACAGATCGCATTAAAGGCACAAGGATTATGCACATCACAAGGATGTTGGCATTTCTCGCCGATGCATGCCTCCGTGATGCCACAATCTTCGTTGCGGGTGCATTCAACTGTTAAGGTACATTATTTGGAACAAAGTTGGTGGTGATGGTGCGGTAAAGAAAAGTAGAGAGAAAATATTTTTCGTGTATAAGACAATAAGTTCAAAAACAGTGCTTTCAAGAATACGTTTTTAAAGGACTAAGACTCAAAATTCATAAATGAAGAAGAAGCAACAACACTTGGTGTATTGTACATAACTCTTCTATATGTACAAAAGCTGTGACCCTCAAGAGGTTGTTGCGTTTTGTTGGGTTTGAAGAGTTAAAATGTTAAAGGTTAAAGGTTAAAAACGGTTAGTTTCTTACTTGATCCCATTGGTGTACATTTGATTGTTGGATTTCCTTCATGTTCCTTAGGGCTACGAACATATGGGTCGATGCATTTTTGCAACACACTTGGCAGTTGGTGCACAAACTTCAGCAAATTCACAAGGATTTTGACATAAACCCATATAACATGCCTCGGTATCAATACAATCGTTATTCGATTGACATTGTTCGCGTCTTTTTGCATTGCCAGGCGATTCTGTATGCGATGATTTTAGGGGGGTTAGAATTATTTTAATATATTAGTTAACAATTAGTTAATTAAACATATATTTAAATGATTTTTGATGAAATAATATTAAACGTGTTCTATTTACACAATAAAAATCAAAGTTATAATTTTTTTAAGGAGCAGTATTTGTACAAAATTGTTAAGGATTTGAAAAAAAATTCTATTGTGGATTTGGGTGTGAAAGAATAATTGACAATAGCTTTGGAGAGTTTTTGGAATGCATTTACAATTAAAGAGCAATAAATTCTACAGAATTGTACTTCGAAAAATATCATTTACAGTAAAAGGGCAGCGTAAATATACAAAATTTTAAAGGAAAAATTACGTTCCACATAGCGAAACTATGTCTTCTCTGTTTTACCGCTTGAATGAATGAAATGGGTGACAAAGTTACAATTTTTAAAGCTCTTGTGTCACGGTTTACTATGGAGAAGTATTAAAATGTACAAGGAAACGTTAAGTTCCACAAGTGGAAATCATTTTGAAATAATGTTTTCTGTGTTCCATGACAATAGAGAGTTAAAATATTTGGTTTTTACTCAGAATTCAACTGTTAAATAGTTTAAAAATTGTTCTGCACTCAAATCATATGGCAAGGGAACATTACGTTCCACAAGTGAAAACTATTGTGAAATTATATTTTTTCATTCCATGACGGAGCATCTTGCTTAGAAAATAAATTTCTTAAGGTTTCAAAAAGTGCGTTTTTAAGCAAATTATATTCTAACGCTGCCGTTTAGGTGTTTGTTTTGGATTGTAGTACTTATCATTGAGATAAGTTCCACCTACCATCCACTCATAATTGCAGTGACTTCTGTGTATTGTATCATTATGAATCTAAACAATTTCCAGATTGTTAATGCATTAGTTTTATAAAAAATTATTTAAAAATTACAAAATATGTACAACCAATGCTAATTATTTCAAATACTAGGTGTGAATTATAAATAATGAATACCAAAAAAAACAAGGTTAATAAATATTAATGTTATACCTGTAACACAATCAATATTATCATCATCAGTTTGCGAATCTTGACACTTGACACGACAACGACCCGCTACGCAGAGTTCCTTAGTTCCACAATTTGAATTGTTGACACATTTAGCACTCTTTCCAATCAAACCATCATCAACAACAATTGTTGTTGGTGTTAAATTATCTTCTGTTGATGATGTAGTTGTAGAAATGGGGTAAAATGTTGGTACTGTTGGTGATTCGGTGTCTTCAATACCACCAGTTGATCGTGTCTCTCCACCTGTGAATGGTTTAGCTGGTGATGTTGTGACAATGTCTATGCCCTCGCCAAGTGTAGTTTTGCTAAGGGGCGTGGTATCGTCAACTATCACCGGCAAAGTTGTATCGTATTTTTCTGTTGTGGTGAGATTCTGAAAGACTATTGTGGTGAAGTTATCAAAGTCAACTTCAAGTGAAGTATCACCACGAGTTGATGGTCGTTTTGTATTTTCTACGAAAACAGTTTGACCAGAGACTGATGATAGAGTTTGTGTTGTTGTTGTTGCTCTGTCATCAGAAGTGACAGTTGTGGGTTCTGTTATTGGTGATGTGGAACCTGAGCTAGTAGTAACAGTTGCTGGTTGTGATGTGAAAACAACAGGAGGTGATGTCTCAGTTCTTTCTTCCACAATAGTTGTTTCAATTTCTGTTGTTGAACTTGTTGTTGGTGACAATGTGGTTTTGACTTTGCTTACAGTTGTTGAATCAACTGGCAGTGTTGTTGTTTCAACAAATTTTTCAGTTGTAGTAGTATCCTTCTTTTCCTGTGTTGTGGAATCTACTGTGACAGTGGAACTACTTACAGTTCCTGTCAAATCATCTTCTCCTCTTGTTGATTCGGTAGATAACGTTGAGCTAGATCGGTCAAAACTACTCTCGGTGGTAGTGTAAACAGTGCCAGTTATGTTATTCTCACCAATGCGATAGGTCTTAGTAGGCCCAGTCTTCGTGCTACTATCCACATCTGATTCTGTTGGAACACCCGTCGTCGTAGTTGTCACATTTTTAATCGTCGTTATAGCTCCCTCTGTTGTGGTCAGTGAACTTATTTGTGGATACTCAGTACTTGACATTTCTGTCGTTGTATCTTCAAATCGAACTGTACCGGTGGTAGTTGGAGTTTTGGTTTTTAATGTTGTTGATGGTTTTGTTGTAGTGATTGGACTTAGCGTTGTTGAAGGTTCCTCATCTACCGACAGGATCGTAGATGAAATTGTGTGATCTTCGGAATAGCCGATACTTGTCGTTGTCGGTGACATTGTTGGTGTTGTTGACTCAGGAGTTAGGTTAGTTTTATCGATAAGAACCGTTTTAAGGGTAGTGTCATAGGTTATGGTGGTAGTATCAGTGGCAGTAGTACTTGTTACTTCAGTTAAATTGGTAGTAGAAGTGGTAGTGGTTGTTATATTTGCTAAAGATTATTTACATTATTAAATTGGTGTTTTTTTTTTAAATAAAACAGAAACAAATTTTAATATATACAAGTTCAACAACAAAATTTTGAGATACTCCACCAAAGCTTGAGGTTTCTTAGGCTAAGGTAGAGAACTCTTAGGTGGGAATCTATAGTCGCTAATTATTATTTAATTAATTTTTTTGGACTTTTGGTTAAATTGTTATAGATTACAATATTCTTGGTGCAAAAAAATTCATGTGCGACGTTAATTTTTGTTTAAACATTAATATTTACATTTTTAAATCTTTAAATAATATCTACTTGTTGGATATTTTCTGACACTTACCTTTGATGCAAGCACCAGTTGTTGGATCGCATGTAGTTCCATATGGGCAATGTTCACAACCTGATTCGCGTGCTGTTATTTTAGGAAAAAAGGGTTTAGGTTAATCTATTTATTTATTTTTATTACAAATAGAATAAATAAACTTTGGAGATTTTGACACTTGATTTTTAACTGTCAGAAAATAGATTCTTTTATATAATATACTTACGTTGTAAACAATGACATCCATCGCATTGTGCGTCACCTCGACAGTCCGAATTTCGTTGACATTCACATACTATAACACAAAATGTCAAACATAATATGTCAGTTTTAAATTAAAGATTGACGTTTATTATGACAGATCAATACATTTCAAATCTGCTGGTTGTATGACTAACTGTAGAACTTACCTTTGACACAAACAGGATGGTGTTGTTTAACTTGACATTCTTGATCTTTTGCGCACGGATTTGCATACGAGCAGGGATCCACGCACAATGCATTGACGCAAGCTCTTTGCGAAGGGCATTCATTGCTTGAAGTGCAACCGATTTCTGTAAAATTTCAATTATTCGTTAAGTATAAAAGCTTTACGAAAGTTAAAAGTTTCGCTAAGCAGCTGTTTATTTTCTTTCAAATAACTTATTTTTCTTTCTGAAATAGAACATCAAACATTTTTTAAATAAATACAAATTTGAAACAGCTCAGCACAACATATACACATGCAAGCGGTATAAAATAGTAGTTCTATATTTAACATAAATTATAAAGCCAATAAAACCACCATCACCTTACAAATATTTACAAACATTGTTTGTATCAAAAACTATTTTACAAAATATATACAACAACCAATATAAAAGAAAAAAGTAAACAAACATATTTTGTCTTCATTCCCCCCGGTAAACAAATTTGAAGGACTTTGGATGTATAGCCTTCGGAACAACATGCGAATATTCGAAACAATAAATATTTTCTAGAACTGCGATGAATATCAATTTCACGTACATGAGCAGCTGTCAAGTTTGACAGATTATAATGTGAAACATTAAAATAGCGGTAACATAAAACTCATGCATAAAAATATGTCAACTCATCACTCGAAACTGTGAGCAAAAAGCTTTTGTTTTTTCGATGGGAAGCCATTTTGGTAAACGAACTTAACGAAACATTATGGATTTGGTTCCACTTAACGAAAAAAATACGAACAAATGGTGCATTCACATGAGCCGTATGTTTAAATGTAGAAATGGCTCAAAAATGATGAGGGAAACAAAAATTGAGGTAAATGATAGAAAGGGATAAGGTAACAATGAACTAGGAAAGGACAGATAACGAGAGAGAGAGACAAAGAAGGAAAGTACAAAAAACAGGACGCGCAAATAATTGTTTAAACCTTTCTGCGTTCTATGTATTTGCACCGGTACCGTAAAAAAGAGAGACAGATATTTTTAAAGGCTCTGCGGACGTAAGTTGCAGTTTAAGTGCATTTCTTACGCACTCACATGAGTCTTAACTTGCAACATTCCATTTGCTTGCTTGCAACATTCCGAAATTCATTTTTGATTTTTTTTAAGGAGGATGGTTTACCTGGTATCACGTGACAGTCTGGCGTATTCACATCTGCATCTGAGTTGCAAAAGCACATAGCCGTATGGTTTAAGGTTCTACATACGTGAAAGTTCAATTGGGAACAAAGTGTGTAAACAAAGCATGGGTCAGAACAAACAGAACGGAGGCATATTTGGAAGTCTGCACACTCAAAGTCACTGGTGCAGGTGTTCGAAGTATGATTACTATAATGAGTATCTTGGGTTGTTGAATGAGGTAGTACAGTTATAATGTCAGTTTTGTCAGTCGGTAATACAGTTGTTTGATAAGTAATAAATGGCACTTCGGTAGAAAAAAATGTATTACTGGTAGATTTCTCCGTTGTTGGAGGATGAATATCTTCAGATTTAGTGGTAGAGTCAAGGCTTATTGTAGTCGAAAGAGTAATAATTTCGATTGATTCGCTTGTCATATTTTCTGCTAACATTTTGGTTGAAACTGTTGCATTCTCCATATCAAAATATGCGTAGGTAGTTGTTTTCGGTGCAGAAGTGATCTCGCTACGAGATGTGTAAACGGTCTCAGTTATGTCAGTACCAGGAGTAATTGTTGTACTAATGGAAGGAACTCTTACTGTACTTTGCGTTCCTTGATGCGTAGTTGTTGTTTGTTCTGAAGTGAGCTCTCCACCAGTTGGAGAGAAAGTCTCAGTACCCATAGTAATTGTTGTACCAATGAAAGGAACTCTGACGGTACTTTGCGTTCCAGGCTGTGGAGTTGTTGTTTGTTCTGAGGTGAATTCTCCAACAGTCTCAGTAAGCATAGTAATTGTTGTACCAATGGAAGCAACTCTGACGGTACTTTGCGTTCCAGGGTGTGAAGTTGTTGTTTGTTCTGAGGTGAGCTCTCCACCCGTTGGATACATGGTCTCAGTACCCGGAGTAATTGTTGTTCCAATGGGAGTAACTCTGACGGTACTTTTCGTTCCAGGGTGTGTAGTTGTTGTATGTTCTGAGGTGAACTCTCCACCAGTTGGATACATGGTCTCAGTACCCGGAGTAATTGTTGTACCAATGGCAGTCAAACTGACTGAACTTTGCGTACCAAAGTATGGAGTTGTTGTTTGTTCTGAGGTGAGTTCTCGATCAGTTGGGAAAACGGTTTCAGTTACTCCAGTTCCTATAGTTTTCGTAGTACCAATAGAAGAAACTCTGACGGTACTTTGCGTTCCAGGGTGTGGAGTTGTTGTTTGTTCTGAGGTGAGGTCTCGATCTGTCGAAAAAACGGTTTCAGTTATTCCAGTACCTGAAGTAATTGTTGTACCAATGGAAGGAACTCTGACGGTACTTTGCGTACCAGGGTGTGGAATTGTTGTTTGTTCTGAGGTTAGTTCTCGATCAGTTGGGAAAACGGTTTCAGTTATTCTTGTTCCTGGAGTCATCGTTGTACCAATGGAAGAAACTCTGACGGTACTTTGCATTCCAGTGTGGGGAGTTGTTGTTTGTTTTGAAGTGAGGTCTCGATCTGTCGAAAAAACGGTTTCAGTTATTCCAGTACCTGAAGTAATTGTTGTACCAATGGAAGGAACTCTGACGGTACTTTGCGTTCCAGGGTGTGCAGTTGTTGTTTGTTCTGAGGTGAGGTCTCGATCTGTCGAAAAAACGGTTTCAGTTATTCCAGTACCCGAAGTAATTGTTGTACCAACGGAAGGAACTCTGACTGTACTTTGCGTATCAGAGTGTGGAGTTGTTGTTTGTTCTGAGGTGAGTTCTCTATCAGTTGGGAAAACGGTTTCAGTTACTACAGTTCCCGGAGTCATCGTTGTACCAATGGAAGAAACTCTGAGGGTACTTTTCGTTCCAGGGTGTGGAGTTGTTGTATGTTCTGAGGTGAGCTCTCCACCAGTTGGATATATAGCCTCAGTACCCAAAGTAATTGTTGTACCAATAGAAGGAACTCTGACGGTACTTTGCGTTCCAGGGTGTGGAGTTGTTATTTGTTCTGAGGTGAGCTCTCCACCAGTTGGATACATGGTCTCAGGACCCGGAGTAATTGCTGTACCAATGGGAGTAAAACTGACTGTGCTTTGCGTACCAGAGTATGGAGTTGTTGTTTGTTCTGAGGTGAGTTCTCGATCAGTTGGGAAAACGGTTTCAGTTGTTCCAGTTCCTGGAGTCATCGTTGTACCAATGGAAGAAACTCTGACGGTACTTTGCGTTCCAGTGGGTGGAGTTGTTGTTTGTTCTGAGGTAAGGTCCCGATCTGTCGAAAAAACGGTTTCAGTTATTCCAGTACCTGAAGTAATTGTTGTACCAATGGAAGGAACTCTGACGGTACTTTGCGTTCCAGGGTGTGGAGTTCTTGTTTGTTCTGTGGTGAGTTCTTGATCAGTTGGGAAAACGGTTTCAGTAATTTCAGTTCCACTAGTCATCGTTGTACCAATGGAAGGAACTGTGATGGTACTTTGCGTTCCAGGCTGTGGAGTTGTTGTTTGTTCTGAGGTGAGCTCTCCACCAGTTGGATACATGGTCTCAGTACCCGGAGTCATTGTTGTTCCAATGGGAGTAACTCTGACATTACTTTTCGTTCCAGGGTGTGGAGTTGTTGTATGTTCTGAGGTGAGCTCTATACCAGTTGGATATATAGTCTCAGTACCCATAGTAATTGTTGTACCAATGGAAGGAACTCTGACGGTACTTTGCGTTATAGGGTGTGGAGTTGTTATTTGTTCTGAGGTGAGCTCTCCACCAGTTGGATACATGGTCTCAGGACCCGGCGTAATTGTTGTACCAATGGGAGTAACTCTGCCTGTACTTTGCGTACCAGAGTATGGAGGTGTTGTTTGTTCTGAGGTGAGTTCTCGATCAGTTGGAAAAACGGTTTCAGTTACTCCAGTTCCCGGAGTCATCGTTGTACCAATGGATGCAACTCTGACGGTACTTTGCGTTCCAGCGTATGAAGTTGTTGTTTGTTCTGAAGTGAGCTCTCCACCCGTTGGATACATGGTGTTAGTACCCGAAGTAATTGTTGTTCCAATGGGAGTAACTCTGACGGTACTTTGCGTTCCAGGGTGTGGAGTTGTTGTTTGTTCTGAGGTAAGCTCTCCACCAGTTGGATACATGGTCTCAGTACCCGGAGTCATCGTTGTTCCAATGGGAGTAACTCTGACGGTACTTTTCGTTCCAGGGTGTGGAGTTGTTGTTTGTTCGGAGGTGAGGTCTCGATCTGTCGAAAAAACGGTTTCAGTTATTCCAGTACCTGAAGTAATTGTTGTACCAATGGAAGGAACTCTGACGGTACTATGCGTTCCATTGCGTGGAGTTGTTGTTTGTTCTGAGGTGAGTTCTCGATCAGTTGGGAAAACGGTTTCAGTTATTCCAGTTCCTGGAGTCATCGTTGTACCAATGGAAGAAACTCTGACGGTACTTTGCGTTCCAGTGTGGGGAGTTGTAGTTTGTTCTGAGGTAAGCTCTCCACCAGTTGGATACATGGTCTCAGTACCCGGAGTCATTGTTGTTCCAATGGGAGTAACTCTGACGGTACTTTTTGTTCCAGGGTGTGGAGTTGTTGTTTGTTCTGAGGTGAGGTCTCGATCTGTTGAAAAAACGGTTTCAGTTATTCCAGTACCTGAAGTATTTGTTGTACCAATGGAAGGAACTTTGACGGTACTTTGCGTTCCAGGGTGTGGAGTTGTTGTTTGTTCTGAGGTGAGTTCTCGATCAGTTGTGAAAACGGTTTCAGTTATTCCAGCCCCCGAAGTAATTGTTGTACCAATGGAAGGAACTTTGACGGTACTTTGCGTTCCAGGGTGTGGAGTTGTTGTTTGTTCTGAGGTACTTTGCGTTCCAGGGTGAGGAGTAGTTGTTTGTTTTGAAGTGAGCTCTTGATCAGTCGGATACATGGTCTCAGTACCTGGAGTAATTGTTGTTCCAATGGGAGTAACTCTGACGGTACTTTTCGTTCCAGGGTGTGGAGTTGTTGTATGTTCTGAGGTGAGCTCTACACCAGTTGGATATATAGTCTCAGTACCCATAGTTATTGTTGTACCAATGGGAATAACTCTGACGGTACTTTGCGTTCCAGGGTGTGGAGTTCTTGTTTGTACTGAGGTGAGTTCTCGATCAGTTGGGAAAACGGTTTCAGTTATTCCAGTTCCTGGAGTCATCGTTGTACCAATGCGAGTAACTCTGACGGTACTTTGCGTTCCAGGGTGTGGAGTTGTTGTTTGTTTTGAGGTGAGTTCTCGATCAGTTGGGAAAACGGTTTCAGTTATTCCAGTACCTGAAGTTATTGTTGTTCCAATGGGAGTAACTCTGACGGTACTTTGCGTACCAGAGTATGGAGTTGTTGTTTGTTCTGAGATGAATTCTCGATCAGTTTGTAAAACGGTTTCAGTTACTTCAGTTCCCGGACTCATCGTTAACCCAATGGAAGCAACTCTGACGGTACTTTGCGTTCCAGGGTGTGAAGTTGTTGTATGTTCTGAGGTGAGCTCTCCACCAGTTGGATATATAGTCTCAGTACCCATAGTAATTGTTGTACCAATGGAAATATTTCTGACGGTACTTTGCGTTCCAGGGTGTGGAGTTGTTGTTTGCTCTGAGGTGAGCTCTCCACCAGTTGGATACATGGTCTCAGTACCCGGAGTAATTGTTGTACCTATGGGAGTAACTTTGACTGTACTTTGTGTTCCAGGGTGTATAGTTGTTGTTTGTTCTGAGGTGAGTTCTCGATCAGTTGGGAAAACGGTTTCAGTTATTCCAGTTCCTGGAGTCATCGTTGTACCAATGCTAGTAACTCTGACGGTACTTTGCGTTCCAGGGTGTGGAGTTGTTGTTTGTTCGGAGGTGAGTTCTCCACCAGTTGGATACATGGTCTCAGTACCCGGAGTAATTGCTGTACCAATGGGAGTAAAACTGACGGTACTTTTCGTTCCAGGGTGTGGAGTTGTTGTTTGTTCTGAGGTGTGTTCTCGATCAGTTGGGAAAACGGTTTCAGTTATTCCAGTACCCGAAGTAGTTGTTGTACCAATGGAAGGAACTCCGACGGTACTTTGCGTTCCAGGGTGTGGAGTTGTTGTTTGTTCTGAGGTGAGCTCTCCACCAGTTGGGTACATTGTCTCAGTACCCGGAGTAGTTATTGTACCAATTGTAGTAAAACTGACTGTACTTTGCGTACCAGAGTACGGAGTTGTTGTTTGTTCTGAGGTGTGTTCTCGATCAGTTGGGAAAACGGTTTCAGTTATTCCAGTACCCGAAGTAGTTGTTGTACCAATGGAAGGAACTCTGACGGTACTTTGCGTTCCAGGGTGTGGAGTTGTTGTTTGTTCTGAGGTGAGCTCTCCACCAGTTGGATACATGGTCTCAGTACCCGGAGTAATTGTTGTACCAATGGGAGTAACTCTGACGGTACTTTTCGTTCCAGGGTGTGGAGTTGTTGTTTGTTCCGAGGTGAGCTCTCCACCAGTTGGATACATGGTCTCAGTACCCGGAGTAGTTACTGTACCAATGGGAGTAACAGTGACTGTACTTTGCGTACCAGAGTATGGAGTTGTTGTTTGTTCTGAGGTGAGTTCTCGATCAGTTGGGAAAACGGTTTCAGTTATTCCAGTTCCTGGAGTCATCTTTGTACCAACGGAAGAAATTCTGACGGTACTTTGCGTTCCAGGGTGTGGAGTTGTTGTTTGTTCTGAGGTGAGTTCTTGATCAGTTGGGAAAACGGTTTCAGTTACCCCAGTTTCTGGAGTCATCGTTGTACCAATGGAAGAAACTCTGACGGTACTTTGCGTTCCAGAGTATGGAGTTGTTGTTTGTTCTGAGGTGAATTCTCGATCAGTTGGAAAAACGGTTTCAGTTATTCCAGTACCCGGAGTCATTGTTGTACCAATGGAAGGAACTCTGACGGTATTTTGCGTACCAGGTTGTGTAGTTGTTGTTTGTTCTGAGGTGAACTCTCGATCAGTTCCAGTGTATGGAGTGGTTGTATGTTCTGAGGTGAGCTCTCCACCAATTGGATACCTGGCATCGGTACTCGGAGTTATTGTTGTACCAATGGGAATAACTCTGACTGTACTTTGCGTACCAGAGTATATAAGTGTTGTTTGTTCTGAGGTAAATCCTCGATCAGTTGGAAAAACGGTTTCAGTTATTCCAGTTCCTGGAGTCATTGTTGTACCAATGGGAGTAACTCTTACGGTACTCTGCGTTCCAGAGTGTGGAGTTGTTGTTTGTTCTGAGGTGAGTTCTTGATCAGTTGGGAAAACGGTTTCAGTTATTCCAGTTCCTGGAGTCATTGTTGTACCAATGAAAGGAACTCGGACGGTACTTTGCGTTCCAGTGTTTGGAGTTGTTGTTTGTTCTGAGGTCAGTTCTCCACCTGTTGGATACTTGGTCTCAGTTCCCGGAGTAATTGTTGTACCAATGGGAGTAACTCTGACTGTACTTTGCGTACCAGAGTATGGAGTTGTTGTTTGTTCTGAAGTGAGTACTCGATCAGTTGGGAAAACGGTTTCAGTTATTCCAGTTCCTGGAGTCATCGTTGCACCAATGGAAGAAACTTTGACGGTACTTTGCGTTCCAGGATGTGGAATTGTTGTTTGTTCTGAGGTGAGGTCTCGATCTGTCGAAAAAACGGTTTCAGTTATTCCAGTTCCTGCAGTCATTGTTGTACCAATGGAAGGAACTCTGACGGTACTTTGCGTACCAGAGTATGGAGGTGTTGTTTGTTCTGAGGTGAATTCTCGATCAGTCGGAAAAACGGTTTCAGTTATTCCAGTGCCTGGAGTCATTGTTGTACCAATGGAAGGAACTCTGACGGTACTTTGCGTTCCAGGTTGTAGAGTTGTTGTTTGTTCTGAGGTGATTTCTCGATCAGTCGGAAAAACGGTTTCAGTTATTCCAGTACCCGGAGTCATTGTTGTACCAATGGAAGGAACTCTGACGGTATTTCGCGTACCAGGTTGTGGAGTTGTTGTTTGTTCTGAGGTGAGTTCTTGATCAGTTGGGAAAACGGTTTCAGTTATTCTAGTTCCTGGAGTCATTGTTGTACCAATGAAAGGAACTCGGACGGTACTTTGCGTTCCAGTGTTTGGAGTTGTTGTTTGTTCTGAGGTCAGTTCTCCACCTGTTGGATACTTGGTCTCAGTTCCCGGAGTAATTGTTGTACCAATGGGAGTAACTCTGACTGTACTTTGCGTACCAGAGTATGGAGTTGTTGTTTGTTCTGAAGTGAGTTCTCGATCAGTTGGGAAAACGGTTTCAGTTATTCCAGTTCCTGGAGTCATCGTTGCACCAATGGAAGAAACTTTGACGGTACTTTGCGTTCCAGGATGTGGAATTGTTGTTTGTTCTGAGGTGAGGTCTCGATCTGTCGAAAAAACGGTTTCAGTTATTCCAGTTCCTGCAGTCATTGTTGTACCAATGGAAGGAACTCTGACGGTACTTTGCGTACCAGAGTATGGAGGTGTTGTTTGTTCTGAGGTGAATTCTCGATCAGTCGGAAAAACGGTTTCAGTTATTCCAGTGCCTGGAGTCATTGTTGTACCAATGGAAGGAACTCTGACGGTACTTTGCGTTGCAGGTTGTAGAGTTGTTGTTTGTTCTGAGGTGATTTCTCGATCAGTCGGAAAAACGGTTTCAGTTATTCCAGTACCCGGAGTCATTGTTGTACCAATGGAAGGAACTCTGACGGTATTTCGCGTACCAGGTTGTGGAGTTGTTGTTTGTTCTGAGGTGAGTTCTTGATCAGTTGGGAAAACGGTTTCAGTTATTCTAGTTCCTGGAGTCATTGTTGTACCAATGAAAGGAACTCGGACGGTACTTTGCGTTCCAGTGTGTGGAGTTGTTGTTTGTTCTGAGGTCAGTTCTCCACCTGTTGGATACTTGGTCTCAGTTCCCGGAGTAATTGTTGTACCAATGGGAGTATCTCTGACTGTACTTTGCGTACCAGAGTATGGAGTTGTTGTTTGTTCTGAAGTGAGTTCTCGATCAGTTGGGAAAACGGTTTCAGTTATTTCAGTTCCTGGAGTCATCGTTGCACCAATGGAAGAAACTTTATCGGTACTTTGCGTTCCAGGATGTGGAGTTGTTGTTTGGTTTGAGGTGAGGTCTCCATCTGTCGAAAAAACGGTTTCAGTTATTCCAGTTCCTGCAATCATTGTTGTACCAATGGAAGGAACTCTGACGGTACTTTGCGCACCAGAGTATGGAGGTGTTGTTTGTTCTGAGGTGAATTCTCGATCAGTCGGAAAAACGGTTTCAGTTATTCCAGTGCCTGGAGTCATCGTTGTACCAATGGAAGGAACTCTGACGGTACTTTGCGTACCAGAGTGTGGAGTTGTTGTTTGTTTTGAGGTGAACTTTCGATCAGTTCCAGTGTGTGGAGTTGTTGTATGTTCTGAGGTGAGTTCTCCACCAGTTGGATACATGGCATCAGTACTGGGAGTTATTGTTGTACCAATGGAAATAACTCTGACTGTACTTTGCGTACCAGAGTATGGAGGTGTTGTTTGTTCTGAGGTGAATTCTCGATCAGTCGGAAAAACGGTTTCAGTTATTCCAGTGCCTGGATTCATTGTTGTACCAATGGAAGGAACTCTGACGGTACTTTGCGTTCCAGGTTGTGGAGTTGTTGTTTGTTCTGAGGTGATTTCTCGATCAGTCGGAAAAACGGTTTCAGTTATTCCAGTACCCGGAGTCATTGTTGTACCAATGGAAGGAACTCTGACTGTACTTTGCGTACCAGAGTATATAGGTGTTGTTTGTTCTGAGGTAAGTCCTCGATCAGTTGGAAAAACGGTTTCAGTTATTACAGTTCCTAGAGTCATTGTTGTACCAATGGGAGTAACTCTTACGGTACTTTGCGTTCCAGGGTGTGGAGTTGTTGTTTGTTCTGAGGTGAGTTCTTGATCAGTTTTGAAAATGGTTTCAGTTATTCCATTTCCTGGAGTCATTGTTGTACCAATGGAAGGAACTCTGAAGGTACTTTGCGTTCCAGTGTGTGGAGTTGTTGTTTGTTCTGAAGTGAGTTCTCGATCAGTTGGGAAAACGGTTTCAGTTATTCCAGTTCCTGGAGTCATCGTTGCACCAATGGAAGAAACTTTGACGGTACTTTGCGTTTCAGGATGTGGAGTTGTTGTTTGTTCTGAGGTGAGTTCTCGATCTGTCGAAAAAACGGTTTCAGTTATTCCAGTTCCTGGAGTCATTGTTGTACCAATGGAAGGAACTCTGACGGTACTTTGCGTACCAGAGTATGGAGGTGTTGTTTGTTCTGAGGTGAATTCTCGATCAGTCGGAAAAACGGTTTCAGTTATTCCAGTGCCTGGAGTCATCGTTGTACCAATAGAAGGAACTCTGACGGTACTTTGCGTTCCAGGTTGTGGAGTTGTTGTTTGTTCTGAGGTGATTTCTCGATCAGTCGGAAAAACGGTTTCAGTTATTCCAGTACCCGGAGTCATTGTTGTACCAATGGAAGGAACTCGGACGGTATTTTGCGTACCAGGTTGTGGAGTTGTTGTTTGTTCTGAGGTGAACTCTCGATCAGTTCCAGTGTGTGGAGTTGTTGTATGTTCTGAGGTGAGCTCTCCACCAGTTGGATACATGGAATCCGTACTCGGAGTTATTGTTGTACCAATGGGAGTAACTCTGACTGTACTTTGCGTACCAGAGTATATAGGTGTTGTTTGTTCTGAGGTTAGTCCTCGATCAGTTGGAAAAACGGTTTCAGTTATTCCAGTTTCTAGAGTCATTGTTGTACCAATGGGAGTAACTCTTACGGTACTTTGCGTTCCAGTGTGTGGAGTTGTTGTTTGTTCTGAGCTCAGTTCTCCACCTGTTGGATACTTGGTCTCAGTACCCGGAGTAATTGTTGTACCAATGGGAGTAACTCTAACTGTACTTTGCGTACCAAAGTATGGAGTTGTTGTTTGTTCTGAAGTGAGTTCTCGATCAGTTGGGAAAACGGTTTCAGTTATTCCAGTTCCTGGAGTCATCGTTGCACCAATGGAAGAAACTTTGACGGTACTTTGCGTTCCAGGATGTGGAGTTGTTGTTTGTTCTGAGGTGAGTTCTCGATCTGTCGAAAAAACGGTTTCAGTTATTCTAGTTCCTGGAGTCATTGTTGTACCAATGGAAGGAACTCTTACGGTACTTTGCGTTCCAGGGTGTGCAGTTGTTGTTTGTTCTGAGGTGAATTCTCGATCAGTCGGAAAAACGGTTTCAGTTATTCCAGTTCCTGGAGTCATTGTTGTACCAATGGGAGTAACTCTTACGGTACTCTGCGTTCCAGGGTGTGGAGTTGTTGTTTGTTCTGAGGTGAGTGCTCGATCAGTTGGGAAAACGGTTTCAGTTATTCCAGTTCCTGGAGTCTTTGTTGTACCAATGGAAGGAACTCGGACGGTACTTTGCGTTCCAGTGTGTGGAGTTGTTGTTTGTTCTGAGGTCAGTTCTCCACCTGTTGGATACTTGGTCTCAGTACCCGGAGTAATTGTTGTACCAATGGGAGTAACTCTAACTGTACTTTGCGTACCAGAGTATGGAGTTGTTGTTTGTTCTGAAGTGAGTTCTCGATCAGTTGGGAAAACGGTTTCAGTTATTCCAGTTCCTGGAGTCATCGTTGCACCAATGGAAGAAACTTTGACGGTACTTTGCGTTCCAGGATGTGGAGTTGTTGTTTGTTCTGAGGTGAGGTCTCGATCTGTCGAAAAAACGGTTTCAGTTATTCCAGTTCCTGCAGTCATTGTTGTACCAATGGAAGGAACTCTGACGGTACTTTGCGTACCAGAGTATGGAGGTGTTGTTTGTTCTGAGGTGAATTCTCGATCAGTCGGAAAAACGGTTTCAGTTATTCCAGTGCCTGGAGTCATCGTTGTACCAATGGAAGGAACTCTGACGGTACTTTGCGTTCCAGGTTGTGGAGTTGTTGTTTGTTCTGAGGTGATTTCTCGATCAGTCGGAAAAACGGTTTCAGTTATTCCAGTACCCGGAGTCATTGTTGTACCAATGGAAGGAACTCTGACGGTATTTTGCGTACCAGGTTGTGGAGTTGTTGTTTGTTCTGAGGTGAACTCTCGATCAGTTCCAGTGTGTGGGGTTGTTGTATGTTCTGAGGTGAGCTCTCCACCAGTTGGATACATGGCATCCGTACTCGGAGTTATTGTTGTACCAATGGGAGTAACTCTGACTGTACTTTGCGTACCAGAGTATATAGGTGTTGTTTGTTCTGAGGTAAGTCCTCGATCAGTTGGAAAAACGGTTTCAGTTATTCCAGTTCCTGGTGTCATTGTTGTACCAATGGGAGTAACTCTTACGGTACTTTGCGTTCCAGGGTGTGGAGTTGTTGTTTGTTCTGAGGTGAGTTCTTGATCAGTTGGGAAAATGGTTTCAGTTATTCCAGTTCCTGGAGTCATTGTTGTACCAATGGAAGGAACTCTGAAGGTACTTTGCGTTCCAGTGTGTGGAGTTGTTGTTTGTTCTGAGGTCAGTTCTCCACCTGTTGGATACTTGGTCTCAGTACCCGGAGTAATTGTTGTACCAATGGGAGTAACTCTAACTGTACTTTGCGTACCAGAGTATGGAGTTGTTGTTTGTTCTGAAGTGAGTTCTCGATCAGTTGGGAAAACGGTTTCAGTTATTCCAGTTCCTGGAGTCATCGTTGCACCAATGGAAGAAACTTTGACGGTACTTTGCGTTCCAGGATGTGGAGTTGTTGTTTGTTCTGAGGTGAGGTCTCGATCTGTCGAAAAAACGGTTTCAGTTATTCCAGTTCCTGGAGTCATTGTTGTACCAATGGAAGGAACTCTGACGGTACTTTGCGTACCAGAGTATGGAGTTGTTGTTTGTTCTGAAGTGAGTTCTCGATCAGTTGGGAAAACGGTTTCAGTTATTCCAGTTCCTGGAGTCATTGTTGTACCAATTGGAGTAACTCTTACGGTACTCTGCGTTCCAGGGTGTGGAGTTGTTGTTTGTTCTGAGGTGAGTTCTTGATCAGTTGGGAAAACGGTTTCAGTTATTCCAGTTCCTGGAGTCATTGTTGTACCAATGGGAGTAACTCTTACGGTACTCTGCATTCCAGGGTGTGGAGTTGTTGTTTGTTCTGAGGTGAGTTCTTGATCAGTTGGGAAAACGGTTTCAGTTATTCCAGTTCCTGGAGTCATTGTTGTACCAATGGCAGGAACTCGGACGGTACTTTGAGTTCCAGTGTGTGGAGTTGTTGTTTGTTCTGAGGTCAGTTCTCCATCTGTTGGATACTTGGTCTCAGTTCCCGGAGTAATTGTTGTACCAATGGGAGTAACTCTAACTGTACTTTGCGTTCCAGGTTGTGGAGTTGTTGTTTGTTCTGAAGTGAGTTCTCGATCAGTTGGGAAAACGGTTTCAGTTATTCCAGTTCCTGGAGTCATTGTTGTACCAGTTGGAGTAACTCTGACTGTACTTTGCGTACCAGAGTATGGAGTTGTTGTTTGTTCTGAAGTGAGTTCTCGATCAGTTGGGAAAACGGTTTCAGTTATTCCAGTTCCTGTAGTCATCGTTGCACCAATGGAAGAAACTTTGACGGTACTTTGCGTTCCAGGATGTGGAGTTGTTGTTTGTTCTGAGGTGAGGTCTCTATCTGTCGAAAAAACGGTTTCAGTTATTCCAGTTCCTGCAGTCATTGTTGTACCAATGGAAGGAACTCTGACGGTACTTTGCGTACCAGAGTATGGAGGTGTTGTTTGTTCTGAGGTGAATTCTCGATCAGTCGGAAAAACGGTTTCAGTTATTCCAGTGCCTGGAGTCATCGTTGTACCAATGGAAGGAACTCTGACGGTACTTTGCGTTCCAGGTTGTGGAGTTGTTGTTTGTTCTGAGGTGATTTCTCGATCAGTCGGAAAAACGGTTACAGTTATTCCAGTACCCGGAGTCATTGTTGTACCAATGGAAGGAACTCTGACGGTATTTTGCGTACCAGGTTGTGGAGTTGTTGTTTGTTCTGAGGTGAACTCTCGATCAGTTCCAGTGTGTGGGGTTGTTGTATGTTCTGAGGTAAGCTCTCCACCAGTTGGATACATGGCATCCGTACTCGGAGTTATTGTTGTACCAATGGGAGTAACTCTGACTGTACTTTGCGTACCAGAGTATATAGGTGTTGTTTGATCTGAGGTAAGTCCTCGATCAGTTGGAAAAACGGTTTCAGTTATTCCAGTTCCTGGAGTCATTGTTGTACCAATGGGAGTAACTCTTACGGTACTTTGCGTTCCAGGGTGTTGAGTTGTTGTTTGTTCTGAGGTGAGTTCTTGATCAGTTGGGAAAACGGTTTCAGTTATTCCAGTTCCTGGAGTCATTGTTGTACCAATGGAAGGAACTCGAACGGAACTTTGCGTTCCAGTGCGTGGAGTTGTTGTTTGTTCTGAGGTCAGTTCTCCACCTGTTGGATACTTGGTCTCAGTACCCGGAGTAATTGTTGTACCAATGGGAGTAACTCTAACTGTACTTTGCGTACCAGAGTATGGAGTTGTTGTTTGTTCTGAAGTGAGTTCTCGATCAGTTGGGAAAACGGTTTCAGTTATTCCAGTTCCTGGAGTCATCGTTGCACCAATGGAAGAAACTTTGACGGTACTTTGCGTTCCAGGATTTGGAGTTGTTGTTTGTTCTGAGGAGAGTTCTCGATCTGTCGAAAAAACGGTTTCAGTTATTCCAGTTCCTGGAGTCATTGTTGTA
The DNA here is from genome assembly GCF_945859685.1 of Eupeodes corollae. NCBI lineage: Eukaryota > Metazoa > Arthropoda > Insecta > Diptera > Syrphidae > Eupeodes > Eupeodes corollae. Next base: position 126,188,901 of record NC_079149.1, read on the forward strand.
CCAATGGAAGGAACTCTGACGGTACTTTGCGTTCCAGGGTGTGCAGTTGTTGTTTGTTCTGAGGTGAATTCTCGATCAGTCGGAAAAACGGTTTCAGTTATTCCAGTGCCTGGAGTCATCGTTGTACCAATGGAAGGAACTCTGACTATACTTTGCGTTCCAGGGTGTGGAGTTGTTGTTTGTTCTGAGGTGAGTGCTCGATCAGTTGGGAAAACGGTTTCAGTTATTCCAGTTCCTGGAGTCTTTGTTGTACCAATGGAAGGAACTCGGACGGTACTTTGCGTTCCAGTGTGTGGAGTTGTTGTTTGTTCTGAGGTCAGTTCTCCACCTGTTGGATACTTGGTCTCAGTACCCGGAGTAATTGTTGTACCAATGGGAGTTACTCTAACTGTACTTTGCGTACCAGAGTATGGAGTTGTTGTTTGTTCTGAAGTGAGTTCTCGATCAGTTGGGAAAACGGTTTCAGTTATTCCAGTTCCTGGAGTCATCGTTGCACCAATGGAAGAAACTTTGACGGTACTTTGCGTTCCAGGATGTGGAGTTGTTGTTTGTTCTGAGGTGAGGTCTCGATCTGTCGAAAAAACGGTTTCAGTTATTCCAGTTCCTGCAGTCATTGTTGTACCAATGGAAGGAACTCTGACGGTACTTTGCGTACCAGAGTATGGAGGTGTTGTTTGTTCTGAGGTGAATTCTCGATCAGTCGGAAAAACGGTTTCAGTTATTCCAGTGCCTGGAGTCATCGTTGTACCAATGGAAGGAACTCTGACGGTACTTTGCGTTCCAGGTTGTGGAGTTGTTGTTTGTTCTGAGGTGATTTCTCGATCAGTCGGAAAAACGGTTTCAGTTATTCCAGTACCCGGAGTCATTGTTGTACCAATGGAAGGAACTCTGACGGTATTTTGCGTACCAGGTTGTGGAGTTGTTATTTGTTCTGAGGTGAACTCTCGATCAGTTCCAGTGTGTGGGGTTGTTGTATGTTCTGAGGTGAGCTCTCCACCAGTTGGATACATGGCATACGTACTCGGAGTTATTGTTGTACCAATGGGAGTAACTCTGACTGTACTTTGCGTACCAGAGTATATAGGTGTTGTTTGTTCTGAGGTAAGTCCTCGATCAGTTGGAAAAACGGTTTCAGTTATTCCAGTTCCTGGAGTCATTGTTGTACCAATGTGAGTAACTCTTACGGTACTTTGCGTTCCAGGGTGTGGAGTTGTTGTTTGTTCTGAGGTGAGTTCTTGATCAGTTGGGAAAACGGTTTCAGTTATTCCAGTTCCTGGAGTCATTGTTGTACCAATGGAAGGAACTCGAACGGTACTTTGCGTTCCAGTGTGTGGAGTTGTTGTTTGTTCTGAGGTCAGTTCTCCACCTGTTGGATACTTGGTCTCAGTACCCGGAGTAATTGTTGTACCAATGGGAGTAACTCTAACTGTACTTTGCGTACCAGAGTATGGAGTTGTTGTTTGTTCTGAAGTGAGTTCTCTATCAGTTGGGAAAACGGTTTCAGTTATTCCAGTTCCTGGAGTCATCGTTGCACCAATGGAAGAAACTTTGACGGTACTTTGCGTTCCAGGATGTGGAGTTGTTGTTTGTTCTGAGGTGAGTTCTCGATCTGTCGAAAAAACGGTTTCAGTTATTCCAGTTCCCGGAGTAATTGTTGTACCAATGGAAGGAACTCTGACGGTACTTTGCGTTCCATGTTGTGGATTTGTTGTTTGTTCTGAGGTGAGTTCTCGATCAGTTGGGAAAACGGTTTCAGTTATTCCAGTACCTGAAGTAATTGTTGTACCAATGGAAGGAACTCTGACGGTACTTTGTGTTCCAGTGTGTGAAGTTGTTGTTTGCTCTGAGGTGAGCTCTCCACCAGTTGGATAAGTAGTCTCAGTACCCGGAGTCATCGTTGTTCTTATTGAAGGGACTCTTTCTGTACTTTCCGTTTCTGGGTATGAAATTCTCGTTTGCTCTGAGGTTTCCTCTTCTCCAGTTTTTTGAGTAGTCCCTTCTTCTGGAAACATTTTTGTACTGTGAATGCTAACGTCGGATTGTGTTACTTCGGTTAAATTTTGTTCACTTGACGTTTGCGTTGACATTGATGTTTCTGTTGTTGTCATCGAGGTTTCTTTTTCTGTATCTAGCGCCGTGATTTCTGTTACCTTTGTTCTCATTTCTGTGTCATTACTTGTCACGTATGTCATTGTTGTCAATTCAACCGCCCCACTCATGTCTGTACCTACCGTTGTCTCGGTCTGTTCTGTACCATTAACACTACTTAAACTATCGGTGGTTTGTTGGATTTCAACACATTTAACGTGTGCATCACCAGTTAAATTCTGTGGACATTTACACGAATAAACCCTATGTGCTTTCACCGAACAGATTGCAGATTCACCACAACCAGTTGTACAGGGGTCACCACAAATGCCCTTGATACACTGGAGCGTTTCACTGCAGTCCGAATCTTGTGTACAGTTGCGGGTGGCTGCGGATGTGATTATTTGTTTCTATTATTGGTTGATAAAACTAATATATAATTTTTGTTTGTTTTCTTTTTTTTTGTTTGTTATAAAATGTTAGTGTTTTGTTTGTTTATTTGGTTTAAATTTGTTTGTTAAAATATATTAATGTTAAGTTTTAGTTTTTTAAAAATATATTAGGTATAAATATTTACATTAAGGCTTAAAGTTACTGTACAAATAAGGGTTATATTAGATATTCCTTAAAAGTTACAACAAATTACTGGTACTAAATCTATTTACACAAATATTTAGTTATAATTCATTTTGGTTTTTGTTTTATTATTCCGCAGAAATGCCAACTTTTTTACTCAAAGGAAGCTTCTAACTTTTCCAAAAGCAAAGTTCAATGCAAATCTGACAGTAAAGCAACTTTTTTAAGAACACATTCAAGACATTTTGGTCTAATTATTTTTTAATTGAATAAAGTCGCGATGAGTCGATAGTAAATGGTCTGACTAGAATAAAGAGAATGCGATGATTATACTTAGAAATAAATGAAAATGTTTTTGAAAATTAGTATGCAGATAAATCAGACAGTTTTTAAAATTGACAGCTCGACAAACTGACAGACTAAAAGACTGACTAATAATTGTCACATTCAGCAATAATTCTAGTTTTTGTTTTAAATAATCAAAATTCTTTTCATGAAAGAATAGTTAAAGATAAAAGTTCCTACAGCTTTCGTAAATATCTGCGCTAAATAAAGTAATGACAGGGTTCACAACTCACAGGAAGTCAATCAACCTGTTTCAAAATAAAAAAAAACTTAACGAAGAAAAAATAAACTTGGATTTCGTAAGCCGAGATGGCGTTAATTGTGAATTTTTATTTACGGTTTAAAAAAAAAAAACACTACTTATGTCAAAGAAATAAATAATTTTGAACGAAAGCTTTCATTTCCGTCCTTGAATGTGTCCATTGGGAAGCTTTTAGTTAATTTTGTCAAATAAAAAATCAATTTTTAACGAAAGATTTTATCTTTGTCCTTGAATGTGTTCACTTGGAAGCTTTTATTTACTTCTGTCAAATAAAACAACATTGTTGAACGAAAGCTTTCGTCTTCGTCCTTGAATGTGTCCATTTGGAAGCATTTCGGTTGATTTTGTTCAGACTCTGTGATTAAGGTGTTTTGAATTTTATATTGCCGATGCGTGTGTTTTGTTGGGTTAAATATTTCATTATCTTGTGTTAAACATTGATAGCAATTGGTAGTTTTTGTTTAATTTGTGAGCATGAGCGTGTGTGAATGTTTTAAGATTTTTGTTTTGAGTTTGGTTTATGTTTTTTTTTTATATTTTTATTTTTATAGTTTTAGTTCTAGGTTTGTCTTTTATTCAAAAAAAAAACAAAATTATAAAAAAAGCCAAGCGGTGCGCTTTTATGTATAGATTTTTGACTAAGTCGTGGGTTTTAGTTTCTCTCTTTTTTTTTGTATAATTAAAGCTAACGAATTATGTGTGTTTATTGGTTTGTTTTTATATCTTAAGGAGGTCACAGAGAGAGAAGATAGTAGTTCTGGTAGTTAAGTTTTAAGGGTTTCCTTTAATACAAAAATAGCAGAATAAGCTTGGTTTTAAACTTTTTTTTAAACACTGAAGAAGGGGGTTAAGTTTTTGTATATATGTTGAGTTTCAATCTAATAATTTTGTGTTTGTTTATGGGATGCAGTTGTATTGTTATTGAATTTATATAAAACATAGTGTGATTTTTGAGGAAAGTTTGACTGTTTTGGGGTAAAATTAAAAGACCTAAGGAAGAACTTTCGTTAAATTTACACTTAATCACCAAAATTATGTGAATGATTTGACAGATAGATTGATCTGAGTGTCATCTTTTCAACTCTCATTTATTTAAAAATAAAAGTTAAAACTTTTTATTATGACGTTCTATTTTGACAGCATTTGCTAGTAAACTTTTTTTTTCTTAGTGTCAGAATGACATATCACGTTTTAAAAAGAAGTTTAATTTGTGTTTTTTGTTTTTGTTTATTTTCAGAATTGAAGTCACAAAGAATAATATCCATGAAATAATTTCAAACTGGCAATGGCGTGTTATCGACAGAAAGTTGACCGCTAATTCCAATTCATGCAATTTGTCGCTCTTTTCCTTAAGTCGCACAAAAACGTTTTGACATTAAGATGACATTTTTGACACAACTGAGGTGAAAATGTATTTATACTCTCATATTAACCTTTAATAAATTGTCTTTCGATAAAGTTTACCGTACAACATTTAATGGGAGAACAAAAAGTTCAAGTGGACAATTATATGTTTGTAAGGCCGTGATGATCAAAACAAAATTGATATTTTACTTTCCATGGGCACGAAGAAATTGGAATCACCCTAATGTAGTGTGAATGAGAGAATATTAGATATTTAAAAATGTTTCGTTTTCTGTATTATAGAGACTTTAATTTTCGAAAAATGACTAAAAGCAGTCCTATTGTCAAATATTTTTTAATCATAAGTCTTGATGTTTTCACTTAAAATCCTTTTTTTGATTTGAAAGACATTTAGCTTAGCTGACTAAGTTATGGTATAATAAAATAAATAAATGACATGTCAATCTTATTGCCAAATAAGGCATGGCCATACATTTTGAAGTTTACATTTTTAATATCTATCTATCCTCTTAGCACAATTTAAGTAAATCGAATTTAGTGGCAATCCACACTCTGAGCATACAAAGTGTTAAGTGCCACTAGTAAAATATGTTGCAAACTAATTGTGCTCAGTTATGGTGAAATAAATTGGAAATGACAAATATCAATCATATTGTCAAACATTGCGTTGTCATGGGTTTGACGTTTTCACTTGAAATTCCGTCATTTTACCTCAAGTGCACTAGCCTGTCAAAAAAGAACTGATCTCTTGATTTAAAATCAGCTTGGTGCCTTACGTGTGCTAAGTTATGGTGAAATAAAATTTTAAATGACATAAGTCAATCTCATTGTCAAACTTTTATAAATTTTGACGTTGCAGTTGTAATTCATAATTGAGTCCATGTTCCAATCGAAATAAAAAGATATCTTGGTTAAAAACGGACTTGTTGCTCAGTTGTGGTGAAATAAACTTGAAATGACATATGTCATATACGTTTTGACGTTTCCACGTATCCATTATATCAACGCAATACATGTTCATGCGTCTATCGAAATAAAACTGATCTATTGATTAAATAAGAACTTAGTGGTAAGTGCTCAGTTATGGTGAAATAAATAAAGTCAAACTTTCCTCATAATTACATTACATCATTTTTTTAAGAATCTTTTTAGAAATACACTGAGTTGAATTTTATAGTAAATTAGAAGAAACAATAATTGATACACTTAAAATATATTTTACATTCAAAATATAAGTTAAAAAAAATATTGAAATTTTTACTCCTGTAAACCCACAAACAATTTTGAACTTTCTACAAAAAAGGTGATAGTTGAGAGCATCCTACATTTTTTCCAAAAAAAAAAAATAAATAAATTATTCAAGACCTATTGACTTAAACATTTAATTTGAACTTTAAGGTTTCTATATATATGATATATATTATGTATATATATATATGTATGTATATATTTGTGGTTTCATGTTTCTGTGTGTGATTATTGTGTTTTTTTTTTATTTTTTACCTTTTTGACATCCATTCCGGGCGTCCGCAATAAATCCAGGTGGGCAGAATTTACAGATTGGTTTATGATCCTCCACAATGCATGGTGAATTGGCGGCGCACTGTGCAAAGTCACACGGATTGACACATTGATAATTTCTACAAGCCAATCCCGTTGGGCAACCAGTATCACGCAAACAAATCGATATCGATGGTTGACAGTCCTTCATGCATATGCATACTGGCTTATGGTCTTGTACCTGACATGATTTGTTTTCGGCACAAACCGCTTGGCGGCCAACCGGAACTATGCATGGATTCCGGCATTTTCCTTCGGTACACGCCATGTTTGAGGCACAATCATCGTCGCGATAGCATTCACGCTTTTCTGGGGCACACGTCAACTCTCCATATTCGTTGACAATGAAGCCCGATTTGCAAACACAAACGGGCCTGTGACGGCGTGTTTCACATTTCTTGTTGCCCTCACACGAGAACGACGGACTTTGACATGGATCGGTACATTGACCGAATGGGCTACACTGAAGGTTTTCAGGGCATTCTTGATCATTGGAACACGCCACTTGGAGAGTTGGATCTCTTGGCGTTGGTGTGGATACATCGATGCACTTAGGATCTGGCTTGCATTCGACTTCCGGTCGACCAATAAAGCAATTCGGACAGGAACAACGCGGTCGATGGAGAACGGTTTTGCAGAGTGCGTTGGCGCCGCAAGCACCACGCATTGCACACGGATCGTTGCAATGTCCTTGTAAGCATGCTTTCTCGCTCGGACAATCCTTGTCAGACTGGCATTGTTCGGTGTCTATAAATCACGAGGAATGTATAGGAGATTTTGTTCTGGTAACTCTTGATCTTATTTCGATAATATTTTTGTTTAATTTTGTTTTAAAGGGGCTTTAGAGGGGGGGAGTAGTATTTTGTGTGAGTGTGTGTGTGTGTGTATATTTGTATATATGTGTAGTTTGTGTGTATTAAATTAAAGAAATTAAGTAAAAAAGTGTGTAACAAGAGTTTTGAAACATAGAAAGACTTTATAGAATGTCTTTCGAAGAAGTTAGGGTTGGGTTTTTGAGGTTGGAAACGGGTGTTTTGGGGGATTTTTTTAAAGGAATTTTATTTTTTTTTGGTGGGGGGTTATGTCTTGGTGCTTAAATAATTTTAAAATAAACGGTGGTATGGCAATTTAAATCAGTGATTAGTGTATGTACAAGAATTCGTTATTTTTGATATTTTGTTTTATATTTTATTTGAAGAGAACTGTGAAGGGAAACTTTTCTCACAAGTGTTTTTATGATTTGTTTTTCAATTGAATTTTTGAAATGAGAATTTCGAAAATCTACCAGAAGTTTTTGCTCAGTTTTTTTATTTCTATTTCTTTTTAGTTCAAACATCCAACACATGCGCTCTGCCCGCTAGAGAGACACGACATTGGAAACATTTTTCGAAGAGTTTTGAAATTAATTTTGATTTTTCGAAAGTCGTTTCAGACTTGTGTTTTTTTGTTTTGTTTTTGTTTTTTTTTATACAGCGAAACTAAATGAATGATAATGACTGCATTTAAGATTTTACGAAATACCTTTTTTTTCTAAACTAAATTTTTTTGTTTTTATACAAAATATATGTACAACTTAAGCACTAAATTTAATTACTATTTTCCAAAAACTGAATTATTATTTAAAAAAAAATTGTATTTACAAAGTAAAAAAGAATAAAACAATTTTTATTGATGGAAAAATGTGTTAGTTCCCAGAAGAAGAAAGGGAGAAAGAGATAGAAGCACCAATATATTTTTGTAAAAAAAATAAACAACAATACGAGAGTAAATATAATTTTAAGGAGAAAAATATATTAACAAAAGATTAAACAAAAATTTTGTTTATTTTTTAAAAAAAAGCTGTACAATAGAAAAGGCCTATATAGTAGATGGATGTCAAGGATAATTTTTTCAGAGGGTAAATAAAATTATCATGTTTTTTTTTTAATATATTTAAGCAAATTTAAAAGTTTGATGTACATATACAATGAATTTGTTTTTAAATCGATTGTTTTTTTGTTTAAATAAAAAATGTTTTATCTTACAAAATGACAACACTCAAACTTCAAAAAGTTCTGTGTGTTTTTGTTTTGTTTGTTTCAAGCATATGTGAACTATGTGAGAATTGTCCCGTCCACAGTTCCCAATCTGACATACCTTTCTCTCAAATTATGTTTTAAAAAGTTCTGTTTGTTTTAAAAATTATTTTAAAATTATTTAAACGGAGACTATAGGGATAGGGTTGTTTGGTTTTGGTGTTTTTTTTTTGTTTGTTTGTTTTGTAAAAAAATATATTTTTTATATAATAAAAATTTGTTATAAGCTAAGGTCTATAGAAAAAAAAGTCTATACTATTTCTTTTTATAGTGACCAAAATATTTTTATGGATACGTATCGCTATCGCGGACTTTGTACATCATTTTTTTTTATTGATTTTTGAAGATATTCACATTTTTTTGTTTTGTTTTTGAAAAAAATATGAAAATCCTTTTTTTTAATATTGTATAAAGGCCACTTTGGAATGGAAATTTAATAAAACATTTCTTATTAAGTTATTTTTTTAATATTATAAATAAAATATATATTTATTATAATGAAGGTGCTGGTAGCAATTTTTGTACATATAGGATTTTGAAGGAGGTATTATGGTTTTCCTTTCTTTTGTTTGATTTCATCAAGCTTGTTTTTTGATGCAATATTGTACAACTTAACTGGAGCTTAATACTTGAATCTTGTGTTTTTTAAATTTGTATATACAAAGCACAAAACCTTTGAATGATTACATGAGAGGGGAAATGCTACTGTCTCGGTTTTGGGTATGTTTGTTTTTTCTTATAGGATATGTCATATTTGAAATGTCAAACTATGAACAATCATCGAGTTTGACAGATTTTACTGTCATCGTTTTTTGTTTTTAAAACTTTATTAAGTGAAAAATGTGGTGCTTTTGAATTTTGCAAAATATACAATAACTGCCGATAAAATTTCTTTTGAGGTAGAATCAATGACTTGGGTGTTAATTTGAAATTATCAAAAATTGGATGCAATAAACACACATTTTTGCACTTTCTATGAAAATTGCTAATTATAAAATTTATAAGATTTTAAAACTCATTCCACAGAAATCTATGGAAAAAGGCGAAAGATTTATTCGACATTGATCCCAAAGATGTTTTTGACAGCTATCAGAGTGTCTGTGTTGCAAAACGGCTCAATTAGGTTTGGAAGTTCATTCACTTTTCAAGAGTTTTCATTTACTGATTGGTATTTTGGCATTTATGTACAAAAGCACAAAATATTTTCAATATCTTTCATAAATACGGCTTTACGAAATATAAATGATTGCCAACAAATATTATTGATAAATTTTTCTCATGATGTGTCATACTTAAATTGTCAAAGTATGAATTATCATTGAATTTGACAGATGGTAATGTCATGTTTTTTTTACACATTTAAAAATTAAATTGTATTTATTATGACTTCAATAAACACAACTTTTGTTGCCGATAAAGTTTCTTGTTTGCGACTTTTTATAGAATCAATTATGAGATTTCATTGACTTGGGAGTTAATTGAAAACTGTCAATGTTGGATGCAATAAATACCAATTTTGTACTTGAGACAATCCTTTTTGCAAAATAGACTTTAACTCCCTATAAAGTTTCTTGGTTCCTTCTTTCTAAAAACTTTTGCAAATAATCGGTTTTTGACATTTCATTCCAAACTTTCATGGCTGAATCACAAACACGGTTCAGATTCGGCTTCGTCTGCGTTTCGGTGAGCCTGCTTCGAGATTGCCTTGAATGACATTTCTATTATGTCATCCCTTTAAAGACCAAATATTTTGTTTGTTTACACATTTTTACAGATGTTGAGCTGTCAGACAAAGCAAATATTCAGATAATTGAACTAGATCTTTCGTTTGGAGTCGCATTACGTTACATTACGTTCTTTTCCGTACGATTGTCAAACGAAACGTGAGGTCGAAGCTCCATTGTGATAGCATGCATTTATGGCCGAACTCGTAAACTTCAGATGAAGCAGAAGCTGAAGTGTGTTTGTGATTCAGGCATCATACGTCATTTACAAAATTTGCTAGAATCTTGGAACTCGTTACACGGAAATCTTTACTAAAACGCAAAAGACTTGTTCGACAATGATTCCAAATTTATATGTCACAGTTGTGTATGACAATTGACAATTTTGTTTGACAGGTAATTTCCACTTCTCATGCGTTTTCATTTACTCTTTGGTATTTGGGCATTTAAAATAGTTTATTTTTCAATTAAATATGACTTTGCAAGACATAAATGGTAAAAAATATTATTCTTAAATTGTTTTCCTTGTGTGACATATTTGAAATGTCAAAGTATGGACAATCATTGAATTCAACTGAATGTAGTGCCACATTTTCAACTTTTCAAACTGTTCAAAATGAAAAATTAAGTTGTATTTATGTTGGCTGCATACACAAGTTTTCCACTTATACGCTTTGTATAAATTATGTTCATAAAATCAATCTTGACATTTCTTTCTCAAGGGAATTCAATAGAAACTGCAAACTGTCAAATATCATTAATAAAACAATTTAAAATTTAAAGGTATCTTTAAACGAATCATTGTGTTTCCTTATATTTCCAACTCAATCCCTTATTGTGGATTCCAAATATATTTTTGACAGTTATCAAGGCAAACGTATTGCAAATATTGTGAAGTATATTTGACAGTTCATTCACTTTGTATATACTTGTTGGTATTTTGGTATTAATGTACAAAAGCACACAGTAGCAAACCTTTTATACCTTCTAAAATTAAAGCTCTCATAAATGTGGCTTTAGAAAACACAACTGATTGCGTTAAATTGTGTTTTATAAGCAATAAGCAGGAAGGATTTTGTTGTTCATAATTTGGATAAAAGCAATTTCGTGGGAGAAGGAATTATTTCTGACAGGAGAGTTGGGGGAAGCCTTCAAAAAATGTAAAATAATGAGTAAATACAATGGTAGCACATTCTTGTCGAATTTTCTCATAATATTCCCTCTTTTCATAAAATTCATATAAACTTAATCCTAAGGAGTGTTTACATAATTTGATTATGCATTAATATGTCTTTTATGTGTTCATAATTCAAAAATGTCTCGTGAGGCCATTTTAATTTAAAAAATTGATTATCCAGAAAACCCTAAGTCTGTTCTCGTACTGTTTGATTTATTCAAGTGGAAGGGTTTTATCAGAATTAAAAACTTATAACTTTTGACAAAATGCATGACATTCTCTTTTTGACATATTTAGTTCTGTAGGTATATTATTTATGTCAAATGTCAATTTGAATGTTGCTTTCCTTGAATGTAATGGTCAATTTGGGCCGGTTTTCAGCTTACAAATTTTCCATTGAAAAATAGTTTCTCAAGAATTTCTTCAAGCTTTAAAAAAATAGGAAGAACAGTTTACGCTATAGGAGTCGTGAAATTTAAGAGTGTTGTGATTGATTCTTGTTGATTGAGAAATAAGAAAATGGCCATCCACAAGGGAGAATATTCGGACCGCAATTATTTATTTGTGTATTTACTTCTTACGTTTTGAATAAGATTTGAATGCTTACAATGTTTTTCGTTTACAGCAATTTTGTGCCTTCCTGACCTTAAAAATATTTTTTAAGAATCCTAAAGCTCCAAACTTGAAAAAAAAATAGTTCCAATCTTACTAAATAACGTTTTTTAATAAACTATATGAGTTTTTGAAAATAGGTATATTTTTTTGAAAGGTAATTTTGTCAGTTGGTTTGTTGTTTGTTTGTTTCTTTTTAAATTATTTATTTTCTATATTTTGTGTGCAGTTTTGTGTGTTTAGTAGAAAAATGCCAATTTTTTTTGGATATGAGTTATGGGGCATGTTTATTTTGTGTTGAATGTGGTAAAGCATTATTTAGTTGCTTGATTTTGAAAAATGTATGTTTTTTCTTTTCTTAGTTTTTATTTTCAATATTTTTTCATATCGATGGACGAGAAAAAATGGATAAACCGTTTTTGTGATTTTGGAATGGGTGTGGAGTTAAAATGGATATTTTTTTTGTTTTTGATTTGGTAAAAATTGTATTTGTGTTTTTGTTTGATTGATTTGTTGTTAAATTATGAATTTATCGATTTTCGAAGAATTTTAATGAAGTTTTGCATAAAATAAATGTATTGTTTTTTTTTAATGTTAAAATTAAAAAAATAAATTATTAAGGCAAGAGAAAATAGGCACAGATTGGGAGACCGCGATAGCGACAGCGACATTCCACGGATTTCCATATGCGAATTATTATTATTTTTTAAATATATATTTTTTAAAAACCTATTCTATATTTATAAAAAAAAATTAACTTAAAAAATAAACTTTTTGGTATGAAAAAATTCAGATAAAAGAAAAAAAATAAGGATTGTGTATGTTTGGTGTGTGTAGAGTGTAATTATATTGTTTTGTTTTTGATTGAAAAACTGTGGTAATAATAAAATGAAAAAAAAAGTGATTTTTTAATCAAAGTAAATAAATTACAAAAAATTCTATATAATTCCAAACATGTGTATATGCTTTTGATTTTTGTTAAACTTTTCTTTTTCTTCTCTCTTAGGCTATACACACACTAAACTATCTTCTGTCTTTGTTGTTGTTGAAAGTTTTGTGGTTTTCTTGCAACTGTATGAGTTAATAAAATTAAATATTACCACTTATTTTTAAAACAAAAAAGATTAATTAATAAATTTAAAAATTAAACTTTCTAAGCAAAAATTACCGTTAATCTAAATAATTAGAAAAAAAATTGTTAAATTGGCTAATTACGAAATTTAGAATTTGTTACTAACACAATTAATTTTTTTGTTTAATAAAAAAATATTATTTAAATATTTGTTTAATTTGTCAACAACAAAGTTAATAAAGTTTGATTTAATTTTTTTTAAATAATTAAAAACAACTCAATATTAAGTAAAGTAAAAACTCATCAATCCTTACTCAAAAAAAACTGTTATTATTAAATAATAAAATAAAAATTATAATACTTGCTGAACTTTTTTGTAAAACAGAATTAATTTATTTATTTTTGTGTTTTTTTTTTTTATAAGTAAAAACACAAAATCAATAACTAAAACTAAACACTTACCTTGTTTGCAGATGTAATCGTATCCTTGACGGACACATTCACCAACATTGCAACCATTGGTACGGCAGTCTTCTTTTGGTGGTGTAAGGTAACCTTAAATTTAAAGAAAAAGTTGTATAACAAAAAGTTCGTCGGAAATGTCATAACAACTGACAGATAAAAGAAAAAGTGACATAAGGCTGTACTTACATTGAACATAGGCATCTCCATTGGGATATTCTTCTGGGCAGTAACACTGTGGTTCGTTGTGATCTGCAACACGGCATGCGGCATTCAGACCGCAAGGTTGATCGTGGCAAACATTGACTTGTGTCTCTCCACAAACGCATCCCTTTGTTGCATCTCCCATGCAACCATCCATGCAAGAGCACTCAAAACCTCCGGGAACATCCCTGCACTTTGAGTTCTCTCCACAAGGGTTTGTTGCACATCCAACTCCGGTCAGCGATTGACATTCGGTTTCTGGATTGCCAAAGAAGTCGGGTGGACATGAGCATTGCGGCCTACGGTTAACAACTCTACACTGGGCATTGATTCCACAAGCTCCATATTCCAAACATGGATTGCGGCATTTTCCATCATCGCATCGCTTGTTCGATTCGCAATCTTCATCGTCATGACATTCGAACTGAACACATTTCTTGCTTGGTTCTCCCTCATAACCGTCGGGGCAGTAGCAGAGAACATGATGATCTGAAACTGTGCATAGGGCATTCTCTCCACAAGCTCCAGGTTTGGTGCATGGATTGACGCATTGGTTCTTTGAGCACACTTGGTCTGTGGCGCAATCGTTGTTGACCTTGCATCCGGCCAAGCATGACCCACGCTCGCATAATTGACCAAGTGGACATGGTTTTCCGGGACCACACTTTTGGCGACATCTACCTCTCGAGCACATTTGTCCGCAAGGACAGTCGTCGTTGCGGATACATGTTGGAGCGCAGTATGTATTCGATTCATCGCATTCACATCCCGGATTGCAGCGTTGTGGTGGCATGAGGCAACCAGTAAGACCATCACCGGTAAATCCATTTGGACAGCTACACTGGACTCCATGATTGGCCACCAGACAATTAGCGCAGTGGCCACATTGTCCGCTTGTCTCACATGGATTCGTACACTTTTTATTAACACACGACTGATCGCTGGGGCAGGTAAGGTCATTACGGCAACCAATTTGACAAACACGGTTCTCACAAATCTGTCCCAATGAACAAGCCGAATCTGTGTTGCACACATTTCGACAAGTTCCACGCATGCATCGCTGATCGCTGAGGCAGTTCTGGTCGTTGCGGCATTTTTTCTGGCATGTTCCACCTAGACACAGATGTGTTGGTGGACAATTGCTATTGGTCGTACAGGAGTTCTCGGGTGTCTTGCAAGCAACATCTGCATTACCGACAAGATCGTTAGGACAAGTACAGAGTTTCTTGTGATTTTCCACTGAGCACTCGGCGTTAGTTCCACAGGCAGTTGGATTGTCACATGGATTGACACATTGTTGTCCAACGCAAACCAAATTATCAGGACATCCCTGATCAGATCGACACCCAGCAACGCACATTTGTCCCAAACAAACTTCACTATTGCGACAATCGTCATCGCGTCGGCAAAGTGGCTTACAAACTCCATTCGTACAACGTTCATTTGCCAAACAGCTACCATCATCAGCACAGAATGGTCGGCATAGTGACTCAAAGCAGGCCAAACCAACAGCACAATCTCTGTTTTCTGTGCATCCAACAGCTGGTGTTCGGACGCAACCAACCTTTGGTGTTGGATTTGGTACCATTCCCTCGAGACAAGTACACGATGCTCGATGGTTTGAAACTGTGCAAGCGGCATTTGGACCGCATGGATTTTCATGGCAGGGATTGACGCATTTGTCTGCTCGGCAAGATTCTGAAGCACTGCAATCATCATCGACGTGACATCCAAAAATGCATTTATTGTGCAAGCAAACATGTCCCAAGAAGCAATCGTTGTCCACACGGCATGTCACTAAAAGGAAGGAATACAAATATTTTAACGTTAGTTGAAAATTTTGACAGTTGTGAATTTTTGACACTTTTGAATTTGACACTTACGCATACAGTTTCCTTTAAGGCATTTTTCATTCAGGGCACAATCTTGATCAGCCACACATGATGGCAGGCACATTGAATCCCTGCATGTGAAGCTCGGTCCACATTCTTGGTCAGTTGTACAAGCAACTGGAACTGTAAAAAATCAAATTTGACATTAACCGAAATCCACTTTTTAATGCATTCCACACATACTTCTCACACATTCCACATCTGGATTTCCGGTAAAACCTGCTGGACATGAACACTGCTTCAAATGAATTCCCATTTGACATTGAGCATTCATTCCACAAGCTTGTGGTTGATCGCATGGATTCAAACACTGTCCACCTTGACAGATCTCTGTTGATCCACATTCGGTATCCAAAATACAGGCAGCTGAAATGTATCAATGAAAATATTAACAAAACAATTCCATGCGATTTCCGTTTCGTTCCTCCATTAACCTCTGGAATACTTTCTCCTCTACCACTGGTTTTAATCTAAATTCGGTTAAAACTTATTCGTTTCGAGGTTATGTTGCATCATACCTTTTTTAGAATTGAGATTAAGTTCTTTTTAAGTTTTATTTTATTTTGTTTTTAGGCCAGACTTTCTGTCTTAAGCTAAGCGGACCGTTTTTATTTTTATTTATTCTACAAACTAAACCAGGCAAAAATATAAATAAAAAAAAAATAATATAAAAACATGCTAATCGATGGTAAGTAACCAAAAATTACTGGTCACAGGACTCCGGCAGTAGTATAGGAGTTAATTGTATTCCCAAGGTAGGCGGGGCATTAGTTTCTTAAGGTAACTATTTTTTTTGGCTTTGGGCTTTTCGAGGGTGTGATGAAGAAGGGTACTTACGTTTGCAGATGCTCTCCGAGCAATAGGTATTTGCTGGACAGTCACTGGTTACTTGACAGGGTGTTGGCAAGGGTTGACAACCTACAGCAAGATCAGATGGTAGGCCATCATAGCCATTGCGACAGAGACAGTTTGCAATGTGGCCCTTAGGTACACATTCGGCGTTGGGACCACATCTGGAATTTTCACAGACATCACGACATTTAGGAACTCCATTGAGAGTTCCACATTCGGCAGCTGGTGGGCAATCTTCGTTGGTTTGACATTCGACGGCTGTGCGACAGCCTTCATTGTAAGGGTCACCGACAAGTCCGATTGGACAGGTACATTTGAACGAACCCCTAGAATTACGACACCTAGCTCCGGGTCCACATGGGGCATCTTTACAATAATCAACGACGTCACAACGTACTGTTGGGTCTCCGGTGAAACCTGGTTGACAGTGACAGACTTGTTTGTGGTTCTCTGTCGTACAGAGGGCGTTATCTCCACAAGGTTGTCCAATCAAGCAAGCAATCTTACACATGTGGTTGTCACAAGTTTTGTCATTTGAGCAATCATTGTCAGAACTGCATTCGATCTTCCTGCAACCTGATTTTGGATCTCCGAAGAATCCTTCCTTGCATTCACAATCAGCATTGTGTGATCGAGCTGAACACTCAGCATTGCGACCACAAATAGCACGGCCAATACAGACATCTTGACAGTTAGCCCTTCCGAAGCTGTCCAATACACAGTTTTCATTAATGGCACAGTCTTCGTCTGTGCGACAAAGAACTTCCTTTGTGCAAATGTTGTTGTTGCAGAACTGGAATTCAGGGCAGCTAGAGTTGGATTTGCAGGTTGGTTGACAGACTCCCTGAATACACAACTGATCCGAAATACAGTCTCGGTTGGTGGTACACAGTGAGTTGCAAAGTCCATTGTTGCAAATAGTTCCCGATGGACATTGTGAATCCGCACTACAATATTGCAATGGAACACATCCAAGTTGTGGGTTTCCTGTTTTTCCAATGTCGCAGGTGCAAAGACCGACGTGGTTTTGAGCAACGCAACGAGCTTGGAGGCCACATGCATTTGGTAGTGAACATGGGTCTACACACTTGGCGTCTAGGCAGGTCTTTTCGTTGGAGCAGTCTTCGTTCTCTGAACACTCAATTTGAACACATTCGACACTAGGATCTCCACGAGTGTTTGGTCCACAAGAACATACGGCAGCATGAGCACGTGCAATGCAGTTGGCATTCTTTCCACATGCATCAGTTCTTTCGCAGGGATTTTTGCAACGTTGGTTTTGACAGCTAGCTGAATTGGGGCAATCAGCATCGGTGAGGCATTCGTTTGGATCTCGACAGCCTGTATGAATAGGATCGCCAATAAGTCCCTCAGGACAAGAACAGCTAAAGCTGCCTGGCAGGTTTTGACAAAAGGCAGTATGATGGCAGGGATTTGTTAGACACTCGTTGATATCTTCACAGGTTGAGCCTGCGTTAAGCAGTTGGTATCCATCATGGCATGAGCATGAGGCCTGATGTTCTAGCACTCGGCAAGTTCCCTTGCCACAGTCAGTTATATCGCAAGGATTTACACAGCGATTTGTTTCAGCATCACAGCTCTTATCTTGCGCACAATCATCACTGCTCACACATTCTACCTTGAAACACCCTACAGAAGTGTCATATGGGTCTCCAAGATGTCCAACTGGACACTCGCAGTTTCCTATTTGCTGGCTACTGTGACAAACTGCTTTTGGACCACAAGTTACTGTCAAACATGGGTCAGCACATTTATCATTGACACAGACTAAGTTCTCGGCACAATCAGCGTTCTTATAACATTCTTTAGGCTTGGCACATCCTTCTCTGCTGTATCCATCTCCAACTGTACCATCTGGGCACACACATCGGTATGATCCCGGAAGGTTTTCACAACGAGATGTTTTGTGGCAAGGTCCATCTGTGCATTCATCAATATCAGCACATCCGAATGGTGTTCCGAT
This sequence comes from Eupeodes corollae, assembly GCF_945859685.1. Classification (NCBI taxonomy): domain Eukaryota; kingdom Metazoa; phylum Arthropoda; class Insecta; order Diptera; family Syrphidae; genus Eupeodes; species Eupeodes corollae. The sequence continues at coordinate 126,207,151 of NC_079149.1, forward strand.
AAATCCTGTAGCGCACTTGCATTTTCCGCTAAGGCAAAGCTCGGTTGGTGGACAATCTGCATCGGAATCACAGCCTGGCTGGCAGGTGCCATCGTTGTTACAAATTTCGCCGGGCAAGCAGTTGTTGCTGGTGTAACACACCTTGGTACAGATATTGTTGTAGCAACGCTCACCAATCGCGCAATTCGAAGTTTTTTGACATGGCAGATTACACTGGTTGGCGATGCACATATGACCGGTGGGACATTGATTGGTTGCTTGACATTGGGAAGGTACTCGGACGCATCCCTGATCTGGTGTTGGATTGCCCTCGAATCCTTCTGGGCATTTGCATGAGCTTCGATGGTCGTGCATGTTGCACAGAGCATTCGGTCCACAGACTCCTCCTGTTTGGCAAGGATTGGCGCATTTGTTGTTGATGCATGATTTTTCGTTGCCACAGTCTTTGTTGGATCGACATCCAATTGAGCAAATTCCATCGAGACAAGCAAGCCCACTGGCACATTGGCTGTGATCTAGACATGGTACTACACAGGTACTTTGGAGACATTTTTCTCCCACTGAACAATCGTTAGAGTTGCGACAAGCAACACGGCATTGGCCATTGTAACACACTGCTCCACCACAATCGATGTCACTTTGACACTTGGAAACAGATCTTGTGCAACCATCTTTGGCCGATTCTCCGATGGGTTGGAATTTAACAGGACATGTACAAATGGCTTTACGGTTGACGACCTTGCAGTCTGAATTGACTCCACAAGCATTATCACATGGATCAACACATCGTCCACCGGAACACATTGAATTAGCTGGACAGTCTGCGTCTCCGTTGGGACATTGTCCCTCTGGACGACAACCTGTTTTTGTGGGTTCACCTACGAAGTTGGCCGGACAACGGCACACTGGTCCACTAGGAGACACTTCACATATGGCTGTTGGATGACATGTTCCGGGCGAGCATCCACCTACTGAAACACATTCCACTTCTGGCAGTGGGTTTCCCTTGTATCCAGGTGGGCATTGACAAATTGCACGATGATCGTCAGCAATACAAATGGCATTTTCTCCGCATGATTCTTCATCGCATACATCGTAGCAGGTGTGTGTCAAGCGGTTGCAGAGCTGTGTTGTCGGACAGTCGATGTTATAAACGCATGGAACGCTTCGACAACCCTGATAAGGATCGTATGGATCACCTGCAAATGGCCCTGGTGGGCATTGACATTGAGCCAAATGATTGTTGGTTATACAAATAGCTTTCGGTCCACACTGTACACTGTCGCAGGCAGGTTTGCACGACAAATTTTCTGATGGTCCTGTTCTTACACAAGCCTCGGACTCTGAACATTCAGCGTTCGTTCGACATTGGTTCTTTTGTACAGGTTGACATCCGTTGCGGTCGTTTGGATTTCCAACGAATCCTTGTAAGCATTCACATCTGCCTTGATGTTCACGAGCTACACAAATGGAGTTGGCAGGACATGTGAATTCAGAGCATATTGAAACACACTTAAGCACTCCCAGAACGTCCTGTCTGCAAGCGGCTTCTCCGTGACAGTCAGAGTCGTTTGTACAGTCTGGAATCGATGGTTTTTCACATGATGATGAAACTGGATTCCAAGTGAAACTATCTCGACAGCTACACACAGGATGACCATTTCCATCAATTTGACATAGTTCATTTGTTCCACATATGACCGTCGAGCAAAGATGAACGCAGGACATTTTACCTGTGGGCTCTGTATTACAGATAAATCCTTTTTCGCAGTCTTGATCTGTTTTGCAAAGATCATTGTCTTCGTTTGGTGGAATACTTCTTTCCGGTTGACATCCGGACTGAAGATTACTTGGGTTTCCGAAGTAACCATCAGAACATATACAGGTCGATCTATGATCGTCAGAAACACATAAGGCGTTTGGCCCGCATTGAATTTTGCTGCATGCATCAACGCACTTACGGAGACCTCGTCCAAGTTGGAAACAGATCTCCGACTGTTTGCAATCGGCGTCGTTGTTACATTGTCCACGAATTGTGCATCCGTTTTCTCTGTCATAGGGATCTCCTTGATAACCGAGTGGACATAGACATTGGCCTTCATTGCAGGCGGCTCTTGGACCGCAAGCTGCCTGGGCACATAGATCCTTACATTTTCCTTGGTCACAGCTAAAACCATCAGGACATTCCACATTTGGTCCACATTTGCACCCCGAAGGCTGCGAGCAGAAGGTTGCGTCAACAGGTTGGCAACTGCTAAATGGATCTCCAGCGAAGCCAGACATGCACAAACAGTCGAAACTTCCAGGTGAATTAAGGCAAACTGCATTTTGTCCGCAAGGTTTGTTTAAGCACTCATCAACGTCATGGCAGCCAATATATCCATTTCCGGTATAGCCTGGTGGACATTCACAAACAATACGAGCTCCATCAGAGTGGCATTCGGCATTGGAACCACAACTGTCTGGGCCGCATGTGGTCTTTTTCTGTGCTCCACACCCTTCGTAGGGATTTCCAGTAGTTCCGGGATTACAAGCACAGTAGCTGGCTCCATATCCATATTCACAATGAGCATTTTCTCCACAATCTGGTTCGCACTTGGCGTAAGACACTGGAGGCATGCAGACAAGGTCGGGGTTTCCAACGAAATTAGCTTCGCAGACACATTTTCCTGTCGATTTGTCACATATGGCTCCGATTCCACACACCACTTTCTCGCAGCGCTCTTTGCATCTTCCATTAATGCAGACCTGTGGGTCACTACATGGCCTGTTGGCTGAGCATTGATCAGTGTAGCAATTTCCTCCTGGGAATGGGTTTCCAAGGTAGCCCTGAGGGCACTTACATGTTGGTCCCTCTGAGGTGGGTATGCACTGGGCTCCTTCACCACATATGATTCCCTTGCATTGGGATATACACTCTCCATTGGGACCTTCCAAGTATCCCACACGACACCGACACCATCCCGCATGTTTTTCTGGTTCACAGAATGCATTTGAGCCACAGAGTAAACTGGTGCATGGACTTACACAGCTTCCATGGTCACAGGCCAAATTGTCGGCACAGTCTTCATTGACATTACAAGTAATCTTCACTGAACCTTCTTCGAGAATGCAACCACTCTTGTAGGGATCTCCGGTCAGGCCCTTGGGGCAGACACACTGATAGCCTCCCTTTTTGTTTACACAGTAAGCTCCATAAGCACATGGAGTCTTGGCACATTCGTCCTCGTCCACACAGCCCTGTAATGGATCACCCTTGTATCCAACTTCGCACATACACTGCGGTGGATCTGTTGGTGTGCACTTGGCATTGATTCCACACGGGAAGCGTTCACATGGACTCTTGCATTTATTCTCGTCTGATGGATCCAAAAAGAACGGAGGTGGACAAACGCACTCTCCTGGTTGCACACATTTCTCATTATTCCCGCATTCTCTATCGGCTGAACATTTTCTTTGAGCCGGAGAACAAAGTCCATTGTAGGGATCACCTTGATAGCCCTCAGGACATATACACGCATAACTTCCTTCATTGTTGATGCATTCAGCACCATAGGCGCAAATGTGCTGGCGTTCAGTGCATTCATTGACATCAATACAAGTTCCATCGCCAAGAGTTCTAAAACCTTTTGGACAGGCACAATAGCTCACGCCTCCTGCAATGCTTATACACTCTGAACCCTTGGGACATTTCTCGCCATTTGAACAACCAGACAATACACAACTATTACCAACCAGTTTGTATGGAGCTTGACATTGACACTCAGGAGTGTGACATTCGTCGCACACCTGGAATGGATTGCCATTGAAGCCCTGCGGGCAGCGACATTCATAGCTTCCTGGTAAATTTTTGCAAATGGCATTGACTCCGCAAGCAGGCTTACTTCTTAATGGTGAGCACTCATCTACATCTCGGCATTGGCCAGTCTGAGAATCTCTCTCATAACCTTGACGGCAAATACAAACACCGTTTCCAGTGTAACTATCTAGTACACAACTCTCCCCAGGGGAGCAAGGGTTGGAATCTGAACAGCTAAGAGGAACTTCAGTGATTTTGCACCCATCACGGTATGGATCACCAGTCGATCCTCCAGGACACTGGCATAGGTATCCTCCAGCTGTGTTTGTGCATACAGCTCCCGATTGACAAGGGTTTCCTTTGCACTCATCGATGTCATTGCAGCCTCCTGGTGTATTTGGTGCTCCAGTGTAACCCTCGGCGCAAAGGCATTGGGCGTTTCCATTAACCAACATGCAATGCGCATGAGCTCCGCAATTTAAAGCTTCACAAGGATGCCTGCAGTTGTTGCCTACATTTGGCTCTGGGCACAAACATCTCTGTTCATCATCGCACACACCATTTCCTGGGCAATCATCATTGGACTTACAAGCGACTATATTCACACAACGAACAGTAGCATCGGGATCAGCAATTGATCCTTCTGGACACTTGCAAGTGTATCCGCCTTCAACATTCAAACAAAGAGCTCCTATTCCGCATGTGTTTCCTCGAGCACACTCGTCAACATCGACGCACTTGGTGTTCGGATCTCCCGAAAATCCTGGTGGGCATGAACAGCTAAAAGCACCTGGGGAATTTGAACATGTAGCGTTTGTTCCACAACGTCCAGATGGTCCGATTGCTGGATCACATTCATCAATATCTACGCAACCAGCAGAGATGTCTTGAGGATTGAAGGTCCAGCCTTCTTCGCATATACAATAGGCTTCTGAGCCATCGGGCTTGCAATAAGCATGATCGCCACAGCGTACATCCTCACAGGGTTCCTTGCACGCTACCTTTGGTGGTTGTCCTACATAACCAGCATTGCATTCGCATCGATATGAACCGACTGTATTGATACATTGGGCCCTCTGGCCACATGCATCAGGTTGAGCTCGACACTCATCGACATCAACGCAACTCGATCCCTTCGCCTCAAATCCGTCCAAACAGAAGCATTGATTTTCAATACATTCGGCGTTATTCGTACAGTCAAAATTGGTTCGGCAAAGAATGTTGACGTCGACTTGCTCGCAAGCAATCTTTGGATCTGGTTTTCCGTCGAAGCCCTGCGGGCAGCGACAATTATATCCGGGTGATGCATTTTCACATATCGCATGATCTCCGCATGGTTTTTCCAATGTTGCACATTCATCAATATCCACGCATCCACGAAACGGATCACCAGTGAATTCTGCTTTGCACGTACACACAAAGCTTCCTATTGTATCCGTGCAGATGGCGTTCTCACCGCATGGATTGTCCTGGCATTCGTTAATATCTATGGATGGACAGGTAGACAAGGGTTGTGTTGCAAAATAAAGGGCCAGTCAAAAATTTAAAGTATATATTTTTGTTTTTTTTTGAGTTTGTTTTACTGTTTTTTTTTTGTTGAAGGATTAGGTTTTGTGTTAACAGTGGCAGAGAAAAATAATGCGACAGTAAGAAAAAAGTCAAGTCAAGAATACGACAGGAATTGAGAAATCAAATAACATGTATAAAATAAAATGGCGCCCAACAGAAGTTGGCTAATATTCAAAATCATGTTGAACTCATCTAATCTAAACATCTAGAAATCATCGACATAAGCCATCAATCAAAGTTTTTGTGGGAACTTGTAAATTTGAAAAAAATAAAAATAAAAACTGGCGCCCAACCGAAGACAGAGGCACTAAATAAAAAAAAGTTTTTCTTAATCTTATTAAAGATGGATTTAATGGCGGCCTACAAAACTTGTGAATTTTTGAATAGAAATGAAATTGAACTTATTTAAGACGAAAAGCTGGAATATGTCGTGTTTCCATTGGGCTTCTCCAAATCTGAAGAAAATGACAGCCCTATGATTCATCAAATGAGAACTTTGATAAAGAATATGAATTTTATACATGATTTGTTTTAAATGGCGCCATACGGAAGTTATGCATTCTGATCTTTTAATGTTGACTTTGAACAAGAATATGAATTTTATACATGATTTGTTTTAAATGGCGCCCAACATGCCCAACATGCATTTTTTGTCGATTGACTTTATGTGTGAACTGAATTCTGGAGTCGCATTACTTTAACCACCTCTGAAGTCTAAGAAGGTCCGGTAGAAGAGGGAAAAATATTTACAAAAGGATCATTTGATTTAAAAAAAATTAAATAGCGTGAAAAGCATTTTTGGAAAATAAGATTTGCTGAGCAGGATATAGTTATAGGGCAGGAGATGATTGAGTTTTGTATAAAATTTGGTCAAAGAAGTTTAAAGCTGCAGCAACAGCAGTCAACTTTTGCCGGGTTATTCAAATACTAACTTTCACAGTATAAATGTCCCTGACCACGGTATCCAGTCGGGCAAAGACACTTAAACGAGCCGGGGAAATTAATGCACTTTGCATTTAGCCCACATGAATTTTCACGGGCGCACTCATCCACATCAATGCAGTCCACATTGTCCTCGAGTTTGTAACCTTCAGAGCAGCGACACTCAAAGCCTCCAGCATAATTAACGCATTCAGCACCCAAGCCACAGGGATTGTTAGAGCATTCATCGACGTCTTTTAAGTCGATTTGAGTTTTTTTTTTGTTAAATTTTAGCATGTAAAATGTAATATGACGTCACACCATTTTTATATATGTATATTTTTTTTGTATTTGAATGTGTTTTATGAGTGTGAGAGTATAAATGCGATATAATCGAAGTCATATTTTTGATTTGTGTATATATCGATTGAGTGCAGTTGGTTAGGCGCAATGTTATGAAATTAGATAGCAAAATTAAAATTAATGCATTAAACCAATAACCACTAATTATAATAAAATAACAATTAAAAAACATACCTTCACAGCCTATAGCTGGATCACCCTGATATCCATCAGGACAGGAACACTTATAACTACCGTCAGTATTTAGACATTGGGCATTGCGACCGCATGGCAAACGGGCACATTCATCATCATCAACACATCCAGTCTCGGAACGTCCGTCACCTTCATAGCCTGGCGGGCAGTCGCAGCGATAACTACCTTCCAAGTTAGTACAGAGAGACCGAGGTCCGCATGATTTTGGATATGTACACTCATCCACATCGACACAACCGTCGAATGGATTGCCCAAGAATCCCTCGGGACATTCACACGTGAAGTTGCCAGGTGTGTTAATGCAATTGGCATTTTTACCACATGCATTTGGATTTCGACATTCATCGACATCTGCAAAAAAAGAAAGTAAACAATATAAAAGGTGTACAAATGTCTATTTTTTTTTAGTTTCGTTAAGTTTGACTTAAGTTTTAATTTAACGCTGTTAGGCTCACGTAACATATAAAATAAACATAGAAATTTAACTTATTTTCAAAAAGTAGAATCTTTCCTATTATTTTTGACGTTTGCTCGCATTGCACTGACAGATACCATTTTGTTTGACGTCTCGTCTCTATAAAAACCCTTTTTCAAACACAACCTTCTCCTTTTTATCATTTGGAATCAAACACCATTATTTTAATATATTTAATTTTGAAGTTCTATTTTAGAATTCTAAGCAAAGCTACATTCCATTTACCTGTCAAAAGTGACAGATTCGTTAAGTCTTATAAAAAAACAACATCGAATGGCAATTCCATCAACGTGTTTTAAATAAACAAGCTTCCCCATGATGATACAGGAGACCAAGAAACAATAACTTTTTCTCATGACATGACGACGACCACGTCCGCCTCTAGGGTCTTCAAACCCATTTCTACCATCTTTTCATTTAAAAAAAAAAGAGCCAACAGCCAAAAAACCTCTTTGATGAAGTATTTTTAACTTTTGAATTTTTGGGTTTATGCCAACCAAAATAAAAGGGTATCATCCTTTGAAACGAAAGAAAGAGTGATTATGTTTCCAGTCAAGGTCAGTTTAAAAGTTGTCGGCTCTTTTTTTAAGGTTTCTTCGTGTGTTTCCCTTTTTGGTTTTTTGGGGAATTCTTTAGAATCTAATTCTTTTTTTTTCTTACGCCTTAAATCATCAAACCTACATGTATGGTGCATTAGCCCAAGGCTAAAAATGTTAACTGAAATTCATGGAAACAATGCTGCTGGTGGCCATCAAGAAAAACGATCTGAATGCCGACATCGTCCTACACTACCGACTTCTTTTGCAAATGATATGGCGTGGTGGTTGATGAGTGATGTCATTTTTTCAATCACGATAACCAAAATTAACATGACATCACTTTTTCATTGATTTTATTTATGGTTAAAAGAGATTCACATTAAGATTAAATAGATTCACGTATAAATTAGCAAAATAAAGAATAAAAAATAGTTAATAAATTCTAAAATCAAGAATTAAGGTCAAAGGAAGACACAAGAGATTCACAAACAGAACTAAACCACAAGAGCTTGTATGTGCTGCTGTCACTCAAGAAGAACAAATATATGAATTTTAAATTCTGACATGTTGGTTTAGAATATTCTTATAAAAATTAATGACAGACTTTTGTTTTGAGAGGAGATAGAGGTACACGTAAGTGACATCAACTAATGGTAATTTTTTGTACGCCCACCTGTGATCATAATACCATATTTCTCTTCATCTTCAGCTATGGAGTGATCTTTACAATCGAAAAAAGGAATTTTGTAGTTTCGTTAAGTACTAAAATAACCTTCGTTCAAGTTTATTTAAACAGAAAACAGACGTCTTTACTTTAAAATCAAACGCAAACAAACAATTTTGCTAAAAGATATAAAAAAACATCCGTATTCCTAATTTAAGTAAACAAATAGAAGTCTAAAGTCGTGATTAATTAATATAACATACGCCTTAAAATTGAAGATTGAAAACCATTCAAAAATGGTTTTTGTGTTTCCTAGTTCTTGAAAATGTCATTCTTCTCTGCAAAATTATTATTAACAAACAAATCCACTTCTTCAATCGGTAATCAATCACAGAAAATCTAAATGAACAGGCCTTTTTTTTCATTTTATTTGACATATATAAAAAACAAAGATTTATTTGCGATATTTAATACAAATAAGCCCAATAATTCAATTGGTAATCATAGAAATTTTAAGTACTTAAATGAACAGAACTTTTTTCTCAATTGACATTTAATCATATCAAATTTTCAATTTGCCTCATCTGTCAAATAAATAAGATTTTTCTTCAAAATTTTAAACAAACAGACCCATTAATTCAATTGGTAATACAGAAATTGTGAGTACATTAATACATTAAATCAAATGAAATTTTAAATCTACCTTTTCTTAAGAAATGCATTCTAATTAAAATTATTGACAAACAAACCCATTTCTTCGTTGTTTGAAAATTACAGAAATTGAAAGTAAATGAACAGACCCATTTTTGTTCTCTTGTGACATTTATTCTTATTCTGCTTTTTCGGAAAGAAAGAATTTCACACCTAAACTAAAAACAAACGAACCCATTACTTTAAGTCTTAATCACAGAAACTTGAATTACATAAATGAACAGAACTTTCTTTACTAGTCGCTTGACACTTTAATCATGTAAAATTTACAATCTTTCTCTTCTGTAAAAAAATAAGATTTTTCTGTAAAATTAATGTAACAAATACACCGATCCCATGGTTATTTGGTAATCACACAAATTCTAATCAAATAAACAGACCTATTTCTTTTTTCTCGTTTGACATTCAATGATCTTCAATCTACATTTACTGTCAAAAAAAAATAAGATTTATGTTTTAAAACTCACCTGAACATAGAACTTCACCATCGCCTTCGTAGCCATCTTTACATTTGCACAAGAAATGTGCTGGTAAATTACAACATTCAGCATTTTCCACACAACGTGCAGCTATCGATGGATCTTGACATTCGTCAATATCTGAAACGTCAAAAAAAGAAAATTTATTTAAAAAAATGAAAAATGAAGATCGAAAAATCATTAAAAATAAATTAATCTATTCAAAGGAATTCCATTCCACTTCAAGGTGGTCGTTTCCTTCATATTCAATCTACATCTACATAAAGGTAAAAGAGCATAATTAATTAGAACCACAAAAGAACAACCGTTTCCTCTGCGGTATTGTTTTTTACAAATCAATTAATTATATTATTTCTAGTCATTGGAAAAAATGGGGGGAAATGGAATCTTAAGATTTTTTTTGTTTTCCTAAAGGTGGAGCTTTTTTTAAACAATAATAATTATCTCAGGGCAAACAATCAACTTAATGATCCAACGAACGACACAAGGGCAGAAATCCCATTTCAATTAGATAGACTTCGATTCGTTAAGTGGTATTTACTTGACAGGTGCGTAGTTAAGTTTTTGACAGTTAATTATGGTTCTTCTTTCAAAGGTTTCCCGGATTATAGGAAAATTAAATCACGATTATGGGAAATATTTTACCATTAAAGAAACAATATTGGAAATACTAAAAATTCTTAAACAAAAAGTGACATTTGATAATCTTAGGGGGACAATGGCTCCCATGTCACCTCTTCGGTGACCCATGCTTGTCGAAAGATACGCATTTTCAAAAGCGCGTGCGTGTAAACTGCAAATATACTTCGATTGATTTATAATTTTTCTTGCTAATTGTTATGGCTTTTTAACTTCAGCTACGCACATTGCACATTCAGTAAAAAATGTTAACAAAGGTCATCCAAAGCAACGGCTGTGCGGCATTCGTCGGCAATGCAGCGAAGCAATAACAACGTGCCGATGAGTAATGTCACATATTTGATGGCCAGGATGTCCCAGATTCAGAAGTTGACGGTGCATCGCGTCGCTCGTCGGCAAAACAAAGTTCATTTACATAATAAACTATGTCAGTCGACATGTTGGTCGGTAATGTCGGTGTGTCGCTGTCACTGCGCATATCTATGATATAGATTCATTTATATAGCATATACGCTATGCATCTATATGTGATGAGGAAAAATCTGTGTCAGAAAACTGCACTCCATCGCACAGTTATGCAACATGATCTCCAACCATCACCATCATTGGTTTGGTGAGCGCGCGATGTCGTTGCCACCTTGACTTAGTCTCTATCAATTCATATAACATGACAACATCAAAGCATCAGAGCTTCAGCTTCAGTTCCAACTCCAGCTATAACAGCAATAGCAACAACCAACAACTCATGTTGTATCTCCTAAAAACCGTAGCAAAGGTGCATCTAGATACGTGAACGAAGCCATGACTGACTAATGTACTTTAAATGAGAAGTGTCGCTGTCTTCGCGCTGCTGGCGCTGTTGGTTATGCAGTGCAATTCAACTTTGCGCGCAGCGCACTTACCCCGACATTGGGCCGGGGCAAAGAATTGGTATACTCGGTATCTTTCTATCTTTTTACACTGCAACCATATGACAAGTCGCGACGACAACGCACTTAGATACGTTTAGATTGAATTCAAGTGAGCTGCATCGATGCGTGACCTTTAGCAAGATGGTCATAGCCAATGCACTTAAAAGTGGCAGCAAAAAAAAGCACAAACAAAATTCTAGAACTATGGTGATTCTATAGCAAAAAGGTGTTTTATAGAATTCTGACGCTAGAGTTATCTTTACACCCGTTCAATTCAGAGATATACAGGTTTTCATCTTTAGCACTGTTAAATGTTAAGACAGGTTTAGTTATTTTTATTTTCTTCATCTTATGTGTACTTAGATGAGATTAGATGATCGCACTGAAGCGGTGCATTGTTTATGTATTTTGCAGTAGATTGTGGATTTGTTGGTTGGTTCTGTCAGATCAGAAATGTCAGATATTTAATTTCAATTAAATATAGGTGGATTGTTGAGGCGGCAGAGGGCGCTCGTGTAATAATAGCGGATTTTAGCTTCACTGATCAAACGGATTATTAAAATTGTTTATTGTATTGTTACAATGGGCATAAAACAAGTTATTTTTAATTATGACAGTTCATGTGACGCAAGTGTCATTATAAATACTGTCATTATGTTTGATTTTATAGTGAATCTATTAGATAACACTTAAGGTGGTTAGCACACGTTTTAAGAGATGGAATCTTTAGAATGATACGATCGGGATTTGTCACCAGTAATTCGTGATGAAAATGTTTGAAGAGAGTTTTTTTCAAAATAACTATAACAGTAAGTGTTAACGTTTACTTAACAACATTAATAAAACAATTTGTAAAATATACTCTTAATTGACTTGTCAGAATTCTAATGATTTGAAAAATTATTATAATATTCACGGAATTAGGAGGTGTTACCGATCCTTATAACAGATATGGTTTGTCATTTTAAATTTAGAAAAGGGAGTGTAGATTTTGAGGCATCATTTCATTGACAATTTCAAACTGTCAAAAGAAACTTTACTTGTCAAACAATTTGACAACTGATACTCAACAAATTGATAATCTCTCTGAATATCAAATTTAAGGACCAGTTTGTAACTTAAATCTTTTAAAAGAATAGCAAAGCAGACATTTTAAATAAAAATATGTTTCATTAACATGAATATAAGTTGTTAAAAAGCAGTGGTGAGTTTTGTTTTCGCTATTAAATGCTTTTGTTTGCTGTTATTGATACATTCAGCATTTTAATTAGGTATTTTTGTATCCAGCCGCATCTGTCACCACGCACTGCGTCGTGTAATTTGCACCCATTGATATGATGTGCTCATAAATTAGAACTTTATTTCTAAACACGTCTTCAGGCATTGTCATCTATTAACTGCTGTCACATTTTTTTAACTTATTTTACAGATTCTGCAAAATCTTTTGCTGCCGCCGCGCCGAGCCGTTTAGTTTTCACCTACCCTTATATGTGATCACTTATCAGCAATAGAATTTTATTTCTGAACACGTCTCAAAGACCTATCATCTATTGAATGGTGGCAAAGTGACATATCATTGGCTGTCACATTTCAAGTTGTTCTTTAAATCATAAAACAATTATGGTTTTTTAATAACCATTTTATTTTTATTAGATTTTTTTCAAAATTCCATTGCCGGACAGTTTGCACCTATCATTGTATAATGACTTTTAGAATTGTCTATCTGAACACGTTCCAAAATGCTAGTATATTATCTATCATATTCTACACCCTCTGTCATTGATTCGATTTTACTTTTAACCTTTTTTCCCGGATTCTGAAATACATATCTTTCGCTGGATCCTATTACGCACCCATCTTATTTATTTTATTTCTGAACACGTCCTAATGAGCTGTCAAACTAATGTCACAATGACTTTTGCAGTCCCAAAGATTCCGTTTGTTTATTTTGATTACTAATCTTTATATTGAACTTTAGCTTGTCAAAGTTGACATTTATTTTCGTTGCGCAACTGGTTCCTGTAATTTTGAAGGAAAAAATAGAAAAGTCTTGTGATTCTAAGAATAGAAACAAAATTACAATTCAACACTTAACACACATGCATATCAATCGACTTTATTTAAACCTTCCAATTATGTTATTTCTGAAACTGATTGTTTTGAATATCTTCTAAACGAGTACCTGTAGAAGGTATTATTAATTCTTCATTAACCATGTCATGGGAGCAATTTACATATCCCTAGATCTTCACTTTACTTCTACGATGGCCAGACAACTCGATTGATGCTTCTTTTAAACAAAAATAAAATAACAAAAAAAAAAAGTAACCCCTTTTGATTGCAACGATTAGCTGCACTCTTGTAACTGATCAAAAATAAACACCAATCTGTAGACCTTCACATCTTCTCTCGGGATCTTCAAGTTCGTTTCTACCCTGCGCCTGCTGCCTGTCCCTTGTGTGTTGCTGCTTCAATTATACACATTCGTAATCCATTAAACCCTATTTACAATCCAATTTGATTGATTCGATGCGCACACAGCATCAGAATGGGTACACTCAAGTCCAGCATCCCTTTTCTCTGGCCCTTTTGAGGATCTGGAATATGGGATCATCGATCGTTTTGCCTGTACGGTGTGCACTCGAATGAACAACACTTAGTTCACCTGTGTCCATCCACAGGGAAATCATGGATCATAGAAATAAAAATAAGGGAATTGGACAATTTTTGTTTTGTTTCTGAGAAACCGAAAAGTGAATCTATAGGCATTACTTGAACACGAAATCCCAAGTCCAACAACCGAATGCTAAGTGACCTATATCATTTGTGGATAATCCACCATTCATCTAGGAGGCACAAAAGTGAAGAAGAAAACAAACCACTTGACACGCAGAACGGACTGTGGTAACCTTCCGGGCTGAATGGCTGGAGCGAGCAATCAAAATAAAAACGAAACAATGCAACAAGTTGAATGGTTGGTCATTTAAGAGTCACGCACTATCATCACAGCGCAAGGCAACGATCGTACTTCGTACCGTTTAGGAGTCTTTTTGTGGGATCTTGAGAAAAACGAGTCGTATCTAGTCAAAGTAGATGCTTCAAACCGATCGACCTTTACGAGTCTTCCTTGGAGTTATTTGAGTGTGGGAGATCTTTTGGCGGATATCTACAGCGGTATCGCCACCACCGCGTCAGCAGCGTGTGCGCAATAGAGATAAACATAACCGTTGTGTTGTTAAAGAAAAAGGATTTCATACACAACATGAGAATCTACTCAAGAGTGCGTGCGCCATCATCAGACATCAAGTTGCTTCAACTTCGCATGATGCGTCTTTTTTTTTGTGATTGTTCTTCCTGTTCTTGTTGTGATATTCTTCTGTCGATAAACGGTTCTCATCTATCTTCTTAGGGCTACAGAAGATGAAGACAAAGAAGAAGCATCAAAATGAAGAGGTGAACAATAATGTCAGACATTATTATTTTGACAGTTGTTCATCAGTTACAGAAATAAAACCAAAGAAAAGGGGGAGGAGGTATTGGATGTACTAAAAAGATTGTCTTCTTCCATGACAAGCTGGTTTGTAAGTTGGGATTGCATGCTCTAGCCCGATCATACTATGATGAAGATATATTTCAGGGAATTGCATGAGGACTTTAGTACATATAGTTTATGATGAGGATGACGATGAAAAAGATGAAGTCGAAGTCGAAGTTGAAGTCGGAGTTGGAGTCGAATCATCATTAGGTGAAGAAATCATGTGATCTTGAATTGTTTCTTAGGTTATGCTTGACTTTTGCTGTTCATGTCGTTGTTGTTGTTGTTATTATTAACCTCAAGGCATTATCATCATGCAGTCGTTATACCGTTGCAAAGAATCGAGTCCAATGACCAAGACCACAGCGAGATAATGCTTCAAGTGCAATTATGACACTTCATGGTGGTGCACGTTCCATTATTTTGGTTTTTGCTTCGGAGCAAGGGAGGGGGTTTGTTTTTGTGTTCCGCTCTCACATTCGACAAAGTGGCAATTAAATTATGATTTTTTCCGGCGTCTAAATAGTCTAGGTAGAAGATTTAGTGAGCTCTGATGAAGTTACCCACTAATTATAAGGCTTAAAATCAATGTCTTTTACAAGAGGCATATAATTGAGACTGAAGCGCCATTAAACCTGATTTCGTACAAAAAAAGAAACTAAGAAAGTCATTATTGCTAAAGTTTGCAATTCTAAGCTTTTGAGAATCAAAAAGAAGCATACAAGTCAAGGATTGAAAAATGATTGCTGCTTCATATTTTGGTCCTTCGACCTGGATTTAAACTACTTTGAGCTTAAATACCTCAATTTTTAAAACTCAGCTCAAAAAACAAGAATTCCTACTCACAATTAGAGATTTGAGAGTTTTTAAATTGTATGTTTCACTATTTTCTCAATCCAATTATTCGAACTCTTCTTTTCCGTTCGATTGAAACGATTTAAATTCCTTGTCACTCGATTTCCGTGACAAAATTTCGTTTCCATCCATCAAATCAAAATCATTCTACCTACAGATTGAACCTCTCTAGATAACGAAGTGCATACTTGTAGCTCTTCAAGTAAAATCAAATTCATCCAATTAGTGCTTTCAAGCAAAGAGCTCAAGATTCAAATCTTATTTATCTTTATGCGAGAACTCTCCACAACAAGAAAGACCTTAATCAATCTACAATTCTTTCTTCATGCGATTCCTAATTTCACATGCAGAAAACTTTTCATGATCTTCAACCTTCTTCTAATCCGATCATCTAAACAAATACAATAACAACAACAAACCTAACAATAGTTACAAAAGCAGAAGTTTTTTTTGTTGTTGTTGTTAAGATATATCAAGGAATGAAAGACCGTTGGATTTGTTAACATTCTTAAAGGCATCATCGTCATCATTATCATGGCTAGGTATATAGTGAGGTACAATGACCCATCAGAGGTAAACAACCAATCTAACGAGTGTTCTTCAGAACGTTCTGATGTTTGCTGCCCCATCATCATCTTCATCATCATTAACGAAATTTTTCCAGCTTCATCGAGCAAAGTTGAACAAAAATATATCTTGGACAAAAAAAAAAAACAAAAAGATCAGAAACGAAGACGAAAACCCGACGATTGAAGCAAAATCACTTTCCTTTGAGAGATTCTTTCGGTGAAGCATCAGCGAGTGAGCGAGCGTCTCGGTATAGAACCCTGATGATTGTTGGGTTCTTACATGAAATGGAATTCCATGTTCACAAGTTCAAATTGAAATCCTTTTTCAATCATCGCCCCATCGCCATCATCATCATCATTATCATCAGCAACATGATCGTCATCATCTTCGTCGTCGTGGTTGTTGTTGAACGTGCTTATCGTCATGCTCAGCTCTGCGATCTCAAGACTCACAAACAACAGAGGGAAGACCTCAAGTCGACCTTTAGTCGTCGTCGTCGTCGTCGTAGTCATCCTCGTCGCCCGTCTTTTTGGCATGATCATCTCTCTCTTCGAAGACATCATGCAGCTTTATGTATGTGCTTTGCTTTGCTGTGCAAGTTCAAGAAGTTCCAAGATCCGAGGTTCTTCTGTGCATTTTGATTCTATGCTCACTTCGACGATAGACATCACGGAAGAAGAAAATATTATTTCTGCTCCAATAGACACAAATGTACATGGAAAACTCGAGCTATATAGAGTCACTAACAGCCAGCAAGTCCCATCATCAACGGAACGAACCAACATATGGTTTGGAATGGTGTATGGACGAAGTCAAGGGATAAAGAGTGCAATGGTTTAGTTTCAAAGTTTGAATTCTTTTTTCTGCTAAGCTTCCTCTGATTCTTCCTCTGCTGCTGCTGCTGGACGACTGCCTTTGTGTTATGCCATCATTGGCATTGTATTGCCATGGAATTCCCATTCCATTAACCTCGTAAGCCTAAGCTCTGTTGTGTTGTCTTCGTTTTATGTGAAGCTGTAGCTGAAAAGAAGCAGCAGCACTAACAGCAATAGCAACAGCTTAACGCTCCTGAAGCCTGAAAGTTATGTGGCATGCATGGTCATAGAACGTATGTAGAAGTTGAATTTTTCTTCCTTGCTGCTCTATAGTAAGACTCTTCCTAACAATAAACTCTTTTTCTTCTTCGTTGATCGCTGTTGAGTCGTCTATTATGATGATCATACTGCTTCTTCTACTGATGATGATGGCAATGGTTTTGCTAGAAAAGAAAACCAGCTACAACAAAAACACGAAGAAGAACCCAGAAGACCTATGGCAAAAATATAAGTCGAAGCAGCAAGAAGCAACAACCAGCAGAAGAAAAAGAAGAAGAAGAAGAAGTACCAACAGCAGCTAGAGAAACAACGTCAGTAATGTGGAAAATGCGCATAGAAAGGGAGATCATTGCCCTTAAGTGAAGCATGGCTCTTTTTTAGCTTCAAAACGGCTGCTTCTTCTTCTACACTGTACTACTATACCATATTACTTCTTTTGCTGCTTCAATCTACAAATGATGTTGATGATGATGATGATGATGGTAAAGTTGGTTGTTGTAGAGTCTTAGTGGTGTTAGTCTTGAAGAAGTAGTTTGGGTATTTATCTATCTTCTTGGCCTTTCAACGCAGACGTTGTCGAAGATGGTTTGCTTTGGTTGCTTGCAATTTTTTGTTGTTGTTGTTGATGCATTTTTCTTCGATTTATTTTTTCCTCTTTCTCTCTTTAAACTGATTTAATCGATTGTTTGGCTCAGTAGGGAGTCATAGGTATTGATAAAGGTATAGGGGAGAGAGTTCATAGTATAGTATGAATATTATAGAAAAATGTCGATAGAATCGAATTATATTCTGAGGGCAAAAATACCTGAAAATTGTGGTTTTATTTGCTCTGTTTTCGGAAATAAACAAAATAATCAACAAGCATCAACATTTTAAAAAGTATTAAAAGAAAAAGAAGAAGTTCTACAGTTCTAGCAAAAAGGAACAACTCACATATCAACTTATTCCAAAACTGTCAGTAAAGTAGTGAAACACATATGAGCAAATATTATTGATCGGACAAAACTACAATGAAGCTTAACAATCCACTTGAAAAATGTGACACATAAAGAAAAATATGTCACTTTTAATCTGCCAAATGTGCAATTCTAGACTTAGAGTGACAGGGCAGCCATTTTTAATCTGTGACAGTTGAAGCAATATGTTACTAGAACTATTTAGACAAGAAGATATACATCTTCAAACAATAGTCAACAAGGAACAACATTTCAAAAAGTATTAAAAGAAAACGTTCTCCAGTTCTTGAAAAAGGAGCAACTTACATAGTAACATTTTAAACCCATTTCAAAACTGTCGGTAAAGTAAGCTTGACAATCCACTAGAAAAATGTGACTTTTAATCTGTCAAATGTGCAATATCAGACTTAGAATGACAGGGCAGCCATTTTTAATTTGTGGCAGTTGAAGCAATATGTTACTTGAACTATTTAGACAAGAAGATATACATCTTCAAAAAATAGTCAACAAGCAACAACATTTTAAAAAGTATAAAAAGAAAAAGTTCTCCAGTTCTAGAAAAGGAACAACTCACATAGTAACAGTTTAAACTTATTTCAAAACTGTCGGTAAAGTAGTGACACAAATATGAGAAAATATTGTTGATCGGATAAAACTGCAATGAAGCTTGACAATCCACTAGAAAAATTTGACTTTTAATCTATCAAATGTGCAATATCAGACCTAGAATGACAGGGCAGACATTTTTAATATGTGACAGATGAAGCAATATGTTACTAGAACTATTTAGACAAAAAAATATAAAAAATAAGTAAAATAAATTGGGTGGCGCAACAGTCCTACTAGGACCTAGTGACTGACAACTCTTAACCATTCCTGTGTGCTAGTATTGTTATCAGGGATGGAAAGGACCTACAGTTTTAAGCCGAACCCGAACGGCAAATTTGAGAAAGCATTTCATGACAAAAATTAGTCTTGGCGGCTTTGTCAATTCCCATGAAAAAAACTTTAGGAGGCATAGGCAGAGATCGAACCGAAGACCTCTTCCTGACAATCCATCGCACTAACCAAGAAAAAGAAGAAGTTCTACAATTCTAGCAAAAAGGAACAACTCACAAAGTAACATTTTAAACTAATTTTAAAACTGTCGGTAAAGTAGTGAAGCAAATATGAGGAGATATTGTTGATCGGATAAAACTGCAATGAAGCTTGACAAACCATTAGAAAAGTGTGACTTTTAATCTGTCAATTGTGCAATATCAGACTTAGAATGACAGGGCAGCCATTTTTAATTTGTGACAGTTGAAGCAATATGTTACTTGAACGATTTACACAAGAAGATATACATCTTCATTGTTATAGCACTTCATTGTCTTCTTTTATAACGCTTCATAGATTGATCACTAGATTACTCTGCTATTAAAAAGAAATATCCCCATTTATTACTCAATCAATTGCTGTTCGATGACAGCATATTAAGAAAACACTTCTTGTCTTGTCTTGTCGTCCATGAAGTTCACTGTCCCTATCGAATACCTTAAGTTTTGTATTCTTCATTTTTTTTTTCTTCAAAGTCATAAACTGCAAGAAAAATTCATATTCAGAAAACGTCTTGTGTTAATTAAATTTCAACCTATTAACAAAATCTTATCTGTGGTCAAGCATCAAAAGAGCGAGATAGAGAGATAGGTATGCTTCAGCTGCCAATTAAGATAAGATCCTTCATTTAGGATGGACCAAAGAATAAGGAATATCCATAATCATTGTGTTGCTTGCTTCACTACTTCACTGCTTCAATTTTTCATTTTTTAATGGACTTTTGCAAAAAATAAAAAAAAAATAAGTCTGCTTTACCTATCTCTCTCTTTCTTTCTTTTTGAATCTCTCCCCCTCTTTCTTAACTTCGTATGTCATAATTTATGACCAGATTGAATAAAGGGCCGAAGTACAAAATTACTTATCAACAGGTAGGCAGGTTTATGCTTTACAACAAGTTGCTTCTGAAAACCAAAATAAAAAAGCGAAAAACAATATAAATGACCAACCAAAAAAAGAAGACTGTCATCATCTTCATCATTGTTGGCTTTATACAAAAATATCTACCGTTGCTATATCATTATTAACGGAAAAAAAATGAATTATACTTCATTGAAGTTTAATGGTTTGCATATTAATTACGAACACGATACTGTTATGTAATGCATACTTGTAGCTTCAGTAGAGGCAGAGCCTTAGCAGTGGAGACTTATTGTGATATTCATATATTTTGAATTTTTTATTTATTATTTTTTTCTTTAAGGAATTTATGTACAAATTTTGATAGAACGGTAAAGGGTTAGAAAAACAACAACTCTCCACAGCCGAATATACCTTTCAGAGACTAGATTAATTTGCTTGGAATTATAATATTTAAAAAGCTTCTTAAAATAGTCTTAGAAATGTGTCGCTATGATAGATACCAATATCGAAAAATGTGCCAAGAATTCTCAAACAGCTGAAGAAGAGCGAAGAACTTAGCTATCAAATTAAATCTGAAGACACTCTTTAAAAGTCAAACTAATACCGCTTTTCCCAAATCAATGTTTCAATGCTAAAAGCCTACTTTAGTTTTTCCATGTTTCATTCAAATTCAAATGATGAGGGTTAAGAAATACTCCTATTAGTAGGCAATCTATTTTTATTACAAAATTCTCTTTGGTCCTTCGACCCGGATCAATGTGAATAAAAGTGATATTTTTAGCTCTTTTAGACTTGAAACTTGCAGATAATGGAGCAGAATTCAATTTGTGGTTTAATCTAAAAATTGTCCGATGTTTTAGTTTTAGCAAAAAAGAAGATACTAAAAGAAGATCTCGATTTATTTCATCTGGCTCACTAAACCACATTTACCTTTTAACATAAATTTCAACTATCTAATTCTCCTCCTCCTCAAAGTGGCAAAGACAAAAAAAGAGAGAGCTTATCAAAGTAAATATCTTGAAAACAGAACAGAACCATTGAGACTGAAGCCTAATCTAAGTCGACATTCCAATCAAGCGATAAAACTTATTCGTAGAGCTTCAACAACAAAAATAAATTTAACAAAATTTGCATATACGCGTATTTTTCTTTAATTTTTTTTATTCGTTCGTTTGCATTCTAAAAATAAAATTTAAACCATCGATGATATTTATATAAAATATATGTAAGCTAAAGCATAATCTTTGTTCCTTTGAAAAGATTGCTTCAGATCAATTGGGAAGATTTTCATATTATAGAGAATGAACAGCTTACGCGGTGGAAGGTATGGAAGAACCATTGGTAAGACAATTGAACGACGCATGTGCGGTGACCTTTATCGATCCGTAAAAGGTTTAGTTTCTTAAGTCTTATTTTTTCTCTCTCAAGAGGAAAAAAGGACTATAATTAAATCCTGAAGCGTTATCTTGTTTGCAATTAACAAATATCAACATGGAAACAAAAAAAAAAAACAGACAAAAAAGTTAAAACAAAAACTTCTTCTTTTATAAGCTAGAAGCAAAAATAGCTTGTTAAATTTGTATGCAAAATTTATGCAAAGACATGCACTTCGTGAAGGTGGAGGTTATCTCAATCAATGGAGATTCCTTTCGGGAGTAACATGATTTAGAGAAGAATAAAATGAAAAACTGAAGAAAAATAAATACCAAAAGAATCTTCTCTAGGAGAAGAAGAACCTGGAAGATTGGTCTGACCAGGCCATCTACAGAAAGATCGAGGTGTACTCGAACCTCTATGCCTTCATAACATATAGCATGTACCTAGCAAGAGTGGAATTAATTTGTTTGCCGTTTTAGGGAAATCAATTTATTCGTGGCATGCCATTGGATGACTAAATTGTCTTTTAAATATTGTGTTTTTTGTCGTATATACATATATACACGAAAGATGGTCATGGTTAAATAAATTACCTAGTTAAAAATGGTGTTAATTCCTTTTTCTATATATATACAATACATATTTATGCAGGTAAGTATTTTGCTTTTGTAACTACTGGAAGATGTATTCAATTTAAGAAAATGTACAAAAATAGACCCCTAAGTCTGTACGAGAATAATTTTTGTCTCGTTTGAATTATTGAACGATGTAAGAAGGAATTTCTGATTTATGAAGTCGTTAAGAATTTCATTTTTATATTTGAACTTAATTTCTACATTAAATAACAGCATTTTATATTTAGACGTTAACTATTCCATTTAGTTAAATATCTTAACTGTCACTTACAAGTGTCAAACTCAAGTGTCAAAATAAATGTTTTATTTTTACATGAGAAACTAAAAAATATCTAAGCTTTTTTGATAAATCTCTAGCTTTGACAAATTGAGGATCGATAACGTGGTGTATCCTAAGAGACACTAACAAATTTCAAAATTCAAATATTATTTCATCCATTTAAATAAAATTAGAAGCTACTAAAAACAATTTGACATTTATGCCACAGATGCATTTCGTTCGATTGATAAACGTCAAACTTTTGACTTTTTAGAAGTGAAAATGTTTCTCTGTAGAAGTTGCTATCTAAAATGTTTGATCTTTGGAAAATCTAATGCAATCTATTTCAATTTCATATGTCAATCTCATAATTATAAAAGCCATCTTTAACCATCTACACAATTGATTGTCTTGCCTCTCATTTTACAATTGAACCGGATAATTGAATGTTCTCCAATTAGTTCTGTTAACTTTCAAACTGTTTAGAATTAATCATATTTGGCACATTCTCCTTTGAGACTTTCACCAAAAACCTGTTCAAAAATATTCGTACAAGCTAATAATTTGCCATTCACCTTAACAAATCAAATATTCACCTCTCTGTGTTGTCTTTCTTTATTTTCGACCTAAAAACTAAATCTTTAATAAATCACAGGTTGAAAATAATTCCGATTCCAATCTAATCCGTCATCTTTTACGATCAATTTTAAATTTGCTGTCCCTCTCTCTCTCGATTTTAAGATCATGAAAATCAAATCTGTCCTCTTTGTGGAAATATCCTCAACTGGAAACCTCACTTCAATTCTATTTCTTAGTTGTTTTTAGTTTAGTTTGTTTTTGTATTCGTTTGATCTTTGACACATGAAACATCTTGCAAAGTATCTACTTTAAAGCCCACGTCATTTTATTGTATGACATAAAGCTCTGTTTGATTTATATTCAAATTAAGGTGAGCTCTTATAAACAAGAGTGAAGATTCGCGAAGATTTCTTTTACAGGTCTTTGAATGTAACATATCGAATTACATTTTTTTGCATTAAATTTATCCATTCAACGAAAACGATGATGGTTGGTCATGGCAAGATTTTTGTAAAGACAAACTGTAAAAGAGGATGGCAGTGTAGATACATATGATTATGAAACTGATGATGATGGTAAGTAGGACATATTGTTGTTGACTGACACACACGAGGTATAGATAAACTTTTGAAGTCGATTTGAAGAAGTCTTTTGTTTAAATTCTTTACTCATAAAACGAGAAACAAAAAATACAAATCAGCTTCTTAACTCCCTGTCACGTATTGTATTTTTGACAGTAATTATTCATAAATGTGGTAATCACTGTTGTTTTGTTAGAAACTGTCATATTTTTGTTCCCTTCTCATGTTGATGGCTTTAAGTGAGAGATGACAGATAATAAGAGGTCAAATTTTTAATTATTATACCTACTTGCTATTCCACAAAAAAAACAAGGAAAAAACTAACTATCCTGAAAACAGAGTGTATGATGTGATCATAGCCTAAGTGAATGACAGTTTAATAAAAACCCCCGAGGCTTAAAAGTTGTTTTTTTTTCTAATAGACGTGACAAATTTAAACTATTGATCATCAACAGTTCACAATGGTCTCATAATTTTAGCTTCAGGCATTAATTTTGCTTTTTGCACATCGAGTCTTTATAGGACGTCGTGTTACCTAAGAAAGATTAATCATGTGAATTGTTTGCGGGGTTTAATTTTCAATTTGAGTATGATTAAAGACTATTGCGTTGGGGTTTTTATATGTGTTGGCATATATCTTACATTGACATTTGCACTGACATGTGGGAGCTGTCAAATGTTAAACCTACCTCAATCTCAAATTTAAACATCGAACTGTTCGATTACACAGTAACCCAACTCACCTTCACCTCTAGAAGAAATTATTCACCCCAAAAAAGTAGACGAGGTTTAATTTTAAAAGGCTACTGAAGATACGACAGATAAACAAACTCATTACAGAAAACACAAACTGACAAAATATTATTTTGTGCAGTAGCTATTTAAACTGTCAAACATTAAGAAATGAGTAATGACTGCCAGTTGTTATGAAAATTGAAAATAAATTGCATTTATTTATACTGTTTAAAGATTGTGACTTCATTTCATGGCTAAATGCAAATTAATGCCATTAGATTCAACTAATGGGTTCAAATGCGTAGGTTGAAAACATTGAAAGTGTGGTTAAAGTGATTGGAAGTGATTTAGAATACTGCAAATTGCATTATATTTAAGTGGTTTTTTGCGTAACTTAACAATATTCGTCAATATACATTGATTTTGAATAGATGATCACATAACTACATTTTGACAGATGCGTAAATAATAAAAAACTGTATCTGTCAAATTCGATACCTTCACGTAATTAAACTCTTCAAGAAAATTGGTTTAGCTGTCAAAAACTGACATTTTTCTTTGACGTTTATGATTGTCATGGCAAAAAAAATGCCCATATTGCACTGACTTCCTTTTCAGTCACTTTGAATTTGATCCGTCCATCATTTTGTTAATCAAGATTCAACCAACAACAACAACGAAAAAACTGACCTTCCGTTTTGTTTTCTTTTTTTGAAACGTCCAGGCCGCACTAGTGCATAATGCCTTCCATCTCAATCAATGCCAGACTTGGAAGCATAACTTCCTCTCAAATGTACTCGTATTCCGCTAGAACACTTACTCCAAGAACTCCTCTCCAGACTTATGTCTTCTTTATTTTTTGTTTGTTGGTTTGTGGAAGAATAAAGGTAGATACTCTCATAAAACCTGACCGAGACGGTTGCAAGTATCTTTTGTTTTGGCTTCCTCATATCGTTTTTTGTTCTGACTCTAGTATTTTATTGTTACTGCTTCTAGAATAGGCCATTAAGACTTAACATTAGAAACAAAATATTGTTCTACGATAGTGATGAAGACCATCAGTGGTGATGGTTGTATACAGTGTACACCTGTTTGATCCAATGTATCTACAGCTTGTGTTGCACAGTGTAAACAAATAGATCCTATCCTATATTATAGATACTTCTCTTATACCGACTTCTTAGCTTGGGTAATCGGATCTTTCAAGAACCGGCATATATTAGATGAGACTTAGGTTAGGTGTATAGTCTTCCGATACAACTCAGTGAATCTGTGGTTTGTTGTTGTTGTTGTTTGAAACATCGAAGGAGGTGATTCTTTAGCTACGCAGTAACCATCATAGTCGGTTGGTTCTCTTCCTGATCTCGTTTAATATGGCATCTTTATTAAACTACATTAACTAATCATATAAAGTTATGGAGTATAGTAAATGTGTTGATTTTTTTTGTAAGTTTATTTTATTGAAGGAAGCTTGATCATGAACATAAAAATAATAAATTGATACATGCAGGTAACTTCGCAGTTGAAAGAAGATTGTGTTACATGTGGAAAACTAACTGACATTTAACGAAATATTATTATTGCTCTTGTATATGTATATTCTGGTTGGTTTGATGTTGTTTTGTGGTTCTATATTTGCAAAAAAAAAAACAGGATAATAAAACAAAAACTTACCTTCGCAATGAAGACCATCGCCTCGATAGCCAGGAAAACAGGTACATGTGAAACTGCCGAGTGTGTTCGTGCAGTGCGAAAAGACGTCACACGGTCGATATTTGCACTCGTTCTCATCTGAAAAAGAAAACAAGAATCATTGATATTTTCCAACTTGCAATAAATCAAAATTGACATCAACATTTGTCATATTGACATTTCAGTGACAGTTCTTATAGCATAAGTTGGTCATTTTGACGTTTCAGTCACTGTTTTTATCTGATTTCCTATTTGACAAAATGCAAACACTTTTTTTTGTTAACTGTCAAAATTTCCCTTGATATATTCATCATTTTTACATTTCTGTGTCAATTTTTATAAAAGATCGAAGTGACAAAAGTAAAACACTACTTTTTGTATGTCAGTTTTTAAACAAAACTTTAACTAATTACTTTTTCCTTGACTTTTTTAAACTTGAGTCAAAATTGACTTAAAAAATCCATCATTTTCACATTCTAGTGACAGTTTTTTTTACAAAATTTTGGTTGACATAAGTCATTTATTTTTATTTGTCAATACTTTCCTTAATATAAGCCAACTAAAATTCAATTCAAAACTCGTCATTTTGACATTTCAGCTAAAATTGGAATTTTAACTGATATTTCTTTCTATTTTCACGTCAAAAATGTATACTTATTATTTTCACTAATTTCTAGTGTAAACTTTTGGTAAAGTTAAATTTTGAAATTTCTACTTAAAGTAACGTTTACACATTTTTATTAATTAAATCATTGATTTTCAATAATCCAAATCTACACTGACGTACAATCTAGACAATCAGACAGTTTGATATTTCACGATAAGTTCTTAAACAAAATTATAATTGACTTAATCCAATGATTTCCTCTAATGTCAAAATTGTCCCATTTGGTGAGAACTTCGGTTGATGTGATATTTTGACGTTTCAATTCAAAGTGACGCTTACACACCTTTATATTTGTTTGATGCAAGTTTCGAAACTTAAAAACTTTCATTAAAAAACCTAATGCTGCATCAAAAAAATTGTAAATACTTTCATCCTCTGTTTGTTTTTATAATTTTGACAGTTCATACAAACTAAGAATTGCTTTACACTCGATCTTAAAGAAAGAATACATCTGTTTATTTGTATCTATATGTGTACTTGATCTTTGGAAATAAAATAGCAAAATCTGTCATATCTTTGTTTTGTTTTCTTTGACGCTGGTGGCAACATCCGAACTGTCAAAACTTTCTTCGCATAATTTAAGTATTCATTGTGCTTTTAATGTGAAATATATTGATCAATTAGTACAAACTTTAAAACCTAAGTTAAATTTAACATTGAATTCTTCTTCTTAGTGTTCATCATTGAAAATTCAACTTTCCCCTTACAGCTAATTATCTTCTGTCAGTTTTAAAATATTCCTTACTGTTTTTTTTATTTTCCCATAATCTAATGCAATTCATTGTTTTATTCAAGCAAAACAAAAAAAAAACATTAAAAAATTTCCCTAACGAAATTGATTTACTCACCTTGAACGTTGCAATTACAACCTCCGTATCCGTCATTGCAATGGCAGACGCCATTTAAACAAACACCATTCGTGCACTGTGTGCCATCTTTATCACAGTCATCTGTAAATTAAGGAAATAATATTTTATGTTTAATGTTATCAATTTTGAAATTTTATACAAAAACTGAGCAACAAATGAAATAGCTTTCATTTGTCATGAGATCTGTCATCTTTTTAATTAAGTCATTAGTTCAAAGAGTCATCAGTTGCAGTTCTCACAGCATAATTTAAGACTTTATTTTTAAAACATATGACAGCCCAAATAAAAGATTGAGATTTCATAATGATTTCAAAAAATTAAAATGAATTCACCACACCATAATCTACTTTGAAATGTCAAAGTGACAGCAATTTTTGTGTTTATAAATTATCAGTTTTTTGCATATTAAGGTGTGGTGAATATAATTAATAACAAATTATTACAACTTACTTGTGCATTTAAGCTCTTTACTCAGCTCATCGGAACCAAGAAAACAATCTTGCTTTCCGTCGCATAATTTCGATAATTCGTATAATTGTAAATAATCTGTTGACTCATTAACTTGGCAGCCAAAGTAGCCATCTTCTAGATTTAGAAAAAACACTTCACCTCTAAATCGACTATTTTTTGTTTTATATGATAATTGTTGTGAATATGCCTGCAAAAAAATAAATACAAAAAATTTAATAATTGTAAATTAATTGTGAATCAAAAACCAATTAAAAATAAATTATCAGATGACGTGCAAATTGAGTAGGTTCCCGCATTATGTTTTATGTGTGATATGCAGATTTTATTGAATCTTATTTGTTTTTTTCACACTTTAAATGCTTTTGACCAAGACCATTATAATTAAGATATTGTTTAGTTTTTACCCTTTGGCTGTTTATACATTTAAAGATATCTAGTGTGTCAAAAAATGTAAAGAATTATTTTTGACAGTTCTGTGGTGAATTCCTGGAAAAGTCAAAAACTCATCTCAAAGTGATTTCCTTTTGTACAACAAAAAAACGTTGGTTACCTGATGTGCTTTCAGCCTAACAATCATGTGAACACAAATACAAACATTTTCCTGTCATTGTTTGCAACTTAACAAACTCACCATAACCGAGGGAGTTATAGGATAGAAACTATCATTGCCATGTCACGCTCAACTGACATTAAAATCAATCTTCCTTCCACCATCTTGGGCTATTTGTTACAATTTTGCGAAAATGCCATATTGGTCGATGGATCCAATTAGACATGTCCTTTTTCAAATACAACAAAAAGATGCCCCTTCTTTTTGACTTTTGATTGGGCAGAAATGTCAAACTCCACAACATCACAAAAGCATCATTACTCTGACGTTTGTCGTTTTTGATCTTTGGACTTATGGGAATTATGGTCTATTTTTAATCTGACAGTTGCATGTCGCGGTATATTTTATGTATAAGTATACACGTTGCTACTCTGAAAATTGGAAAAATGCACGCGATTTGCAGAAAGGCCGGGATGAGTAAAGTTGTTGTGTGCAGTGCATTGTGTAAAGCGCAGCAAAGTGAAGTGAAGTGCAGTTCAGTATATATGCATGATATGTCAGTGTTTATTCAAGAGCAATAATATGCACACGACATTGAGATCTTTATTGTGTTTATGATATCAGATATATTCATATAGGTATAATTTTGTTTGTTGTTGTTGAAATTTATAATTGTGTGATGCTCATGTTTGAGGTAAACAAGATGGATACGGAGTATGTTAACGGTGTTGGGAATTTTATGAACTTTGGTACTGCTGCTGCTTTTGTTGATATAAAAAAAGAGAACCTACATTATTTGTATACTTTCGTGTAGAGCCGCCAGCCGCCGCAACGCCGCAGCGCCGCTTCTATTGTGTTTGGGTGCGACTTTATAAAGGTCAGACTATTTTTATAGAGAGTGATTATGGGATGTAGGTAATTATGGCAACGTATGCACTTAGTTATACGTTTTTTAATTAAAATTGATCATGAACTTAATGTTAAGGGCATCAAGGTAGGAAAATATTGAGATCTCAGTTTGAGTTGTAATAATTACAAAGTATGTGTCATGATGGCGCTTAAAGATAATTTTGACAGCTAAAGTTTTTGGAATTTAACTGATGTCACACTTTTTTTGAATGACATTTTTAAGTTTATAAAAGGAAATATTGATTAATTTGATTTGAAATTTTCCGAGCTGGCGGTGATCGCTTTTTGTTGAAACTGGCAGAAGGTTTTTCTTTGCAAAAAAAAACATATAAAATATGAGTCAGAGAAGGGACAGTTTTGACGTTTGCTAACAAAGTCAGAGACATTTCTTATTTTGGGACGATTGGAAAGTCAAAATTATAAGAAATTTGAAACGTACAGACGGGTTTTCTTTGCAAAATAAAAAAAAAACAAATACGTGTCAAAATAATTGATGATTTTGACATTTATGAAGTCATTTCTAATTTCACATTGCATAAGTTTTTAACAAACCCACATCTTAAAAAGCAATGTCAATTATAAAGATTGTGACGTTTGTATACAAAAGTGAAGGTTAGGAATTCTGAATTGTAGTTAAGCTTTGAAGTGAAGTTTCTGACACTTGTAAATATATCTCATTTCATATTTTCTGTATTTTTGAACACTCACATTTCTTAAAGGCAAAGAAATGTCAATTAGGAACAATTATTACTGTGAATGAAATGAATTCCCTTAAATGATACTTTTGAGAACAATGAACTTCATCAAAATCCATTAAATCAAATAAACCAATTAAAAATTCTGTTGACAGATTGAGAACCAAAAGTCATCAACTTTTGAGAAATTAAAAGATCTTTAATATTCATTTTAAAATTCTTCCCCCATTGATAAAAAAAAATTCCCACCACAAGAAGACATCTGATTTATGAGAACAATTTGTTGCTGTGATCTGGTCAAAACGAAAAACCATTAACCTTTCTCTCTGGATTTTAAATATAGGCAAAGAAATTGTCCCACAGTAAAAAAAATATTAAATTAGCATACTAGATGCCATTTAATCTATCCTCTTTGCATACAGCTTGACTTGGCGTCTTTCGTAGTCGTCGCACTCGAGGTTGTAGTCTTCGCCGTCGTCGTCGTCGTCGTAGTCGTAGTTGGTCGCCCCATCATGACGACCATATCAAAATGTTTTATAATCTTTTAAGTAAAATCACATAATCACCGTTTTTGAGGTCATTAAAAGTACCGCGCGCATCTTCTTATTTTTCTTTCTAACTATTCTTAGTAAAGAAGTGAAGTTTTGCTTTTTCTTTTACTTCTCTCTTCTATTTCTTATATTTCTCCTTACTTACTTACTTATTGCTTTTAATCCATCGAAAAGAATCACTGCCGACTTTCTTATCATCTCACGCAGGGAATTACCATGCAAATTTACATAAAATCTAACGGCACATTGTGTTGGACCATAAATTATTCATTAAATAGAAGAAGAGTAGAAGACCCTGGCAATTTTTTCTTTTTTTTTTTTTTAGTTCTTCTTTCTATTTTTCTTCTTCTTTAAACTCGCACAACAGTGGAGAAACAGAGTCTTGTAATTGGTATCTAGAAAAGGTATACATGATGGTAACAGAAGTAGAAGAAGAAGTTTTGGACTAAGTACACAAACTCAATGAGTGTTAACTTCCCGTTTGGCATTTATAACTTTGCAAATAAAAATAAAAAAATCTTTCTTTATGGACAAATATTTGGTTTTGTTTGTCAAAATGGATTTGTGACATGACCAATGTCTAGAATTTTAATGATTTTTTGTTTGTCTTTTGGAGGAGGTGTAATGACGTTAGGAACTTAAATTATTATAATTAACATGAAATTATGTTTATATGGATTTTGGGTGTAATGAACTCTGTAAAGTAAAAAAAATAAATAATTCAACCAACATAAAGCAACAAATATGAAAAAGAGCAAAGAATTTCATAACATTTAGAATTATCAATTATTCATGAAAACTTGTTCGAAATTGGACTCATTTTATTGATTTATGATAATTTATTAACCAAATTAGATGTCAAACATGAACATATTAATTTAAAGGTCATTTCAATTAAGTTCAAAGGTTAAATGTAGAAAAACCCGACAGAAGTATACAAAAACAAGTTCGGACGTCAACTCTTTCATTTGGTTTGTTTGTTGTTTTAGTTTGTTTACTTAAATGATCAAAACTTTTATAAAAACAATAAAAAATGGGTAAGATTGTAAATTAATAAACAAATTGAATTTGAAATAAAATTGTGTATCTCGTTTTTGATGCGTGGTGAGTGTATTTGCAGGCGGTTTTTATTGTTGATACCAAAGGGAGCCTTGGTTGGGAGTTGTTTCTTTCATAACTTAATTTTTGAGGAGGTGGTACTATGCTTTATTTAAGTGTATTTAAGTACCGACTTAAATGCGTGAGCCACAATTATAACTAAGTTACTTCGGTTCATGTTTCTTGGTGTAATTACACATGTGGTATGACTTCAAGTCCACCCACAGAAATGTTTAAGATTTGTAAATCACTTGGCCGTGTTGTTGTGTTGTGCAATTTATTTAAATATTTATCATTGAAAACATACAAGCACGTCATCGAAATAAAGTTAAAGAGTAAAATAAAGTTTCTTTGTACTTACCGTACTCGAAAGTAGCACTATCCACGTGACTAGTGGCAAAACTATTTTCATTTTTGCTAAAAAGAAATAAAAAGAGTAAAAATTTAATTAGTTAACTGGTATTTGCTATAAGACACACAAATATTATAGGAAGTTCATATGATAGAATAATGCATTCTTCAAGCTTTACTCATTTCCTCAAAAACTCATACGGGAAGGAACTAACTTAACGCTATAAACAATTTGTTTGCCTTCTTGAGCATATCGCAAAAATAAAAAGAAAAGAAGACAAACAAAAATCAGTATAATTAAAACCCATCACACACATCATCACAAAATACTGTACAGCATTGTAATGAAAAAAAAAAACATCCTATTCCATGCACCTTACATATTATTATTATTATTGTTCAAAGGTAAATGACATTTTGTTTAAAGAAGTTTCAAAGAAATATGTCTACGCACGCCGGCCATCGCGTCGCTGCCGCCACTATTCTTCTTTTGCTTCTTTATATATAAATTCTTTGTCATAGAGTGTGTGAGTTTGCGATATTGACAATCCCTTTTCTCACGTTGCAGTGACTTATACTCATGTGTACATGACCGACGACAACAACAACACCATCATATAAGGTGTGAATTTAAAGAAAAATATTCTTGTGACCGATAAGTGAAAAGTCCAACATTAATCAGAATGTCTTGGTTTCACAAAGTGATTTTGATTTTTTGTCGTTATTTCTTATTCCTTTTTTAAGAATTTTAAAATTCACTGAGAAAGAGAGGTAGATGACTTGACTTTGTGTGTTGAGGGTCAGTTATGGTGTAAAAATCATTCATTCATGAAGATTCCTTTTTTTTGTTTGTGTAAATATACATTAAGGAACCTTTTCGTGATAAGAATGAATAAATATTCAAAAATAAAAGCCAACAACAAAAAATTAAGATGTCTTAAACAAAGTTCGAAGTTCAGGTCTTTTGTTTTGATTATGTATTTTGATTTTTATATAAATGTATAACACCAATGGAACTTAATTTTACTTTGCAACAGTTAAAAAACAATAAAGCGTCTGGTATTGATGGAGTTTCTGTTGAATTTTTAAATTTTTACAGTAGTAGAGAATTAAAAGAATATATCCTCGACCTTTACAACTCACTAAATGAAAACAATTATGTACCCCCGAGTTTTACGAAAGCTGTTATAAATGTTATTTACAAAAAGTATGACCCAAATCTTGCAAAAATTTTGCAGGAATCTCCATTTTAAATTCCCTTCGAAAAGTTTTCACTGCGATACTTTATAATAGGTTAGTTGGGTGGTATCGAAAACACACAAAAATTAAGCGTCTTTCAAACTGGCTTTTGTAAAGGTTTTTCTACTGTTGATCAAATTTATGCATTGACAAGTATCGTAAGAATCTATCTCGACTTTTAAGCAGCTTTTGACACTGTTAACAGCAAGCTTCATTTTATTAACATGGGTATGTCAAGAAAATTCCTACTGTTATACTTGAATTTTCTCTAGACATCTTCAGCTGCTGTATGGGATGGATTGAAGATATCTAAGTGGCTTGCAACTTCTCCAGGTGTTCCAGAAGGAAGCATCTTGATCCCTTTTTTATTTGCCTTGTTTATAAATGATGTTTCATCCATTCCATCTGGAGGTGCTGTGTATGCGGGGAATCTAATCAAAGTACTTATGTTTGCTGATGACCTATTACTTATAGCTGAAAGTCCCTACACACTACAGCATCAAATAAACAAACTAGTGGCGTACTGCAACATGTGGAATCTTTTTATCAACATACATAAAAACAAATTTTATGAATTTTGAAAAACGAATGAGCAGAAGGAGACCCCAGAAAGTTTGGAAGATTGGCAACGAGCGCTTCGAAACATTAAATGAATTTAAATGTCTAGGTGTTTTATTAACATGCAATTTAAACTTCTTAAAACATGCAAAAGCTAAATGCAGCTTAGCTAAACTAGCACTCAACTAAATGTGGCCGAAATTCTTCGGAAATATATAAAATATAAAATGCCACGAAATTCAAAGTATTCAATGCAACAATCAATTCCTGTATGCTATATGGTAGTCAAGTATTTGGTTTTACTCAATTCGAATCTTCATGTTACCTATGTAAACTCTAAAGTACACTATCTATGTAGAGTCAGTACTACCCCAATTTTTATAAAAAAAAGTTTAAAACAAAATGCAGATCACTGTATTAAAATCATGGGCATACATGATTCAAATCTACATAAACAAATAATGACTGAAGCACTACGATCGAATGCATCACCTTTTAAAAAGTGGACAAAACTGGATAATACATACAACTTCGAATAAACGATTTCAGAAAACAATATTTCAGAGTGGCTTGATGAATTTTTTGTTCTCATTGATTTTTTTTGATGTCCTATTTTGCAGGAAATAAGAAGATTGTTTTTTGAAGAGAGCATAACATCTGTGGAAAGATTGTATGGGTTATTAAATGATACTGAGGGTTGGTCGAAAGTGTACAAAATCTGTAAGCGTTGCCCTTTCACATAGAAATAGTTTTTGAAATCAGCAGTGATTATGATTCACTTTTCATCACATAGAAATAGAAATGTTTGGGAATTAACAACTTCAAATCAAGACATTCAATATAATTGTTCTTTAAAAAATATAGTCCACTCATAAAGGGATGTCCAATTTTTGCTATTTCGTCTACGTTGTTCATCGTCATTTTTTGTATTAAAGTTATCTTGAATTTCCAATGAATATATTAAAAAAAACTCAAAATCAAGTTCGAAACTCAGGTCTTTCGTTTTTCTTTTCTCTTTCTCTTTCAACGTATTTACTTTTCCATTGAGGTGATAATTAAATCATATTTCAAGAGTTCTTTGAACTCACTTTAACATTCATACAAGAGAAGCCTCTACAACAGATAGAGACTTAGCAATTTATCTTTTTTATACCAATCGAATAAAAATTATCTTTTAACTGTCAATGTTTTACAAAATACACAAAATGCATGAATACATCAACGTGTCCACAAAATACATATAACCATAGCCGCTTTTCATCTCTTTTTAAAAGACCAGAGAGACCATTAAAGCCTGTTAATTAATTACTCTTCTTAATCTTCGTATCAATTAACCGATAGTCAATAACATGACTTTAGTTATTTTCTTCTTTTTTCGTTTATAATTTAATCTCTGAAAAGTCTTTGAAAAGGTGGTCATTTTTTGAGTTCAAATATCTCTAAGACCAACTAAAGCAAAATATGTGTAAAACCAAACAAAAACTATCCAATCTGTCGTTGTGATGGTTGAGTTTTCTGCCGGTTTGGCAGTACGCAATATTATACTTCCTGTATGTAACGATATGAGATAGTTATTATAATGTTCTCTTTTTGTTGGTAGTGCGTTTTCAAGTGGAAGAGATTTGTGTGTTCAGTTGAGTAACCAATATGGACACAAGAGTTACTTTATGCTGCATATGAAACATGAAAGTTGCTATATAAATGGAGTAGACGCTTAAGGAGAGTATAAACCAGATGTTTGAAAGGCTTTTAGCAAGATTCAAATTATGTGGTTTAATATACGAAGATTGAGACAAAGAAGTCAAGTATAACAAAGAGAAAAGACTGTTTCTTTGTTTAAATATTGTAAACAAAAGTTAAAAAAATTGACGCTATATTTTGAATGAAACAAGAATCACCATTTTTAGACTGAAAATATTTCTAACATTCACATGGTCATGGTTTCAATTTGCAACAAAACAGCCTTCAATTCTTTGATCAATCGAAGAAACGAACACACAAATTACCAATATGTCCATCTAGCACACAAAGCACACATATCTTATACACACCTTCTTTCATGCAGCAGGCTTTTGTATCTCGATCTAAAAATGCATTATCCAAAAGCAGACTCTCAATATTCACGTAACAAAACTCTTGACTGAATTATCCATTGGTACATCTATCTATGGTCACTTCCATATTTATAGACCCAGAAATGCATCACATCTGCATCGACGAAGATACATAGATACATTTTTCTTATATGCATTTGATCTGTCTTGTTATAGTTTCGATCTCACATGATGATATGTGCCACATTTAGAGCCACAACCTCAATCACCATCATCAATCATCATATACCTAGAGCAAACTATCTATAGTCTCTACTATTGGCACCTTCTATATCTCTCTCTCTATCTCTGTCTGTCTGACTGACTGACTTTACAAGATTCAATTGGAAGTTTATCTTTTACATATATACAAAACATCACTGGACCTGAGCTGAGTTGAGCTGAGATACATGTATCAAAATCCAAGTATGGGAAAGTTATGGTAACAAATAGTAATGTAGTGCATTTCCGAGGGTCAGGAAAGACGCAGATAGATAAATAGATACAAGATACAAGTCTAAAGTAGACGATGATGATGATGACGATGACGGAGATTACATATAGGAATAGGTAAAGGTGGAGTATATAGGTTGTTTGGAATCAAGTTGGCATTACCAATTGCAGATTTATGGCTAAAGGTATTTTTGCGTGGGGATATGATGGTTGTGGTGTATTTAGATGATGTATGTATAAAGGTATAAATTGGGATGGTTGGAAACATGGACATGAGATGTTTTTGCTCTATTTTTAATTTGATCTAGTTGATTTACATGTTGTTAAGGGAATTTTATTTGAAGGGTATTCAAAAAAAATGATGAGACTGTGAGTAACTTCTATGGAAAAGCCTCTAAGCATTTGAAGTTAAATAAGGTAAGACATTCTAATCAAAAAGGGAAACAAATTTATTTTTATAGTCGTTATGTTTTTTTTAACCTAATTTAAAATTTATTTGAAATACTTTGTTGCTCTATATCCGTGTGTGTATCATTTCAATTCTCTTGAAACTACTATAATATAAAACTATCCCGATAAAAATAGGTCTTTAATTTATTAACTCTTTAAAAAATAGTTATAAGAAAAAGAACTGCTATAAAACAATTATCAAATAATAAAAATAAATCCATAAACTCTGAAAGAATCAAGAAGAATTCCTTTTTCTTCTTCTTTTTTTTTGTTGTGCTGGGGCTTTGTTTCTCTTTTTATTTTTTAAACAAAAGACCAGAAGCTTCATTTAATTTTATTTACGATGGCAAAGACGACGACGATGATATTCTTCTGCAGGTTGAAGATGTTGGTTTTTACGATCAATTCGTTTCGTGTAGCCAATGATTCATTGTTTTACGTTTATTAAATAGAAAAACAATTAAAAAATATACCGTAAGGATTTTTTTAAAAAAGACTTTTTATAAATTCCAGAAGCTTTGTAATTAATCTTATACCCAAATTTAAAAAAATCAAAGAGTATATATACCGCTGGTTTTTATGGGTGTTAATGGGTATAGATAATCAAGGCCATTAAGGAAGAGGTTAGATTAGTGTTTTATTGTTAAAGAAGAATATAATTTTCCAGTTAAAACGATTAAAACTTTACGGATAACGGTGAGAATTTTAGAGTAAGTTTAATATATTTATTAAAAAAAGGGTGTCTTAAAATATACAAACGTTTTGTTAATAAATTTAACGCTAAGCAAAAAACAAATCGAGAAAAAAATATCAAAGTTTAAAATTTCAGGACAGATATGAAAAGGCTTACAAGAACCGAGTTGCATAATTCCACATTCTTGATGTACGGCTGAGAAGCTCATTTCATATTTGAAATTACAATGCTACATCATGAAAGAGGCAGCTTCAAAACAATGATTGTCTTTTATCAAAATGTAAATGAACTATGAACAAAGATCAACAAGGTAGTCAAAAATATAAACTCACGATCTAATTATTTTCACAGAAACTTGGCTAAATAACAAATTTTTTGATACGGAATTTATGTTCACATACGTGACATACATCGCTTAAACGATACCACTTTTATAGGTGCAACACCGCTTGCCGTCAAAAATGTCTTGATATGTATTATAGTTGACGACTTTAACTAATTT
The DNA here is from genome assembly GCF_945859685.1 of Eupeodes corollae. Lineage (NCBI taxonomy): Eukaryota > Metazoa > Arthropoda > Insecta > Diptera > Syrphidae > Eupeodes > Eupeodes corollae. The sequence continues at coordinate 126,245,393 of NC_079149.1, forward strand.
GAAGAAGATATGATATTCATACAAGGTAGAACCTTCTTGTGTTTACCTCCAAGGTTAGGTTAGGTTAACGTGGCTGCGGATTTAGAATCCACACACTTAGGCCAAGAGAAAGGCCCATTGTGATACCACATGAATCTAGAGAATTACTTCTAACTAGTAGAACCATTTTGAGCTTTTTATAAAGCGAAGAAGTTATTTAATATCCTTTTTAGCTAGTTCGCTGGGATTATCAAAAGAGTAGTCCCCCAGATGAAGTTTGCGTCTGAGTGAAAGAGCAGGGCAAGTGCATAAGAGATGAGAGATTGTTTCCTCTTCTTCTTCGTCCATGCAGATCCTACAGACGTCATTTGAGGCTACGCCAAGTCGTATTGCGTGTCTGCCTATAAGACAGTGTCCTGTAAGGACACCTAGTAGGGAGCTAATATGAAGTCTGCTTTGAGATAACAAGTCTTTAGAGCGCTTTTTACCTCCAAGCTCTCTTAACAATATTTATGAATATTATATAAACTTTATCGATAGAATTTGCCACCAAATGGAGTCACAAGGTGACCTTTTCTAGTCTTAGAAGTATTCTTTCAAACCTGGCTTCTTCTGCTTATTTTGCCTTTGCCAACGAATTATTTACAATCGGTGGTCTTGCCTCATGTGGATTAAGCCAATATTCAGTCTTATTTTCTTCTTTTACATACTTAATGCTTACATTGCTGTAAATCCAGGATAGAAGACCAACGTCACTTAACTACGTATCCTATTCAAAAAAACGAGTTGACTGTATCTTCACAGACTTCAGTAAGGCTTTTCCTAAATTGTATCATAAGTCTTTTTTGTAACAAACTGAAAGCCCTTGGTTTAAACCATAAATTCATCATGTGGGTTTCTTCTTATTGATACTCGTACATATAAAAGTTCCTATGTCGTCTTATTTAGAAATGTGCTGTCATCACAATTTTACTCCAGTTCTGGCATACCACAAGGAAGCCACTTAGGACCTTTACTACTTATTTTATCTGCAAACAATTTACCTTCGGTTTTCAAACACTCGTTCGGCTTAGTTTTGATTGCATACAAATGTTCAAATATATGAACTCTATTGACCACTGCCCAAGTATATAAGATGATATTAATATAGTTTTTGTGGATGGCAGAATTGTTGCTACTAACCAATTTTCTTGTTCAGTACTTCGAAAACAAATTGACTTTTCTTGTTAATTTTTTGATTCTGCCAAGTTTCTTGGTCTTATTTGTTGAAAACGCCTGGTATCGTAAAAAATATGTAAACTTAGTCACGTTGTCATCTCTTGACAACAGAAATGACAGCAAGTTCAACTAATTCAGTTTATATACTTTCTTCAATTTTTGTCCTAGGGACAAAAATTGAAGGTTTATCGTTGTGAGTCACTTTTTGTTTATACCTCGATTTTTTTATCTTTATTGAAAATAATTCTTCTTGTGCACCTTTTTCTCTAAATCTTAACTGCTATCATCAGAATTATCACCTCTTAGCCATCTAATGCAGTTAAAGGTGTTCCCTTTAAGACTGTTTTTTTTTTTCAATTCTTCTGATTACACAAATTGTTTATACTCGTAAGACTTGTAGTGCGTAGATGATGATGGTGGCGGCTATTTACTTGTATAAATCAGAAAGTTAATTAAGTGATCATGAAGAGGGAGATGTTACAGCGAATAGAGATGATTCCTAAAACCTATTAAAATTGTGGTAATAGCCTTTTGCTGCAGGAGTTTTAAACCTCTTCAAAAAAAAGGATAATGGATTTGTTGATGAGTTAAATGTGATAAACAAAAATGTTATTTCCTCTCTGATAGGTTTATTTTTTATTCTCTTTTTCAATGTGCGTATATATTTTAGACAAAATCGCACACATTTCTTTATACTCACAATCTTATAGTTTCAATAAATAACAACAACAACAACAATAACAAAAAATACGCACCTTAAACTCGCCCAACCATACCGCAATACTACCTTTATAAAACCTCACCTCTATATACAACCTTTTTACTGATGGTATGATAACCCATCCCATCACACATGATGCGGTTTAAAGTAGTAGCTTTGGCTAAGGGCGAAAAACACAAGTCTAGAGTTATGACCGTCACATTTAAAAAAAAATATTTTCTTAAAGAAAAACAACAACAATGAAAAAATGTTAAAGATTTTAATCATCTTCTTTTTTTGTTGTTGTTGTGTTGTGTTAATGTTGTGTTTGTTTTAAGAAGTAATAACAACACATGATCTTGAGTAAAAGATTTTTGTAGTTTGTTTCAGGAAATTATGTACATATAATGAAACGCCTATAAGTTTATAGTAAAGAAAGTTTTAACAGCGTGTTTGAGGCTATGAGCTATGAAATTCATTTGAATACCATAGTAGTTAACCTTTTGAAACTCTGTTTTTGTTTTTCTTGTCTTAAGAGAATCAGTGGTGCGAAAAATAAAAGGATTTCCTATTCCACCATCAGATAGCTAATAAGGCACGCTGCTGGTTATTTGGTGTATCTTCTTTATGTTGAAATTATTGTTGGACTGTTTTGAACGATGATCTAATTTTGAATTTCTTTTAAAAAGTTATGAAATATGGGTGTTGTTACGAATGTGGACTCATTGTTATTGGACTTAAGAAATATTTGAATAAATTTCGTTTTGTTGTTAGAGAAATTAATGAGGGTAATCCTTTTTGAAAACATAAACGTGCCTCTGATTTTGTTTCTTCGAAAATGAGCAATTTCAACAGTTTGTTAAAATAAATATAAACAAAACTATCATTGAATAATTCAGATCATGTACAACATAACAAAAGTTTGTATTAGTTTTTACTTTAAAGTTTAAAATAACAAAAGAACCTTATTACCAAACATAAAATAACATCTCAAAATTCAATGTTAAAAATTGAATTTGTGATTTTTACACTTTTAGACTTTATTATCTAAGAGCCTAATAATTTAACACATCAAATTAAACTATAAGACCTATTTTAAATTTAACTACGAGTACCTTATGACAACTCATTACATCTTGACTCTCATAAAAATGTGTATTGTGTGTGGCTATACCTTTATTATTGTTCATAAACTTTACAACTTTATAAATACGCATTTTAGTTTCGATAAAATCTTATCCTTCCAATGGATTATCTTCTAACGTGTATCTTTAGCAGAAATAAACACACCTACTTCAAATTATTAAAGCTTTAAGCCGCTTTAAGATTCTCAATTTAATTATTTTCTTATTGAAAACCATCAAATAATCCACAGTCATCAAACCTGAATTATTTTATTATTCATGTTTACAATTAAATAACATTTAACTTGGTAACCTAAACTTATCTCTTTAAAAAAGACCACACACAATGTGCACTAAAAAGAACCGAACTTAACCTTTCTTTATATAAAATATAACTTTCTTAAATTATATATATCAAACATAAAAATTATGGTAGTCAACATTTTTATATGAAAAACAATAAATGCAAAAACGAATGAACAGTTCTTGTAGTTCTTTAAATGCAAAAAGAAATTGCCTCGAGCATCTATTTGGAAAGTAAAGTTCCACTCCTTTTTGTATGCGATCATCGTCATCATCTACCATCGGTTGGAACTCTAACTTCAATGCATTACACTACTTTTTTGTTGTTGTTGTTTTATTTGTTGTTGATGCCATTGGGGCGCCAATATCTTTTTTGTTAATCTTTAACTCTTCAAACTACCGCTGCTGCTGCTGTTGCTCTTTTGCAGAGTGTATTAAAATAAAATGCATAAGATTGTTAGAGAGTTCTTGAAAAATGGCTTCAACTTGGACTCTTGAAGTGAAGTATAAGCTGAGGTTGCGCTTTTCCAAAGAAATAGGAAAATAAAAACTAACGAAAACGAGGTAAAACTGGCGCTGAACTCATAGCCGTGGGTGCTAACTAACTTCGTTTAACAGTTAGATTTTGATGCCATTGGCGAAAAATACTGCCTCCTTTCAGTATCCATGGAAAGACTCCTAGTATATGAGACACTCACTTTAAAGAAAGCAAGAAAGATACAAATGGGGATATTCAATTGGTATGTTAGAGAAGATAGTTTCGTGTTTAAAGTTCTTTCTTGTTAAATTGTTGAGTCTTTTTTTTTTTTGTTACGTGGTATAGAAAAATAAAAGAACTCTTTTTCGTGCAACATTGGTACTTGTTTAACTATTTTCTGCTTCTTTTATTTTGTGTAATGTTTTTGGGTGTAACAAGGTAAAATGTTCTTAAGAAAAACTTTACTGTTTGCAGATGGAATGTTGTTGTGATTGCTTTTAAATTGACTTAAAATTGGCAAGAAAGATGCAATTCGCTTGAAAGAACACATTTGTCTATACCACCGTGGGATAGAATCATAGACTTTAAAGTGAAAAGCTAAAAATAAAAATTGTGTAAAATCCCTTTGGAAAAGACATATTCCTGCACACAAAAGGGATTATATGTATTATTCTGTAAAAATTCAGAAGCAAGCAAAAATATATATGTAGGTAAAAAAAGTGCAAGCAATGTCAAACAAGAAGCTTGACAAGTCGCGGTTGACAAGAATCCAGTTCGTCTTATTCGTTATTTATTTCTTCTTTTCTTTGTTTTTCATTTTTATATTTTTTTTATTATTATTATTATTTTTAACTGGGTGCGACTGACAAGAAGATACGAGACAAATCTTTTATTCAGAGAAGTTTAGTAATTTTTGTTTTTGTATTTTTGTAGGTATGTTTGCACAATATAAATATAACTCGCTTCTTTGTATTTTGTTCTTCTGGTAAATACTACTCTGAAGGATCAACTTCACTTGCGCTTCTAGTTGTTACGAGTATATATAAGACCTATCACACAAAGTCTAGGAATTAAAATCTTTCACGTTCAAGCGATTCATCAATAGGTATATAAAATGCCGCATTTTGTGTCTTGGTCCTTTTCAGTCCATCCGTCGTTGGTTGCGTCTACTGTCAAGTTCACTTTTATTTATGGTCCTTCCAGCTTCTGGTTGGTTTTTGAAAAACATCCACCATACAACAAAAAGAAAAAGAAACACATACCATCCGGTGTCTTTGTCAATTTTTATTGATAGTCAAGTTGTTAATAAAGATTTTGACATGTTTTTCTCTATATATACCAAACAAACAGACAGACTGGATAGACAGAGACTAGTAGTGGTTCGAAGATGTTGGGACGTTATCAATAGTTTTGAACGTCACCACACAATTGAGTTACTACCAACTCGTGACCTTTTTTTTGTTTCTTACTTAACTTCATCAACAACAACAAAAAAAAATACATATACCTGTCTGCGAAGTGTGTCAAAGAATGATATGGCAGGTATGTGTATGTCTGGTCACACTTACCTTTCCCTTAACTTAAAGGTCAATTTTTTCTGAAGCATGATATGAATTCTAAAAGTTTACGTTCCTTTTCTAACGGAAATCATATATTTCATGGAGAAGAACCTTTGATCTATGAGATATCCTTTGAATGCATTTAGAATCATAATTCAGGAAGCCTAAACCTCATACATTCCTTTGAAATATTGATAGAAATCATTTGAAAACGAAAGAGTTGTCGTACGAACTTGAAAATAGAAACGGAAATTGAATTTTTTTCTTACTGTCATTGAAATAATCCCTGAAGTATGATACAAATTATGAAAAATATTTATAGCCCTAGTCTCTCTCTTTTCCCCCGTCTCAATATCCCTCTTTTAAGTTGCAATGTGGTTAAATATTATTTCTTTTGATGTTAACCGATAGAATGTTGTATGACTGACGTTGGCATAATTAGAGATAGTCAGTCGTTCATGAAAGAATTATTCTATCTACAGACGTCGTCGTCATCGTCATCATCATCGTCGGTCGTAGAACGCACACACTTCCTGGTGGAAGAAGAAGAAGTTGAAAATAACGACGCACGACGCACAACGCACGACGAAAGGCCACGGCAAAGACGACGAAGAAGAAGTTTTGATCTTCTTGTTTTTATTTCTCTGCATAAGTGATTCACTTCTTGTTACTTTTTTTCATTAAATTGAACCTAGATACTTGCTTTTTTTTTGTTTTTCTTTAATAATCATTTATCCATCATACTGAATGGGGTTTGGCATATGAAAGAAAAATGGAGAAAAACAAAATTGGTCTATGATATAACACTCCCTATTATAACAGCCGTCAGAGATATGGGGATTAAGGTGAATGTTTATAAAGATGAACCTCGGGAAGTATTACTCTAGTCTTAGAGAGCTATAAAATTGATGCAAACTGGTTAGATAAGTTCCAGTTTTACTAATAGTAATAATATTTTATTGATTTGTGTTGGATGTTTTTATTTTTGTATCATCAAGAGTCAAGAGTGTAATTGACTTACTATTTTTGTTAGGATAAAATAAATAGTTTTGTTTTAGCTGTTAAGTGAGTTTCAGTTTATTGGCTTAAAAACAGCGGGTTATATAACGGTTTCTTCCTGTTTTTTTTTTGTGTGCTTGGTTTTTGTGAAGATGGTAAAGAAACGTTAGAATTCAATATACATTATACTTTTATCTTTCGTCGAGAGACATAGGAAGTTCAAATTGATTACTGATTCTTTTGCTTAGGCTTTATGGAAGTTGTTACTTCGCTAACACCAATGTTTGCAATATGTTCTTCCTTTTACCTTCTTTGGGTTCTATTTCATTGAAAACCATAACCTTTACAGTTTCTCTAGAACTTGTCACTTTTTGTGTTACAGAAGCTTTAAGCTATTTACAATAATTGTGTTGTAAATATTTTGTTTCTGCAAATCAATTTGTTGCCATATATGTCTTCAGTAAAATTGTGAATGTTTTCATGCTGTTATCTGTCACAATTTGTCTGTAGAATTTTTGTTGGTTACTGTTATGAACTATTTTTATATATTTTTCAACTCTGATGAGGATTTTCCAAGTCAAATCCTTTTAAAATGTAAGTGAAAACACAAAAGATTCACAAGCTCCTTGTATTTGCTATACTATAGTCATTTTATAGAAGCTTTTAAGAAGTAATGCTTTATTTTTACTTGCGACATATAGGAACTATATGGCAAGTTTTGCATTCGTGCAAAATTTCGAACTCGAGATTTTAATCAAACATGATATTACGATGTTAGAGAAGTCGAAAAAAGTGGGTCCCGCGATTCCGTCCGGTCGGTTTTGTCTGTCTGTCCACGCTCCTACAGCCTAAACCATTGGGTCGATTGAGTTCAAACTTGGAAGTTAAGGTTTTGAGCAGATTCGCGTTAGGCGTTTTTTTCATTTTTTTTTTAAGATCAAAACTAACAGTGGCCCCCATACAATTTTTTTGGTCAAAAACCGAAAATTCGAATTTTCTCAAAAACAAACCGATAGATTTTTTTTAAATTTTCTCTAAAATTTTATTTTTTGACTTGGCTTCTTTTTATAAGAAAACCATATTTTTGTATTGCTCAGAAAAGGTACCGCTCATAGAACCGTTATTTTGTTTTTTAATTTTCTCAGCAACTTATAAACTGATTTTAATAATTTTTTTTCTGAATAAGCTCCTATATTGCCTTAACAATATTTGATTAACAAAAATGCAATTTTTAATTGTTTGGATTTTTTAAAAAATATTGAATTTTTATTTTTCAAAACTCTATATCTCAAAAACGGGTCATCAATTTTTTACTAAATTTAAACGTAAGACGTATATTTACAATCGCTAAGCAACTGCATTCCAAAAATATTTTTAGAACAAAATTGGAAAATTTTATATATAAAAAATTAATTTAAAAAAAACGGCTCTAACGATTTTCAAAATAAAAATTTGAAAAATCAACGGTTTTTTTATTTATAAAATGGCATTTAAATTTTTGAAGACAAACTTATTTTTCAGGTAAAATTTTGAATCTTAAAATATTATTTTTTAATTTATTTTAACTGTGCATGAGCCCGAAAGAGCGCATTGTTTTGACAAAATTGTAATTACATTCCTATCTTTTATCCAAATTAATGCATTTGGTACACATTTATATGATATATTTAGTAAACAATCTATTTTAAAGAGTCTATCAAGAAGTATTATCTTGGTAACTTTGAATATGTGATTTTAAAATATTATTCTTTACGAATAAGGTTGTTTCACTTATGATTTACTGGCCTTCGCCTATATAAAAAAATAAATACTTAGTACCTACAAGTTAAAGAAACTTGCCAGAAAGAGTAGATATATGTATTTTCTATTAGAATCACTTTTTCAACGCATACACATTGTACATATTTATAAAGGTATTACGTACAACTTCTACAACTACTGCTTACGTGTCACTCCTTAACTAAAATCCAAAACGCACAAGAGTCTGACTGTAAACATCACATGAACAGCAATTTCTTGTACTTGTTCGTATGCTTGTTTTTTAAAACTTTAGTGAAAAAAATAGACTGAACGTAATAACTCCATGTTTGCGCTGAAAACTTAAGAAGGAATGTAGTATGTACCTTCTAGCCACCAATAACATTCCTTCATTATCTAATAAACATGTCATTATCTATCTATCTGCATAAAACTAAGCACGCCAAGTGAACTATTCTACGGTCGTTTTAGACACCTACCTGCTACCCAACTACACAACCAATAGGCGATCGCCTTACAATTTAAACATTCATGGTCTGCCTCTTTCTTATCTTATTTATTTTCCATCCTGGTTCTTCTAATATGAAATTACAATAAAGCTATCTAAAGGAAAAAAGCTTTTAAGGAACAAGTTCAATCTATATGAATCGCATTGTAGCTTTATAGTTAATAGAAACCATTTTTCATATACAAAGATCGTACACAAGTAAAATCAGACTTATGAATGTAAATAAAAACAAATATCGGTAAAAGATCCTAAACAGCTAACTTAAGCATGTAAAAGTTTGTTTCAACCCCTTATTATATACAATAAGCCATTTTGTTTGTTATATAAAATGATGGAAATTGTGTTGACTTTTTGGGTCGAAAATTAATTATCTCCCTTATTCTGCTGGCTGCTTATGGGAATGGGAATAATATTTTTCTCTCGCTCCCGCTGAACTTCTCCACTTTCAAAACTAACGCCACACCAACGACTCGGCATCTGGTTGCCCTAAAAGTGTCTGCTCATGAGAGTACTATGGTTTTCATATACAAAGATCGTGCGGTTTTTTTGATAATTCAAATGGCATTTATATCTTTGAAGCCAAACTTATTTTGCAGGTATATTTTTAAATCTCATATAAGTACTTTTTTAAACAGACTCTTTGCATACAGGAGCAAGTTCGTGCGACCCAGTCGTGCATTTTATTTTTGTGGTTTTAAGGTTTATGACAAAATATAGATAGATTCAGCCAGAACAACACATTTTTTTAAACAGCGGAATCAATAGTATCGAAGCTATAAGTTGAAATTAAATGCAACAATTGTGAACATCATTCAATGTTTTTCATGGAAAATTAAGTTTTGGACACAGTTAGAATGGTAAGTTTGATCAACTTTAAAACCAACCAACAACTAAGTAATGAGTTGTTATGTTATAGAAGCCTTATAGAAGTTATGGACTGTCATTTCATTTTACTGACGATTTCTAAGCATATTTGTAACTAATTCTAGTTTGTTGTTTAAGATCTCAGTTTATCAAAGAAACAAATTTAAAACCAAACACCTAGTTTTTTTTTTACTGAGTTCTAAGAATTCTACTTTTAAGGTTAATATTTTGTCGAGAAATCGTCTCTGAGGTTTTTCAAACAAAAATAAGTTGAAATTAAATTCACTAAAGCTCAAAATGAAATATGAAAAGTGCATCTTGCTTCCTTACAACTCGTATTGTTTTTATGGAAGCCTTATGGGAGTTAAGATTTAATTTTGCTTATTTTAAAAAATTAAAAAAAAACACTTGCGTGGAATAAATACATATACATTTTTAAAGTATGTTTTGTAAAAACATGTATTTTCGTTAGAAAAAGTTTCTAAAAGTACATTTTATGGAAATTTAAAATAACGGTTCTTTTCACTTAATAGTTTGAATTTGAATACCAATAAGTTTAAAATTTCACTTAATTAACTTTAATTTTTTTTTCTTTTTTATTAATGAAAACATTTTTACTCAAAACCTAGCATTTTTAATTAAATACGTTAAATTAATTATTTACTATAATCTAATCAACATCAACGATAACATTGTAAAGTTAGCGAGAAGCTACAAGAAAGGCAGAGAAAGTGAACTAAAATTGTGTTTTAATTGTTTTGCAAATAACCCTAATAGGAGTTTGATTTCGCATAGTATTCTCTTTCTACGAGCTTAATCTTTTACGTATGTAAATTGTATCTATAAAAAGAATGTTAAGTTGGTATCAATATTTCAGGCAAGTAAAGTGACTTTAAAACAAAACGAAAACGAAAGAGCTGAGCTTCGATCTTGAATTTTTAGAATTGTTTTATTTCATCTCTTTGGTGATGGTGATGATTTTTCAAAACTTTCTCTCAACCTGAAGAAATTCTCCTTTAGAGGTATATAAATGAAAACTAATCATACAATTGCGCTGCAACTTTGTTGCAAAATTTGTGTTTTTTTCTTCTTCTTCTTTTGAACAATTCAACATGAAAAAACTATTCTACCATCAATTTGTTTTTTCTTTGTCTTGCTATTAATTTATCGGTTGACTTGGATCTTATAAGCTTTCTTTGGCGGAAGGATGCTCAAATTAGATAGATATATACGAGTATAATGATAGTGTGATTAGGATAAAAATAACTGGATTTACACGATGAACACTTATTTGCTGATTTTGTTTTGCCGCCGCCGCCGCCGTGCTGTTCTTTCGACCACCATCATTCTATGTAGAAGTAAGTAGCATCTGACATTGTTGCATGACTTAGTGCAATCTTTTTTGTTTTTTGTTTCTGTTTGATGTTACCACCCGTTGGAACCCGTTCGACTTGGTTATGCCACATTAAATCATATCACATGGTCTCTAGAGTATTGCAAAATGAAGACGAAGAAGAAGACTTGGTGTGTTACTTATAACATCAGTCATACCATTATAACGAGAATAGATATTCGATTTAATTAACCGTCTCACAGATTTTTTTGCAAAAATATGGATGTGGCCACAAAGATCCAATAATGAGGATGATATTCATATGTGGTATGATGGATCACCTAGCCCTTTGCTTATGCTGTTTGAAATTGTATAAGACTAAGAAAACTAGGAGCAAGTGATTCATCTTCTTTTTTTTGTGTCGATTTTGTTCATTTTGCAATGAAAACTGCTCACTTATCGAGTGAAAAGTTGTTGAACCTCAAAGGCACATCTTGGCTCTCGGTTTCTCTGGAAAAAAGATACTAGACCAAGACCAGATGTGCTAAAACTGGTTAGGCATAAGATACAATTTTATTGCACTTTAATTGCCTTACTTAAAAAGAAAACTAAAAAATCGAACAGCATCAACCTCCCCACATCTGAAATACATACATACTATATAACCATAGGTCGGTAATACTTATAGCATGTGTCCAAGTGGATGATGGGGTAAGGGATTTAAGAGCAGCATCCATGGTCAGGGCAGTCTCGCAGAGATGTGAGTCTGTGTCGTCTTTAAAGTACCTATAGCAAGATATAGTTTATTTTTATTTTGTAAGTGACTGAAAGATTCCAAATATTTGCATCTTCTTGTGATGTTTTTTTTTCTTTGTTTGTGTTCTTTTTGTGTATCTTTAAGCATCTCAAAAATGAAGTTGGGTTAATCGGTTAAGAGGTTATTTAGCCAAAGTGTGTAACTTTTTTTTTGTGCCCTTTTTTGTCATTTTTGTTTGTCCATCGTTATCGTCACTCTTGAAATTTTTTGTTGTTATTGTTCAAATGGACACTTAATGCTTTTGGCTTTTTTTAATGCTTTTGTCATTGAAATGAAATTAAAAGTAAATACTACACTACTTGGGATACAAAAAACAGCCGCACCGTCTCTTCGACAACGCACAAACAAATTCTTGGAATTATATATTGGTCGTTTAATATTGAAGTGACCGGAGAGAAAAGTAAATGTTGTATTACTGGAATGTCATCATATCACCGCAGCGGTGGCGGCAGCGTTGTCGGTCGTTCCGGTCACACAGAAGTGAAAAGAGTGATGGTGTTGAGGTGATTATTATTCTTAAGGTTAAGTTCGTGATTTAAAAAAAAAAATTAACGAGTTAAGATAAATTTTTCTTAAGCAACTAACTCGTAAAGTCAAGAAATTATGGACTTATCTTACCATTGGGTTTTTACTTAATTCAAACATTTATATTTTTTTGGGACAGATCAAGGATTTGTTTTGTTATTGTTTTGATGCTTACCTGAAAATAAAAAAAAAGGAAAATTATTAAAACATGTTGAAAGTTAAAAAAAAATATTTTTAAGCTGATTGGTGGTTGTTAAAGTTTTAATAAGTGTGTCAAAAAACATATAAAATTTTATTCTTGCAGATATTTTGAACCATGAGAAATAAAAAGCTACCAAAACTTGAGAGTTCATAAGTAAAAAAGCCTACGACACCGTACCTAAAAGGATCTTAACCACCTCGAAAAGCAAGGAAGGAACTGCTCTGGATTTAAAGACTAGATATTTCTGGGAGTGTGAGCAATATGGTGTGAGGTTATGGCTATTTCGACATAATTTTGTTTATAAAGAATATTGTTATAAAAAAACAAATACGTAAAACATTGAACAGCACTAATTTCTTCTTTATGTTCTATCCACTTCAGCTTGTTTTTAGTAGCACCTGCCATAATTTTTAATTCCTGTTGTTTTGTTTTTGGACAGAAAGTCTTTTTTTGTTCGTTACAGAAACTAAAATATCTTGAATAATCGGACAAATCATAAACACCTAGCAGCTCTAGTAAGCCTTAACTTCTTATGATAAGACAGAAGTATTAGCTACACTCCATTAATGCAGAAGAAGTCGAATCAATAGTAGAGCAGTAAGAGCAAGTTGATAATGCAGCAACTGATCCAGATCTGTCTGTAAACTTTACGAACTTATTTAAATTAGTTCTGGTTCATTCATTGCCTCCAATACTTATTTTTTTTTAATTTTACAGTATTTTTGTACCACCAACAATATCTTTTCCGAAAAGTAAACATCATTAAACTATCAATTGGAAATTTTTTGAAACTCAAAACCAGCTGATCAAATACAACATAATCAGGACTATAATACTGGTTAATAATATTTGCTTATCATATCGAGAATCAATTTCTTGAAGCTTTTAATTGACAGAATAAACTTACACAAGGCTTTAATATTTTTAAGAATATTGAAGACACTTTATGAGAATCAAAAATCACTTTTTTAAGCAAAGTTCTTAAACACAAGCGAACCGCCAAATGAATCTGACCGTCAACAACGCAAATTAAAATCCAATTTACAGAAATTCAAGTTAAGAACTGGAACTACAAATAAGGGTGGCGTCATGTTCATGAGACACTCCGATACTCTTGATATCATCAAACTCATATCGGCTTTGATATTGATCAAACATATCAAATAAAAGTAACCGAAAACTTCCTCATCACAACATGATTCCGTGACAGGTATAGTGATCTTTAATGAAATCACTAATATGTCCCTTCATGATTGGTCAGCTGTCAAACGAAGTATACTATATATCAATTTCTTTTTGAATTTGACAGTTGGAAACATAATAGATAGGTTTTTGAGCACGATTATCTAATAAATGCGTTTAACCACATTAAATAATTTATTTCACTTGTCAATCAACATACAAAAAGAAATAATTTACTGTCATTACTTTACTCATAAGCCTTGCCAAAATGGAAAGTTTTTGTTAATCACTGCGATGATGGTTGACTCAGTTTAAATGCGTGACAGTTGCAATTTTGTGTCTCTACATCAACACGAGTAGTTAATGATTACTCAATAAATTTTTACTTTCACTTGCTGCTGATGGTGTTGTTTGTGGTCGTCGTCGTCGTCGCTTGTGATATTTGTCATCACTTCACAATGATGTTAAATTCTGTTCACGCTACGACCATGATTAAATGCGACTCCTGTGTGTTTTTATTGATGAAATAAAATATACACCAGTGCACCAAAGAAACATGTCCAACTGTCAATATTAATTTATTATATTTTTGAAAAAAAAGGAAGACAAATAAAATAACCTAGAAGACCAATCTTCATCTTCAATTTAACACAATAAACACTTCTGTTTCGCAAAAGGAACGCGTTCTCTTGTGGTCAACATCGTCATCATCCTCCTCCTCCATAACTTGGCTAATTTACAATTTGTGGTTTAAAGCTTGTCTTGTGGTTTGCTTCATTTCAAAAAAATAAAAATGTAAACTGAAAACAGGACAGAAACCATAATCGATTTAGGTAGGTTGGTTGTTACGATCAAGCAATACAAGAGAATATACATATTTTGTATAATGGCTAGTGTCATTCTTTGACAATGACACACACCCACAGGGTACCTTTATTATTCTCCTATAGTCGACAAAAATCTTTTTTTATTTTTCTTTGTCTATTTTAAGGACATTCTTTTTCGAGTTTTCATCATGGAATACCATTCTTTTGCCGCACATATTCTTGTGCATCTCACACTCAGTTAAGAACTTACTTGTAAACAAGCCGCAAGCTAAAAATTCTATTTTTATATTCATAGTTCTGGTTCTGGTATGTCCTATCTTTTGTATGAAAAACTTTGTATCATATCATTTAGGAATCATTTTTTAAAAAAAGGAAGGAAGGAAAAAACAAGGATTCTCTTAAGAAATCATAAGAACACAACAGCAGCAGCAACAGCAACAACATCAGAGGAATCCAAAGACGATGATGATGGGGCTATGTTGTATTTTCATATGATGGTTAAAAGGCTGGGCATAACATATACTCGTACTCAATTTGTGTGTTATATGTGTCCAAATTGAGTGTATATTTGCACTCTATACCCCGCACCTGCCTATTAAGTATGAGTGCAAAGAACCCAACTCAAGCAAAAGAGGTATCCTATACCATCATCGTTTTTATTTTTTTTGTACTTCTGTGGCCTATCTAAAGCACTTAACATTTTCTTTTATCACCCCATTACACTCATTATGGTTTTGCGAATGTTAAAATAGAAGAACACAATAACAAAAACAAGAACAAAAAATTGTATATAATTATAGCTTTCAAAAGCAGTTATAGATTTCGCAGATTCGCACAATAATAAAACAAGAAGAATGAAAAGACTTCATAAATTGGCGCCTTTTGTTGTATCTTTTTTTTCAATTCTTGTCTTGAACTGTATTTAAAGCAATTGACGTGTAATCACGCATTAACTTTAATTGTCTTTGCCAAAGAGAGACAAAATAAAATAACAAATTCATTAAACCTTCGCGGGAGGGCAGTAAAATTGTTACCTCTTTTTTGT